>NC_065523.1:7515474-7727352 GCF_006386435.1 Epinephelus moara | reverse complement strand
TATACTCCAGATGAAATTACACCTCTAGTTCTTCACATAGCAATTTTTTAATTCCTTCAATCTAGAAATGATGAATTTCGCTTATTGCTCCTTTAAGGATTAATACATTTTATTAAGGTCTCAGGTGTTTGTAGATCAACAGCTAAATGAGACCTTGCAGTGTATTTGTTATTCTGTCATGATGTTAGCTCCGTGGAGCTGTACCTATAAAACTGTCTCTGCTGTCAGCACACTGTAACACAGGGAAGACCAATAACCTGCATAACAGGCATAACTGAGGGGCAGAAATAAAGATTTGTGGACACACACACACACACACACACACACACACACACGCACACACGCACACGCTCCTGCTTATGTGTTGGGTCAGGTGTTGAAGAGAGAAATGTCAAGAATCTCTTGGCCCAACCTCACTGTGACCCCAACAAAGGTTAACAGAGGTCAACGAAACCTGAATCTGAGGAGCTGGGCTATCTCTGTACACACACACACACACGGAGGGTGGTGGTGATACTGTCAGGACAGGGTGTCAAGTCAACCGGTGAAAGAGGACAAACAGGCTGAGAAAAGCCTGGGTCACATGTTTGGAACTTTTATTATAAAAAAACATTATAATTTTTAATATTGGGTTATTTTGTCTTTTTTCTGACATGGTTTGTGTTCCAGAGTTCTCAATTTTGTTGGATATATTGTTTAATTCTACCATACAAAGTGGTTGCATACTTTTTTCTTCTGACACACACAGACAGAGTGGACACGACAGATGAACAAAATGGAAGGACGACAGGAAGGTGAAAGAACAGCAAAAAGAAAAATAGCTGAAAAAATGAATGATGAGGCGGATGTTTGACCCTCTGCCCTCTCTTTTGGCCTGTCTCCTTTTTTCAGGTCAAGTTAATCTCATTTTTTACAGTTGCTTTTGTGTCTCAGCTGTCCTTTTGAACGTCCCAACATTCATTTTCTGACCGAAAACAGAAGTTGTCTCTTAAGCCACAACAGTTGATCTTTCTTTAACCTGAAGTCATAAGAGCAAAACAAGCTGACGTTTCACCTCCAATACAAATCAGCCAGACATTTATAGTGTCATCTGGGGTCCCTGTATTATGCAGCATTTTATACTATGGGACACTTTACAGTTTCATCAATTACAGGATGGGTTGGGGAGGATATTTACCACATAATGACAACTCTAAAAGGTGTTATTTGATCTAATGTGACTTTTAATTTGGTTGACTTCTTTCAATGTGTAGTTTACACATGGCTCTAATGTTTTCTTGTTTTCTAAACAAGTTTAAATTGGTGGCAGAATCTCCATGACTTCATTGAAAAGAAAAGTTCAGAAAGTCAGTGTTAAAACAGTCCTCCCATACCCATATGTGCATTAAAGCAGGTTTTGCTTGTTGTCACCATTCCTTGACTGTTCATGAAAACACCCCTGCCTAACATGATTTCAGTGTAAGTGATGGTGGACAAAATCCATCGTCCTCATTCTGTGTAAGAATACAATCTGAATAACAGTACTCAAAGGAAATTGGTATCTCCCAAACTAAGTCTGTCACACTCCAGCATGGTCACTGGCAGGCTGTTCTCACAAATGTTAGTATGTTTTCCTACAAAAAGTAATGCACCCAAATTTGTACATATTCCCCGTATTTTGAAAGGCTGTAATCATGTGACTTGTAGGCTGATGGGAATAAAAAAGGAAGCAGTCCTGAATGGACTTGTAAGGAGGCAAGTTGGGGTGGAGGATGGGACTTTCCCCAGAGTCGAGTATTCGGAATCATGTGAACTTTGAGTCATTTTAAGGTATGTCCTCGCCATGTTTCTTTTCCTAAACCTAACCACAGTTACTTTACTTGCCTAAACCTAACCTCCGTTAACTGTACAATATCTACATCACTGTATGTTAAGGGCGTTATGTCATTCGTGGGGCACTAATTCGTATTCGATATCATACAAACATTTCTGCTTGCATTTTTTTATGAGATATCATACCAATACATTGGAAATGAACACAAAGTGCAATAAATGCAATTCGTGATGGTGGGCACAAAATGTGTCAAAATGATGTGCTGACATAACAAAAGCACTGCCAATGCAAAGGCAATAAGAATCCTCTGCAATGGTGGACATACGATTTCATTATTAAGAGGAGAAACTTCGTGTGGGGTGTTGGGGATGGTGGATGGGTCAAACAAACACAGACTTTCAACCAGGAGACTCATTTTTTAGGGTAATGTTATATGCCAGTAGCTTGGTCAGCTTAAAAACACCCTGAGGCCATAGCCACAAGGCTGCACACATCCTCTTTCATTTTACGTAATGATCAGACTGAAATTGAACACTCAACATCAGGACACGTCAGGAGAATCTCAACCAGATCTCAGTGCTGATACACTTTTGTGACATGTCATGCAAATGTGCGAAAGTTTTGCCTGTTTGCATCATTTGTGTTTGCATCATTTGTGTCATTTATTGCACCTGGTGCAAGTTTGCATCTGTTTGCTCCCATCAGAGCTCTGAAATAGGAAAAGGAGATCTGAATCAATGACCAAGACCCTGCTGATGCTCCTGAAGCAAACGTTAAGAAAGATGTGTCACCCATGTCCGTAATAACAGTAAGCAGAGAAATAAAGTAAGGACAGAGCTCAGTCACAAGTCACAGGGAGCCATAAAAGGAGGATGGACCACCGCAAACCTGGCTATTAACCGATGACCCAGCAGCTAGAGAGACAAACGGGAAGTCGTGCAATAAGTGGCAACAAATAGTGAGGTTCACCCAAACTGGTAACTTTAAGGCTGGAGCTGACAGGATGAGAAGACAAAAGGAGAAGCTCAGTGGTGAGTCACAAACAGGAGATTGTGAACCAGCGACCTTAAAACTGACCTGCCAACGATAAGGATACATACTAAGATGACAAAAGGCCTCTGTCATGTGTCAGTTGGGGCCATAAAGGGGGAACAGCTCCAAACCTGGCAGCCCTACAACTCACCCAGCAACCATAATGTAACAAGCACAGGGAAAGGTCTCAATCATGGCTGCACTGGAGCCATAAAAGGAGGATAAAGTCTTCTCACCTGGCAACCTCTGGTCTTATAATGGTGTGTGTTTCCCCAGGCAAGTCTCTGAGGTATATGTGTGGTCAAAATGTTGCTGATCGATGGTAACTTGTGGTCATGACCTCATCGTCTGGCCTCCAGGAAACAGTTGAGACAAACAGGCAAAATACAGACACTAAATACAACTTAAGTGAACCAATCACAGGTAGACAGCACTAAATACAGGCATGATCTGTCTGTGGTCTGAACATTTCTACACTGATACTGATCTCTCAAAGCAATAACATAACAACAATCACCATAAACATTGCTAGCAGATTGGCCTTCCTTGGGATTTTCTTTTGATTAATTTTTTTTTTATGAATTTTTAATGAAACTGTTTGACTTTATAATGCATATAAAGTTCCCACAAAATATATTAATCATTATTTTTCTCAACAGCAATGAATAGACAAATAATAGATTAATCTTGCACAGCACATTGTATGTGTGGTCTATGTGTATATGTAGGGTGGTTTCCAGCCCATTGTCATTCTCAGCTCATCTAATACAGATGCTTTGTCACGCCCTCTGGCACCTCATGGCAATGCACTGGGCACCCTTTAGTGTCTCTATGTGATGCACAGCAACAAAAAAAAAACATTGTCACACCTGGTTAATGTTGTGAAACATTACTGGGTATGTTTAGGCAACAAAACTACTTGGTTATGTTTAGAAAAAGATATAGATACATTATGTAACATCACATATATACGTCACGAGTGACGTCAGTACATGATGACCATATTTAAATTACGTAATGGTACATTAAAACGATGACTTTTGGTTTCACATGGGACAAAGATACATAAGTGAGGTAACACTATGCAACACTGACTTTTGGTTTTACATGGGACATGAACTGTCGTTTCCTCAGTGAATGTTCGGTTTTGGTTGAACCATCCAGCTCCCCTCCCTCCTGCCCCACATAGATTTTCTCACTATTTACAATGGTGGACAGTACCAAAGTAAATTCAAGTAAGTTAAAATCTGTGCTTTACTTATTTAGTATTACTTTTTTGGGAAACATATTACTTGACTCCATTACATTTACAAGACAAACATCATACACTACATGTCTATGAGGTCTTTCGTTACTCGTTACATTTGCTTTGAGGTCAGCAGATGACAAAGTGGTGTTCCCGTACCTCTACCTCATGCATTCGCTACTCAGATTGGAACAGCTCATCGGCAGAGACAGGTAGAGAGGAAAGGTCATCAGTAGACATTTGAATTTGGATATGCGGTGTTACTATGGCTACGGCAGCAGATGGAGATGAAGTTTTTCCACTAGATCACCCATGGCCATACCTCAAGTCCATGTTTTAAGATTCTGAGATGAAGAATGATTTTTATCATTTTAAATGTTAACTATGTTTACTGCACACACAGCAAGAATTCGCCATCCAACCTGAGAAAGCATGTCGAGGTATGTGAATATTTGCTTAATTCCAGATGAATATTTCAAACAAAGTTGTCTGTACTTGTAGTGGTTGCAGTTGTTGTGCTATGTTTGGTCAAATGACTGTTTATAGATTTGCCTGCACAGTTGTCGTACATTGTTAAATTGTAATATTTTTACCCAGCGTTTAGCTGCAGATTCACATAGGACCTAGTGTTGTATGTGTGTTTACAACAATGTGTTGAGATTTTTTAGTACTCTGAATACTTAAGTTTTTTTCTTTTTAATAAAGCAAGTACTCCAGTACTTTAACTCAAGTTAAAGTAATAATTTGACTCAGCAGCTTTCACTTGTATTGGAATAATATTGGACCAGGAGTATCTATACTTTGAAGTTGTGTAGCCTACTTTGTCCACCATTGACAATTTACTACGTCAGTTCCTCTTTGATTCAAATATTCGGATTGTGCCCCCCAAAGTGGGTATTCTAAGCCAAAACATGATCTTTTCTAACCGTAACCAAGTCTTTTTTGTGCCTAAACCTTACCACATGTTAACCCCAGTATTCTGAAATGTAAAGTTTCAACATATCTGCTACATAAACATAACATATCCATGGTTTGCAGAAATGTACAATGCCAACATTTTTTTTGGCAATTGGGTTGTTTTTTACGCAATATTAGTGTGTCTTTTGATGAATAAAAAGACAGTAAAGCCTTTTGGGACACTGATTGACTGGTGCCTCCGTTTTGCAAAGCCAGTCAAGGTAAATGCTGCCTGCTTGCTCTGCCTCAGCCCCACCCAGGATTAAGCCTGTTGAAGAAACTAATCTCTCTCTCTTTGTATGTGTTTGGTCTTGATGCTGCCTACTTGAGGCCTTGGTCAACAGCAGTTTGACTTGGACAGTTTACAGTTATAGAGGCGTAAGGGTACACAGAAGTCACGGTTCAGTTCATAGTTTAGGAGTCACGGTTCAATGCCAGTTCAGCACAGTGGGGGAAAAAAGGCAAATGCATAAAGATATTACTTATAGTACAAGTGTCAGAGACAGACATAATCTTCTAACCTCAGTCCCCAGCCCTCTGGCAACACTGGTAAACTATTTTCATTATAAAAATAAGTATCATTTCCAATACTTGTGTATTACACTGTACAAACACTGAACAAACCCTTTCCCCAAAAAGGCAACAGATCATGACAGGCTGTAACACTGAAAAGCAACTGTTGCTATGCTATGTTATGTTCCAACTTGGCTGTGCTTAAACTTTCAAAGTACTCAAACATTTATCATCCTGGTGATCAGCACATCTTGGTGATGCCGGCAAATGTGTGTTAGCACTTGGGATGCGTTTTCATTCGCATCCCTTACAACAGTGGTGCGACATTGACACAACATGCTCCTCTTATACACAACTTTCTATCCGTTGCTGTGGTAGCTGACCAGGAACCCGCAGTGTTTCACTTGCTCTGGCTGTAGCATGACTGACTTGTACCCCAGTCAGCTTGTTGTGCTAACTTCAGCATATGTTGCCAACGACTTAGAGCTAAAAGTTTTGGAGCGTAACTTTAACGTGCGTCAGTCTATTCTGCATGTGACTGCATGCATCAGACTGTGACCTCCGTACTGTGATGATTTGGTACAAATACACAAACCATTACAGCCCTATCCAGTAAGAGATAGAGCTCACGTCAAACAATTTGTTCATTAATTATTGTTTAGCCCATTGTCATTTTGTAGTGTTGTGTGAGGGTGTCACTGTGTGATGGATGTGCCCTTGCTTTTGCCTAAGCGATGAGGATAGCTGGTGCACTTTAGCTGTTCCTGTTTCCCCCGTCTCTCTGTCAAACACATGCACACACACACACACACACACACACACACACACACACACACACACACACACACACACACAAACAGAGGGTGCTGAAAGAACATAGCACAATAGCTTGTTTATCTGAGGCTAACACAGCATGCATATTCTGTTGAGTGTGTGTGTGTGTGTGTGTGTTAAGGACACAGGGTCATGGTGTACACAACGTTAGCTAAGGCAAACAGTCATAGGTGTTCAGGCCTGTCTGCCATATAAACACACACAAACGCACATGCACACACACAAAATACAAAGTTTATACTGTGGAAAAACCCCATTAAGATCTTATAAAAAAGAAGCTTATAATTATTTTGATAGACAATGTGTACAATTTTACCACACTGTAAAACATTATTTTTTATTTTAAATAAGCTTCATGAAACATTTATTATGTTTTTGTCCAGATCTATATTCAATTCTTTAACCAAAAAATGCTAAGAAATGTGGAAATTCCAATTACTGAAAATATATTGTAAATTATAAATGTTAAAATACCTCCTCTTCTTCTTCTTCCTCTGGTCTTTCTCAGCACTGGATGGACAGGAATGTCTGGCCTGATAACCTTCTGCTCCCCGCTCTCCCTCTGACCTCAACAGTTCAGCATGTTGACAAAAAAAAAACAAAAAAACATTTTAAGTCTCTGTGCAGTCAACTTAAGGTTTGTGACCTTTTGTCCTTCCTCTCCTTGTAAAAGACCTAACATGTGAACTACATCAACTGACTCTGCTAGACATTGTTAACTTAAAAATATGTGAACTCTCTCATCTGTCAATACCAGACTTTATACTGACAACCTTTACAATAAAATATGCAAATGATGCTTTATTTTGTGGACTAGTCCTTAAAGTAGGGCTCCAGGAACCACAGGGATTGTTGAGATGATTCCAATGATCCTGCAGGGATCACAGAAAGTTTGAATGGTGTGAACTAGGGGATTTTGGGGATCCTAAAAATCACAGGCTCCTCTTACCAGCTGAGAAAACCAGCCCAGTTCCAAGAGTAAATGTTGGCATTTTACGTTTCTGCAAACCATGGATACGTTGCACAGCAGATAACGTGCCATTTGCCTGTCACTGTGTAGCCGGAAACTTTACATTTAATCGACTCTGTGGTTATTGTGTGGTTAGGTTTAGCCACAACAGCCACTTGGCTATGGTTAGGTAAAGATCATGTTTTGGTTTGAAATACTTGGTTTTGAAGGCGCCATCCTGGCTTAAAACACAGCAATGTTTAGGGAAAAAAACAACTTTTTGTGGCACTGTCCCCCCTGGAAAACAGCAACATCCCACTAAAAAAATTCCACATTTGGGTACTTAAAAGCAGCAGGAAACATAATGACAGGTTGCTAAAAGTATCCACATTTGTTGCCTAAAAGTATGCTGAAAACAAAGTGATGACTCACTAAAAAATCAGTTTTGTTGTTTGTTGGTCTCTAACAGGGATCTACAGCATGGCAGGCGTCTCGACTGGGTCTCACGCCACCCACCATCACCTCCACCACCCAATGACAAAGTGCGCTTGTAAATGACGCCATAAATATATTTTGAGTTTATTTCTGTTTATTAGTAATCCCCTCCCCTAAACCGGATGTTGTTGTCCGCTAGGCGGATACAGTTCAGAGCGCACAAAACAAGGAAGTAAAGTAGAAGGACACGAGTGAGAGAGAACAGAGCAGGAGAGAAGTTTACAGTCATTCTACAACTGGTCAAGGGCGCACACGGTAAATAGCTTTCTTTTGTTCTGTACTAACCTTTTCTTTTGATGTAACCAACCGAATGGTTTGTGGTGTGAAGCGCTAATTTGCATAACAATAGTTCGTTTGCATTACATCACTGTGTATGAGCTAGCTAGCTTGCACTAGGCTATTGACACATTAGCACATGCTTCACTTTGAATGCTAGTTATGCACTACTTGAGAAGTTTCGTTTTTGTTTATAATGCACTACAATTGATTCAGTAAGCTAACAGTGTTTATGTTTACAATTTGAATTCTTACTATGATGTTTGTATTGAATGGTGTAAAAGAGTAACATTTACTTAAAGGTTACAGAACTTACATTGTATCGTTTTAAGTTGTGTAACAAGAGAAAGTAATGTAATTTAAAGGTAACTGTTGTAATGTAGCTTAATTGAGTTACATGTGTTTGTGTCTGTCAGGACAAATATTCATTGAGATTTTCATTTCCTCATTTTTTTAGTTTTCACGGTGTTCAATAAAGATGTTTCATCAACATGCCAGAAGAATAAATGCACTTTATTAACATCAGTATGAAGCGTGGACTCAATGATTGACCAGGAAGTAGTTACAGCGCTTTTATACTGTCACATGAAAAACGTTGATATGATTTGTATGAAATGTGCAAGTGTAATGTATTCCTGCTGCAGAAACACACAATGTCAACAATTTCTTCTGGCGAATAGGCTGCATTGGCAGTATGTTTTACACAGCACTGCCCCTCCCAAATCCAAAATGAGTTTATTTGGATTTCTGTTTGAGTTTTATGACAGTTTGCAATTTGCAATTATTCAAAAATAATTCTTACATAGACAGCAGTGGTGTCTGTGGGACCCAAAGACAATAAGGAAGCAGAGCCAGTGTCAACAAAACACAAAGGTTAAAAGGAATCACTGAGGGACACTGAAGGGGTTCCATTGGTTCCTCGGAAGGTTTCATGGGACTGTAAGGGGTATCTGTGTTTTCTTAAATGTTCTTGATCAGTCTGATGTGAATCAGATTGTTTCTGGTCTAAAGCAGGGCCAGTTTCCCAATAACAAGCAATCTTTAAGAATGTTTTAGCATTTCCGCACTCAACTGCACAAATCAAATATTATTTTGTGTGTTTGTGTGATAGTTTTGTTTTTTTCTCAGCTTCTAATTCAAACAGTATCACTCATTTTACATCGATACAGTATCCATGAAAGTACAGACTAAAAAAAGAACAAAAACAATAAGAGCGTGTTAAACATATTGTTTCAGAGCTTCTTTAGATGCTCTGAGCCTCCTCCAGTGGGTAGAATGTAAGTGTGGATCTACGCTCATGTCTAAAAGAATCTTATGTTTCTATGCTTTCGGGGAACGTCTTAAGCTTTAAAAGGTTCATTAGGATCATCTCAGCCTAGACAAGGCCCATGCAGATGTATTTTCTGCAGGGCAGCAGGCCTGGGTCAGCGGGGCGTGGCGGCTGCTCAGCAGGGCTGCACAGCTCCTCTGTGGGCAGAGCTGCTGAACTCTGGATGACCCCAGCAGACAAAAACCAGCACACACACACACACACTAAACTGAACTAAATGCATTTAAAAAATATACACTCAAGCAATTGCCCTTTATTACTCAGCTCGTCATTATCATTATTATTATTGTAATTGAATTGAATTTCCCCTTGGGGATTAATAAAGTATATAAAAAAAAATTAAAAAAAGTAAACTGGGATAGAAATAAGATGTTTTGTATTTTTAATGTTTCCATGACATTTAATAAAGGAAATCTAGTAATAGTTATCGGTGAATCAATTTATATCAACATGAATATATTATAATGTTTCACGTCATGAATCATAAAGTACATGCACATTTTTCAGTCATCATTTTTTAAGGTAATAGTTAAAGTATAAAGGTTTTTGGGGTCATATTGCAAATAAACTTTCCATTTGCTAATACAGCTCACTGACTGAAATAATCAGTCAAATGATGCAACAAAGTAACAATAAGATATAAATACATAACAGAAACAAAAACACAACTTTGCTCATATATATGCATGTATACACTCACAACTGCTACAAACCTTTCATTTGTAAACATACAATATGAATTGTTTTAATTAATTATTATTATGTTTCAGTGATCAGAGATCTATCTTACTGGAACATTTTATTATTATCATTATTATTATTATTATTATTTGTACAATTTATATTAGTCCAAAATACAAAAAAAATCACTTTTTGATATTTCTAAACTTTACATAGTTTTATACATAGTTTTATAGTTTGTGCTATGTGCTATGTATAATGCACATATTTTTTTTTACTTATCATTTCTTCTTGTAATTCTCTATCCTGTATTTCAGAGGGACTGTATCACAAGTATTTCTCATTTCTGATTTAATAAGGAATCTGTGCTATAAGACATTACATTACATTTACAATGCATAAAAATACATAAAATATGTTTTCATTGTTTTCACAATTGTTTTCATTGCAAAGAACATTCAAATTTTGTATTTTGTATCTTTTTACAACCTTCAGTCAGGGACCCTTCTTTAGAGTTAATTGAGAGAAAGTTGGCTTCCTAAGCCCATATTTATCAAACTTCTGAGAATAACACTTCAGAATGCTCCAGCAGGAATTTAAGTGTTTAAATTTTAAGACTTTAAATGATCACATGATTAATTTCATCTCAGAGCAAGAACAGCCAATCAGAATCAAGGATTTACCCTACATTTGCCTCATTGGTCATTCTTTTAAAATAAAGTCACATATTTTTCTTCAAACAGCTGTGTGATTTAATTATTTTCATTTTATAAAAAGCATTTTATTCATGCAAAATCCTTGATTTCTCCAGCAGCAATTCAGTAGCATATAAAATATACAACTATATGGCTTATAATATACCGAAGGGATTAAATACCAGGAAACTGGCTGAAATGGAAAGAAAAAGAAAAGTCACCTGGAGCAGGAAAGAATTTTTGCAGCTGGTAGATGCACCATACAGAGAAAACATATAGGGGGCATTTCATGCCATATTAACAACTGCAGGCAATCAAAAGAAAGGAAATTGAAATGGAAAGTGATTGCAAATGAAATCAATGCCAGCTTTATTCTTGTTTATTTATTAAAAAAAATGAAAATGTGGTGTAAAATAATATAGCATTTTCAAATAAAATGCATATATTGGGCTCAAACTACTTGTTTTGAATTATACATATAACATCTGTTAACGTTTTATTCATCATGACTAATGATACAGTAACTTCAGTGTGTCAGTCAGTTTTAGCAATTTGAAACAAATAAAAACAAAATGAAAAAAAAAAAAAATCAAAAATAACATGAACCAATATATCTTTCTCACAAGCCATTACTCACCATGGAAGCAGCAAGGGGACAACAAAACATGTGGAGGTTTGGAGGATTACGATGCAAGCCCAGAAAAAAAGTACTACTGGAACAGGAGAGCCTTGGTTTTTCATGTTGACAAAGCTTTGCTTTTAAACTACTAAATCCAGTGTAAAAAATATATTTTGCTTTGTCAGTAAAATGGCAGTAATGACAAGAACTACGTGGGATTGTTACGGTAAGGCTGTAACAGGTTAGAAAAAGCCCATTGCTATCACACAGTAGTGTTACAGTGCATGCAAGATAAAGATGAATAACTGCATCAAATTAAACCTCCTTTTTTAAGCAAAAAATGAAAAATAAATGTAATCAAATCAAACAGATTACATTTAAACCACAGTTAAACTAACCCTCCAAGTAATAACACACAGGCCTACTATATTAGAGGCACAATGTTTTATGATCACATAAAATCAGCAGAGGCAAATAGGATAATACTTATTAGGAGTAGGGGATATTGTTTTATTCACTTTAATACCAATAAATTACACACTGATATGAAAACAGACCAGTTTAAACATTAGCATGATTATGTTGCCAGGCCTGCGTGTGCGTGGCTGTGTGCTCATCTATTTGATGGAGAGTGAACTCTTGAACTGCAGCCACACCACTTCATCTTCCGCTGCTCATTGTGAGGGCATGGACACACACACGCACACACACACACACACACACACACACACACACAGGCAGACAGCCCTGTGTTGAACTTGAGATGAGTTATGGAAAGGAAAACAGAAGTTGGGGGTCAGACCGTATGAGGTCACCCTGAAAGAATCTCCTCTCTCTCTCTCTCTCTCTCTCTCTGTCTCTCTCTCACTCACACACACACACACACACCCCTTCTCTCTCTCTCTCTTTGTGCTTCACAAATGGAACCATTTTTAATATTTCGTGCTCTCTCCCCTGCTTCTTCCTCCTCCTCTTCAAAGTAAAGATCATTTTCTTATTTTTACATCCTGGCTTATCAAAACTAAATCTGTTTCTCTCATTGATTTTCCAGCATGATGTGGAGTGTCTCTGTCTCTGTCAGTGTGAGTGTGTGGTTAGTATGATTTTTTTTTTAAAGTCATCTGAGCAGCAGATAATTGGTGACTGAGCTTGAGAAGATTGTATGACAGGAAGGACAGTGGGTACACAAATATTAAACCAACAAAATGCGTCAACAATCGGGGAAATATGGAGACGGTTTCAATCTGAGAGGCCGTTTACACGTTGCCGGCTATTTTCATAAACAGACATTTCACCGTCTCCGTTTTCAAAAAGATTTTTGTTTACACTTACCCGTGTATATATACACAAGAGCATGCCAAACCTGTAGGTGGCAGTGTAACGAGAGGCTCAAGCCTTCCATGTATCCATTGTCACCATAGCAACATAGGTCGCACTTTTGACACAGGCACAACTTCCGGTGCATACTGTGACGTGGGCTGCCTATAACTTTGTTTATCTCTGTTTATCTCAGTTTACATGCAAACGCGCAACCGGAGTTTTCCAAAATCTCCACTCTTTTCAGAGGAGAAATCTCTGTTTGCGTGTAAACGAAGGGCACAAACGAAGGAAGATGTCTCCGTTTTTCAAAATCACTGTGTACATGTAAACGGCCTCTTGAACACAGTTGTCAAAAACTGTTGGCATTGTATGTTTCTGCAAATCATGCAAATTATTATGTGACGGACACATCAAAACTTTATGTTTTAACAACACTGCAGTTAACGTTAACGTTAGGTTTAGGCACAAGACCTACTTGGTTATGAAAAATAACGTTTTGGCCTAAAATACTTGGTTTTAGAAGCACAATTCCCCCCAGAGCAGCAATGTCTCTAAAACCGTGACGGGCCGCAACAAAACACTCTCGTTTAGTGCCTAAGAAGCCACAGAAAACATAGCAATGACCCATTACATCAGAACCATTTTGTTGTTTGTTGGTCTCAAACAGTGGTATGCCATCCACCATTTCCTCCACCTCCTGATGACAAAGTCAGTTCAAACACTAATCACTTTAGAAACATTGATACGATACATATATAACAGGCAAATACGATGTAATCATGGTTTGCAGTAATGTACAATGGCAACATTTTCATTTGTAGACTGGGCTGCAATCTCTTCTAATATTGAGCCAAACAACAAGAATGCTGGAAATGTTGGACGTTTTTCTGAAAAACCCTAGATAACATTAAATGCCCTTTTGTGCAGTTTAAAATATTTGTGCACAGCAACTGTATTGTTATGGTTAAGCAAGTAAAACACATGATTGATATGAGGGAAAGATCATGGTCACAGTTAATAAAAAGACAAACTGTAAAGGTGAAGTGTATAAGATTTAAGGGGAATTAATGGCGTCTAGCGGTGAACCAGCTAAAAACTTGTGTAGGAGGTTTCAGGAGGTTTTTACCATTTGCTGAATTATCCACAGAGGTCTCTTCCTTTCCTCAATAAACAGACCTTGCGATTTAAACTGGTATAACACCAAATAACGCTGTTACATGTTACAAATCTATGTATTTCCAACATACTTGGATATACAGTAGATAACATAATTTAAGATCCAGATGTTCAGAAAGTTTCACCGGAAGCTGACTATCCTCAAAGGTCTCTTCCTTTCCAAACAAATGGACCAGATGATTGAACCCAATGAAAACACTGAATGAAACAGTTTCACATTACTAATCATTGTAACTCCGGCACTGCACATTGCAGTTGGGGTTCTTACTATGGTGGCCAACCCGAAAATGCAAAAATGCCAATGGCCTTACCTGGAGCCGCTGTTTAGTTTGTCTGTTCTGGGCTACAGTCAAAACATGGAAGTGTAACATGGCGATCTCCACTAACAAAGAACCACCCCCTATGACTCAGTCTACAGTAAGGAGAATACAACAGTTCTTATTCTAAGGTTATTATACACTGAAGAAAACACACTTAATATATTATATTCAATTTCTGCCAATATATCTCCCTAAATCTTACACACTGCCCCTCTAATTGCAAGTCTGTAACTGGAAAAGAAAACTGCAGATGCTATCCGCTACCCTAACCTCTGCTGCCTTCCGTCTTGCTACATATAGGGCACACTACTTTCTGAACATTGGCATTGGACATATATTTTGATGTGCGAAATTGTCCAATAATGATAATATCTAGCAGTTTAGCAGTGCACCAACAGTTGTTTCGTTCAAATATTTGTAGTCTACAAGCCCAGTCTGAGACAACCGTATATGATTGGGATCATTTTATGACTTAATTAGGGTTATTGTGTCAGACTTGACAAAGCCTCTCCAGAAGACATTGGGGTTTTCATAGGTTCACTCATGCTGTACTCTTTGTAACAAGTACAGTAAAGTTCATGTGTACAATCAGCAAAGTGGCCTTATGGATGCCACTTACAGATGTTGGCATTGCACATTTCTGCAAATAACCAGTACATTAATTCTGCATGTTATTATGCAGCATTCTGTTCTCTCACTAATCATGAGCCTGTAATTTGTGGATAATCCATGAATTTAGGTAATTGTGATCACGTGGCCAATGCGTTAAATGGAGTAAAGAAGGAGGAAGGAAGCAGTCCTGTAAACGAAAAGGTATGGGGTGGTAGATACGTCACAAAGCACTAGACTTTTCCTCAGGACTTTCTCCTGGAGACCAGAGTTTGGAACTGTTTGAACTTTTATTGAATTTTGAGGCCTTTTAAGGAACGTCGTCACCATGTTTCTTTTCCTGAACCTAACCACAGCAACTTTACCTGCCTAAACCTATAGCCTACATAACTTTAAGTAACTTTATGTTAAGAACATAACATTATTAGTGGGGCGCTAATTTGTGGGATATCATATGTATGTGTAATATGTGTGCAGTTTTGGGGGCACAATTCCCACTGGAAACACAGTGATATCTCAGTGAAAAACAACCACTTTTCTGTAAACACAGCACTGACTCACTAATACCCCTTTTCACCAAAATTAGCACGTGCTATTTTCAGTGGGTAAACTCGCTGCTTGTGTCACGGTCAATGTCACTAACAGGCTGGAGAATAGGTAGTAGCAGTAACATTAACAGTACAGAGGAGCATGGAGGCCTAAAAAAAATATGGTGGTTACTTTTTTTGATATATATCTCTTATTTATTCAGTGTCTCTTTCAAACTCTGTGCAGACTAAATTTGATCGATGTTTGAGCGCTGCTTGGGCAGAGATGGACGGTATTTTGAGGTGGCTCGTTACTGCATCTTACCAGTAAAAGAGCTAAAATTACTCAAGTGTTGTGTTCCCATCTATGCCAATCAGAGCCTGAGGCAATAAATACCCATGACTACTGCAGAGTCATTTGACCTGGGTATGGATGCCAATTAAAACCTTGTTTGTTGGTTGGTAGAAACCTACAATGCCAACATTTTCTTTTGGTGAGTGGGCTGCAATAATTACTAAGAGAGGAATAAAGAAACTGAATGAACATAGAGACCAACTTCTAGCATTTTTTTTGTTGCAAGAATTAGGAAATATTTAAAAATTCCAGCCCAGTATCCCTAGGACTTATGTTCATGGGATTCCACACCTGACAATTAATATCCAATTCCAACGTCCAGTGCCAGTTCACAAAGCAGCATGCCCTGTGGAGAGGTCGAAAGTATGAGTCTAAAACACAGCTGAAAACGCGTTCTCAGTAGTTGGCTAGTGGAAATGTAGAAAACCACTAACGGCAGCAGAAGAAGACACAGGAGGCTTAAAAAAGTAGGTTGACCAACACAGTAACTTACAACACCAGCATAAAACAACTGCTGTAATGTGCTGCATGGAGGTGTGAGTGTGGAAGAGGATCTGAGAGAGGGTGGTGTCCAGTGTGTGTGTGTGTGATGAGGTGATGACTGAGTTTGCCACCCAGGCTCCAGGTCAGGCATCTTTAGACCAGCAGAGAGGAGAGGAAGATGAAGATGAGGAGGAGGAGGAGGAGGAGGAGGAGGAGTGTGTTTACATGTTTAGATATCCCAGAGGCTCTCCAAAGGTCAGCAGGTCACCGAGCCACCCGGAAAGCCCCGCTACATTCCTCACTGTAGCCCTGCATGTGTGTATGTGTGGGTCAACCAGAGGCCATGCAGCTATGTGGATGTGAGAGGCCTGCCTGCTATTGAAATGCATGAAGTTCTCTGGATGTTGTGTTGTGTCAAACACTGTGTTTCTTTAATCCATGAGGAGGAACACAACCAGATCCTTTTCCTCAAGCATTTCCATTTTCCCTCCTTCACTCTCTACTCCTGCTTTAACCTCTTCAGGGAATAGGGTGCACACTTCTGGGCGGTCAAACATTTTACTCACTCAATATATATCACTCCTCTGCTGAGCTGATGCACTGGGGTTTGTCACCTCTCAAGCATTTATAGAACATAAAACATATTTTGTAGCAGAGAACATAAAGAATTTATATCAGCCTCTAAGTACTTTGACTTCCCTTTCCTGTCTGGGGATCTGTCTTAAAGGAATAGTTCATCCAAAATCAGTATCAATTGCTTATAGTGCTCACCTCCCTAGGCTCCATGTGGTTCCAGGAAAAAAAAAAAAAAATTGTATGGCATTAAGGAGAGCAGAGTGCCCCCCAAAAAAGACAGGCAAAAGGTTTTAAAATGTCAACCTGTTCTCATTCCCAAGTTGTCAAATACCAACGCTTTATTGCACCCCTCAGCATCTCATAGCAATGTACAGTACCCTTCAGTGTATCTATGTGACACACAGCTGAAACACATTGCAACAAGTGGTTGATGTTGTGTAATGGTTGATATTGTTAGATTCACGCAACAAGAGTAGTTGGTTAGGTTTAGAAAAAAGAGATCATGTTTTTGGTTAGAATACGTATATTAGTTACTTAACTTTCCTTGACGTAAATGCATCATATAAGTGACATCGGCACACAATGACTGTACATAAATTGCAAAATGTTACCATCACTGACTTTTGAGAGCTGAGGGAGATGAGTACTGTTTAGAATTTACATTGTGTATGGGCGAACTATTCCTTTAAGTGTAAATACTCTGCAAATTCTCCATCATCTCTTCTCCCCCAGTCTCACTGTCACGTACAGAAATTACTGGCTTGTGATTGCATGACCAATTATTGTGCATTGGAGGTATATGTAGGAACAGTTCATTAGAGCAGCCTGATCTAAGTGTTGTGAAAGCCTAAATATAACCATAAGAAGTTATACTGCTATAGTTGTTAGGAGCAGATATTATATTGCAAGAGTAGAAATTTTCCCAGGAAAAAAAGACGTGTTGTCAGCAATTATTTTACTCTTCAGAATGAACATACTGCACCCTGACGGATATGTTAATAAGATTTCATCATTAAGTTGACAGAAAAAATGAACCAGGCAGCATATCCTTACAACTTTTTTTGCTGCAAATTTGAAGTATGTAAAAGTAGAACATAGGTTTGGATTTTGTGCTCAGTGGTGCCTATTCCCAAACTTTTTTCTTTTTTTTTTTTTAAATTAATCCAATAACCACAAGGTGTTTGTGTTAGGGTTTTCTTTAACCCTTCCCTCAGAGAAACTGATGGAAGGGTTTTTTGTATCCTGACATGTTGTATTTGTTATATTGCAGAAAGCTGTGGTTCTGTTGGGACTTGGTAGGGTACCAAAATGGTTTCTGTGGTTTGACAGGGCCCCTGGAACATGCCAAGGATCAGAGATGTTTACATAGCTTTCAAATGCTGGGAATGTTGGATGCTGCGGGAAATCTCTGTCATTTTTGAATCGATGAATTTATGTCATACATAACAGTTTATGGTCAGTGTAAAGAGTATATAATCAGGAGCACAACGCAGTGGGTTGACAGAAGAATCTTTAATTGAGGTAGCTTAAAGTAGAAAAAGACAGACAGGAGCATGATTGGGAATATCTCTAAGGCAGCAGAACTAATAAAACTCAGTCGATCTGCTCTCAATTAAAAAAAACAGACATCATTATAAAAAATATCATCAGTTCACAGGCCGAGCTTTAACCTGACAATATTACACATATGAAGAGATTTACTCCTGAGTGATGAGGAGAAAAACTATTCACATATAGTAATTTTGACAAGTATCATGACCTTCAGCAGTAACAAGAACATTCACAAGAAAAACACCCCCTTCACATACACATGTTCCCCATAATCTATAATCAATAACATAAAATGCATCCAATAATTTATTCTCAAGGGGGAAGAACAGGCAGTAAAATATCATTTCCCCACTTTTCCCATTCAGGAATGACATCTGCGCCGAACAGGCTTCAACATTTTTTCACAGTAGTTTTCTTTAATCATGACCCACCGCGCGCGCACACACACACACACACACACACACACACACACACACACACACACACACTATCCCCTGAGTCTAACTAACATGTTCACGACAAAATCCTGTAAATCAGACTGTAAAAGTGTTACAGCTTTTTTCATCATTCATAAAAACTGACAGAAACAAAATATTACATTTTATTGTGTTTGTGCACTTTGTCTGAAAACGTACCCTGTAGTCACATAGTGCAAAGGCCAGAGCTGCATGGGCTGAGACATACACATACAAATAAAACAATGTTAAATGTTATAAAGGTAAATGTGAAACAAAAAAAATAGCTACACCCAGATAAACTGGACAGAAGTGTATTTTTGCCATCAGAGGCGCCCTGTATTCCTGATCATAAGGCTCATTTAGTTAGGCTGCGCTCAGGCTGGTATATGGGTTACAGATGGACCGCAGCCTGTCAGAATTTACAAAATTAATTAACAGATTCTGTATGTTGATTTGTCATGTAGATGCAGTTTGGTATCTCTGAGCTGCTTTTCATTGATATCAATCATGAAGGCTTTCCGTCAAGTTTTAGTGTCTCATAATGATTTCAGTCTATGTCATGGACTGAGTTTCTACAGAAATTGTGGCCAAAAAAACCAACCAAACAAACAAAAAACATGGAACATAAATATCAACAGAAATTATGTGGGCCTATTATCCACCTTAAATAACCCAATACCAGTAAAACAGACATTATATAAAGATGGCCAAGTGCATCCTATCATCATCATCATCATCATCATCATCATCATCATCATCATCATCATCATTATCATCACCCTGTACACCAGACATTATTTTCACTGTGCTGTGCTGGTTAAAGGAGAAACATCTCAAATATGTGTGTCTGTCTAAACTCCAGCACTCCTAAAAGGTTTGTGTCCAACAATAATTCAGCAGATATTTCAGTACAACAAGCAGCTTCTCCAAAACATAGGCTACTATCTCAAGAAAATTGTCCCTGAAGACATTCTTTCTACAAAAGGCATTGGGTTTTGATTGTGTGATCCATGCTGTCAGAAAGTTACTGCCAGAGGTCTGTGAAGGCAATGGTGGGCTACCAACTTTTTTCGATGGAGGCGTTGCACCAAATTCTGGGGCCTATGCATAAGCAGTCTCTGGGGGCCCCCAACAGTTTCTCCCTGGGTCCATGTCTCTCTCACTGATCTTTTTTTTTTTGTTCTTTTTGTACAAAGTCAGTTTGCTTTCTTTCTTTCTTTTCTTTTTGTGGAACCCCAATTTCCCTTTCTGGGGAAAAGACATGATAATGTATGTTGGTGCTCCAGCAGCATAAGGACTAAACCATGTTGCGCCTTTAAAGGGTGAGAGGGGCCTCAGAGAGCTTCATCTTTTAATCAGTTTATTCAGCCAAATTTAATGTGGTTATGGTACTTATTACTTCAAAATTAAAAATAGCAAACTGAACTTCACATTTCAGACTTTTTGAATTATTGCGACCCTCCAGATTTATCTTTGGACCCAGTGCCAGGTCCCAAACTCCAGGTTGGGATCCGCTACATTAAGGTACCCCAAACTGGTTGGTCTTTGCACCAAAACATGAAATATGCTTCCACAAGAGTGGTGTTTTGGTTTGATTTGGTAGAATTTGCAAAATCTTTGACTGGAAAATAAATGTACTTGACATTCCAGATAAGTGGTCAGAGATTTATGGGAGGTTTTTCATTATTGATATTTCTACAACTTTCATCACCAGTCATCTGGATATGCCGTATGTTTGCTCAAGTTGGTTGCTTCACATGTCCCTTTTGTTTGTCATTACATCAGGGCAGCTCTTGCATCCTCAAAATATCAGCAATGCCAGGCTTATTGTTTATCCTGCTGCTGTGCTTTTTATGTCTTAATAAGTCACTGTAGTTCATATTCATACTTGAAGAAAACCCCTTTTTAACTCCCATTAAAATACAAGTGACCAAGCAGCACATATACCAGAACAAAAACAGGTGTGATTAAGTTTTTCTGGATCTCCACCGAAATGTAAAACAAAGTGAATGTTAAATTCCAGGTGCTGGTGGGTTTTCAGGAGGAATTCTGGGACATGTAGGAAGTCAGTAACCAAAGCAGAAGTGGATGAAGTAGACTGACGACTGAATACATTCCATAGCGCATCACTGAGCGGTACAAGACAGCAGGCCCCCTGACACCTCTGCACAACCAGTCACATTGCTCGCGCTGGCTACGTCTCCGAGCTCGGGGACGCGCCTGGAGACGTGGACGCGGAGGAGTGATCGGTGTCCTCCAGGTCCTTGTTGAAACCGTTGTCGGTACCGGAGGAAGATGAGCGCGCCGTAGCGGAGGCGCCCTCCCGCTCGCGCTTCTTCTGCTTCATGCGCCTATTCTGGAACCAGATTTTCACCTGCGTCTCGTTGAGCTCGAGCGTGGCTGCGATCTCCACGCGCCGCGCCCTCGTCAGGTACTTGCTGAAGTGGAACTCCTTCTCCAGCTCCGTCAGCTGCCGCGTGCTGAAGTTAGTGCGCATGGCGTTGTTGTGTGCGCCCGCGAGGCCGAAGTCCGACACTTTGACTGTGTGGAGGAGAGAGAAGCTGTTAGAAACGCATTCTAGGAACTTATTGGATATATTAATTAATTTAGTCATTTTTTATTTAAAAAAAAGAAAGAAGAAGAAGCCTGCAAGCCTGTTTAAATTAAATGTCTTCTTGTTTGGGAGCATTGTAGCCTCGTGCCTTTTACGATCATTGTAAATCAGGAGGTAGTTCCTCCTGCCTAAAAGCCTTCTTTTCTTTTCACCTTCCTGTGCTTTTTGTTGTGTGACTTGGCGTCCATCATATTATTTATTAATATTTATTTGCGTTAATATGAATTAATTTAGCTATAATGAAGCTTTTTTAAATCCAGACTGTCGGTTGTATCAGGCCTCTGCAAAGTCAGTGTTATTTTTATAATATTTATAATTATTTATAATATGTATTTGTATTGGGCCTATCTGTGGGCCTACTGAAGTCATCTCCAAACCAATGCACCAAAATAGAAATAGTCTAAATTTTACTGGAAAAAATAATAGAAAAAAAGCTTAATATCAAGTTCGAGAAGAGGGAAATACAAAGGAGTGGGAAGGAAAGGGCTGGTGAGCAGACGGAGGGATGGAGGAGCTGAGGGTGTGATGGAGGGGTGGGGGTGGGGGGTTAAAGATAACAGAGCAGGACAGACTTCCTAGGGTGAGGTAACCCGTCTGCTATATCCATTAACGTGAGAGAAAGCGGGAGAGAGAATAAAAAAAAAAACCCTATCAGACGTCGGGGGGCAGACCTGCTATCTGTCCTGAGATACGACTGCAATGACGGCATACTGAATAACTGACTTTCCTGAAAACACATAAACGCATTTTTTTTCTTTTAATTTGATTTTTTAACGACAAAATGTGAATAGTCAACTTTAAGTCGTGGTGAGGAAATGAAACTTTTTTCAAAATCTGATGTCCCACACAGGCACACACTAATAAATAGCCTACAATAAGCTAGGCCTACATATAAAAAAGTAGATATTTCATATTAACATTTTAAATTAAAGCTTCAATTTTTCACTTGAAAAAAATAGAAGCCAACTGGCGTCTAAATGATTTTAAAAGAATAATACATTTACTTTATTTATTATAGAGCAAATTAATAATTTTAATGGCACTGAAAATGTAGCAGTTGTTTTTAGTGAAATGTTTAAGCCATGCCAACAAAAGTTTTATTGGTGTTGAATGATTTGTGAAATAAAATCATGATACTCATAACCATAATAAAACCGTTCTCTTTGAATGTAGTGCCTGCGGCCTGTCTTTATATTGGACAACCACAATAAAATAATACATCGATGGAACACTTCATTCTTTTTCTCAGTCCTCTGTTGGTTTACAGTAAAACGAATTGAGACCTGAGTGACTGAGACAAGTGAAAAGAGTGAAAAGGAAAGAGCAGATGGAAAGTAACATTTACATAAAGCCTGACATCTGTGTACACAGCGAAATCTGAAACTGAGGCCTACGGGGGAAACAACACTTTACACTAAAGGCCAATATGAATCCCGTTATTTTCAGATGTGAGGATTGTTACTAAAAATTCTAATCATAACAACTGTAAGAGCCTTCCCCTAAGTTTTTCTTTTCACGTTGTTTTGCTGATTACAAGCCACGTTTTTTGTTTTTCTTTTCCCTCTCATCTCAGCTTTACAGCTCTTATTGGCTGCAGTGTTTCCCATGACAGCCACTATGATAAATGCAAAAGAGGCCACTGCACCTCTTCTTGTGGAAACCCCACAGATCACTACTGAATATATGATCTCAGCAACTGACTCACTGCAGGCCCAACCCTTCTATAATGCTTTAAATATGACTTTAAGTCACAAAACGGACCAATTATCGCCAGAAAAAAAGCCCACCTTCCCTGAACCTGCCCAGCCGGGTTGGCCTACCTGTTTTAGGAGGGTTCCTCTTCACCTTCATCCAGTCGAAAGTCTGCCCCTGCCCTGCCTGCTGGCCCTCCTCATCCCCCCTCTCTCGGTCCTGGGAGACCGGTAGTTCCCCGTAACCTCCCCCGTGTGAAAGCCCCAGGTAGCCTGCTGCGTCCAGACCCCCGCCAAGCTGCTGCGGGTACTGTGACCCGGCCAGAGCGCCCTGAGGACCGCAGTAGGCCCCGGCCAGGGCCCCGTAGCTTGGGCCGACGGTGGGGGCCGAGCTTGGGAAGGTTGATTGATGATAGTAGGTGGAGGCCACAGATTCCTCCATGAAATATTGCGGGTGAACAGTGTTGGGAGGACCTATTGCGTTAGCATACTCCGAGTTTGTGGCGCACGCCTGGCCCGCATAGGCCCCGGTGTTGCCGCTATTCCCGTTATTATAGGGAGACAGTGTTCCGCTTTGTAAGCTCTGGGTTTGGTGGAGGTGAGGATGATGATGGTAGCCGTTGTGTGTCTGCTGATGCTGTTGTTGCTCGTGATGATGATGATGCTGGGTCGCCCCTGTGGTCCCGTGCGTTCCTCCACCTCCAGGGCCCCCGTACAGCCGCCCATCCCCGGAGTAACTCGCTGCCCCGGCGCTGCTGTCACTTCTCGTGCCGTTAACGGGGGCTGGAGAGACGGTGTGTCCCGTGTGGAAGGAGCCGGAGGTCACTGGATAGACCTGATGCTGATCCAGGGGATGAGGATGCAGATGATGATGATGGTGGTATCCAGATTTAGGCGCAGAATAAGCGCTGGTCCCCGGTCGGTTACAAATGGAGTATTCCACAAACGAGTTCATGTTGTCCATGCGCAGACCGGAGGCACGGTAGAGCTGAGCAAAGTTTAAATGATCAAGAGGAAACGGGAGGCCGCAGATAAAGTTAACAGAGATGAGTCCTGAAAAACATCAAAAATCTAAAAAATCCATTATAAATGTTTTCCAGGAGTGTGAAATCCCTCTGATGGGCAAATAAAATCACAAGAAAAGCAACAACCTCTACAAGAAAATATTAAAAAAAAAAGAGATAGAAACGCATCGAATAGGAAATTTTCAGCGAAACTGGACGAAATAAAACCAGCAGGAACTTCCAAGGTGGAGGAAAGAAAGTGGGATCTGCACGTCCCCAAAGCCGAAACACACATGAATAATGTGCTCTGCTGTGGTGTGTGTCAGTGTGTGTGTGTGTGTTTGTAAACGGAAGGCCTTACGCTGTCAATAGCTCTACTCAGCCTTCCCAAAGGCTTCACGGGGACAGCAGAAAACACCGCGAGAAGACAGAAAAGAGTCATGTCACCTCTCCCCTTCCACACAGGTTACACTCCGTCCTCTTCCATTCTGTTTATTTCTCTAAAATCTCTGCTTTCCCCTCTTTCCGTCACTCTCTTTCTCTCCTCTCTCTCTTTTCCTGGTCACTTCTTTTCTTACCTCTGCCGACGGTCACGTGGCTCGTCGTCACGTCGCCTATGGTGACCGGAGGACAGAAGTTTGTCAGCCGGTCACAGAAACGGGGGGACCACTGTGTGTGTGTGTGTGTGTGTGTGTGTGTGTGTGTAGGGGAGGGTGGGGGGGCCTCTCGGTTCAGGAGTGGAGTTGCGCGCGCGCGCTCGCCCTGACGCACGCGCCTCATCCATCACTCGCCGTGACATTAGCACGACAAAGAGACTTCAATCAAACCGGCCCATCAATCTGATATCAGCACGGATCTGTCAGAGCAAAGAGAGAGGCAGAGAATAAAAGAGGAGCTGTGAGCCGGCCTGCTGCTTCCAGACCTCCTCACTGCCAAATCACACAGAAACAAACCTACACTGCTGCTCTGCTTCTAATTGTAACCTCTGGTATACTATACTCCATACAGCCGCCAGCAAGCTAATAACATAACTCACAATCGTACAGTTTTAGTGTTGCCATGACTTCCATGATGCTTACCATACTGCTGCAGGTGGTATGGACACTACTACTGGAGTGTAACTGTTGTTGTGAAACACACCTAACATTATTTTATCGTGCTGCTTCATGACTTCTTGATTAAAGAGAAATATTTATAACTTGATTATGACCCAACCTACTTGCCAGAAAAAACATGTTGGCATTGTACATTTCTGCAAACCATGGATATGTAATATGTGTATGTAGCAGATACATTGAAACTACATGTTTCAACAATGCCGTGGTTAACATGTGGTTAGGTTTAGGCACAAAATAACACCTTGAAAAGATCATATTTTGGATTAAAGTAACCCATTTGTGGGACAAACTCCTTGCAGGAAATGTAGCAATGTCTCTGTAAAAAAAAACAACAAGCACTTTTTGGGCCACTATCTCAGCAGGAAAAACAGCTCTGTCTCAGTAATAACAACTGCTTTTCAGACCACTATCCTGCCAGGAAAAGCAGCAGTGTCAGTAAAAAAAGAACAGCTGCTTTTTGGGCCATTATCCTGTCTAGAAAAACAGTGATGTCTCAGTAAGAAAACTTTTTGGAGCACTATCCCAGCAGGAAAACCAGCAATGTCTTGCTTAAAAAAACAACTGCTTTTTTGGTCCAAATAGTTGCTGGAAAAACAGCAACAGGTCGCTACAATATACCCTCATTTGGTGCCAAAAAAACACTTAGAACACAGCAATGTCTTGCAAAATCACGACTGGGTTTGTTGTCTGTTGGTCATTAACAGTGGTCTACACTGGTCTGCAGGTTCATAGGCATTTCACGTATGTCACATTATTTCAGTTTGGGCTGTAGACCTGCTTAATAAATAGGCTACCATGATTGTTCGTGTGTTTTAATCTGTGATTGGTGTTGACAGTTTTTACGCAGCACTACTCCGATCGTAGTGTTTCTTGTTTATCAGACATTTATTCATAGCTCTAAGAAGGAATTCAACCTCTATGGAGTCAACATGTAACATCACTCTGCAGGATGACATACTGTACATTTCTTGGTCTGTGAATAACTTGAAGGAACATATATTTGGTGGATGATTATGGTCATTTCTTTATCCGTCACCATCAAAATGAAGTCCAGTTTATGACAAAGAAAAGAGTTTGATACTTTAAACACAGGGATTTTAATAAGGCCAGAGAAAATTAAATGAATTTTCTCTTACACTGCACATAAAAATATATCTTAAATATGGATCACAGATAAAACACCATCTGGAAATCACTCAAATCAGTTATAAGATCTGGTGACCCAACTGGGACCACACAGATACTGAGAAGGCCCAAAGAATGACTTCTGGCCCGAGGGGTCTAATCTGGGGGAAAAGGACTTGGATCTGTAGGAACACTGCACCTGGTGTATTTTACTGACAACACACCTATACTGCAGATCTACTTAGAGATTTTACCATCTAACTGTGAGTGTTATTTAATTTAACAATCAAAATGTTAGATGAAAGAAAAACATGAGCAGCCAGATATCAGGCTGAGTTAAAGAACCAAACAGTTTAGTTAGATTACTGAAACCACTTTATGTCTTTATTTGGTAGTAAAACTTGAGTTAATAATAACAGACAGTATGACAGTTGGGTAACAATTTTACTGTCACCTTTGTTTTCTTTTCCCAACAAGTTTGGCGAGGACATACAATCATCTGACTGCTTGTGTTTCTTGTGTTTGTATTAATGTCACTTAAGTTGCAGATCTCAGAAATTTGGTGAGTACAATGTTAACATAATAAAGAGAAGTCCCTCCCCTCATGGTGTCTCCCATGGGACCTTATTCCAGAAAAAATATGTACAATATAGTCTGTGGTACAGTATAGACAAATCTTGTTTGAAGTGTGCCATATTACACGTTACACATAAGATGTTTGTCAGTGTAAAACATACTTCAAGAAAGTTACAGGTTGTCATAGAAGGATTTAGTTTAGTGTGGAACCGTTCAGTGAACTACATTTCTCATCTTGCACAATGTATGTCACCAACACCAGCAAGCTAGCTAGGAAACTTGTATGTTCCATGCACAAATGTAACATTATCTTATCTGATGTGTTTTATCCAGTGACTCTTGGTCTTTTTATCAGCCAGGAAGCAAATGTACAATCAAGACCTGTTGCTCCTGTTGACATCACGCATGCGACTTGTACAGTTGTTCTTATTATCACAGTCCAATACTTTCACTTTTACGACAAACTGTGTCTTTTCTTTGACTTGCAAAATTATCTTTTAAAATGAAAAACATCATACATGTAATTCATGGCACAATTCAAACAGGATCTAAGATTTAGTTGTCTGACTACTGACTACTGTACATATCTTTCCTGAATTGAGGTCCCATGTTGATTCACTGGAAGGAGAGGGACTTTGCCTGTCTATGGATAGAAATGATGGAAAAATCCACAAATAAGAAACCAAAGTTGTAATAAACTAGAATTATCCCTTAAAAGGACATCCTTATTAAACAAAGCTCTGGGTTTACACATTTGGTTTCATGCTTGGAGCTCAGCAGGGCGAATTAAACTCCACTTCATGTCAGGGTTACACCCAACTTCTCTGTAAAAATACAGGATCATCACCGTGAAACAAGAACCAAACCAGTCTGTTTATTGACCACAGTTGTTATTAAGCTGTGTTTCGAAACCGCAGCACACAGTAAACCATAGCATAAGAACAGGAAAAACAAAGGTGGAAGCTTTATGTTCTGCCAGTTTTTGAGAGAAAGGATTTATTAACTTAGATTGTAAATCTGCTGTGAACATCTTGTTGCTACAGTGAGTGTAACACTGTGCTGAGTGCCAGCTGCTCAGCTCTGACATTTGAATCTGTCAGTGTGTGGCTGATTGACTGACTCGCTGACCTCCACTGGAACATCCAACGCTGACAGGCTGGAGCTTCATTTTTCCTCTCCGTTTAAAGATGCTTTGCAGTGAGTTTCCCATCAGCTTTGATCATCTTTTCCCTTTTCTCCGTCCATCCTTCCGCCCAGTTATCAATAACACAGATCGTCACTTTAGAGATTAATGATTTGGCTATATCTCTCCTTTGCACATTTTCCTAACAGGACACAGGAAATCTTTTAATGGATCAAAAGGTTTCTATTGATCAAAGAGCCCAATCGCAGAGACGTTTGGGAATCAGTTTACTTTTCAACAATTGGATTGGGAGGCCATAGATTTCTGATGGCTGGATATGCATGTGCAAGTGCACGTGTGTGAGTGTGTGTGTTTGCTAATTGAATGAATGAGCTGATCTGTTATAGAAATGAGGTTAAGGCAGACAGGAGGCCTTCTGGTCGGCCAAACCCTGCCGGTCCAGCAGGACAGGAAGCAGGGATAGCTTTGACGACAATACAATGTTCTCTCTGTGAACGTGTGTATAGAACAATGGCCTGCAACTCTACACATGGTTGGATTTTTGACATAGGGTTTGTGTTTCAGTGTATTCTTTGGAAGGAATCTTTATCTTTTATCCTAAATTGTTCCAGTATGAGTTTCTTTCCTTCTTTCTTGTCTTATTCTTACCCTTTAAGGACAAACAGCAAAATCACTTCATGTCTTTCTCCCATATTTGCTCATGAGGTGTCTCTTTCACAGTCTGCACACCTTCCCATCAACGATTATGCCCCCATTATAACTGCCTCCAATGAAGCCCTCATCCATTTCTCCCCTCCAGAGCCTCTGTGAAGGGCTTGACAGCAGACGCACCGCCATCCCGCCGCCAGGACGAAATCAGGACGAGAGGCGTGGGCGTGCGACAAGGAGGGAGGTTAATGATCAGCGAGGGGCTGAAAGGAGAGAGAGTGGGCAGGAAGTGTGCAGGAACAGAGCGGGACAAGGAGGAGATTAAATGACGCCCACATAGCTGTCTGGGTGGTGAAGAGACTACAGGAGAGAGAGAGAGAGAGAGAGGAGAGAGAGAGAGAGGTCAGAACTCTCAATGTATGTAAGTTTTTTTTTTCTAAATTCATGTAGTGATTCAGGTTTCGGATATTTCAGTGAATCACTTTTTGTTTGTAGTAGTTTATGTGTTTGTTAAGTTTTGAACATGTGATCTGTATCTGGACACATTACCTGGATAGTGACATGTGATTGCAGGTTTTTACGTTCAAACCTTGTATTAATAAGCATTTTTATCATCTCAACTTTGCCTGCATTGTGAGATCTGACCTGAATTTGCAAATTCAGTGGGAGGAGATGGTGGACTGGTCAATAAACATGGTATTTTCCAGGTCAGGCCAAGTAATGCTGCTGTATCAGTGGTTGTATGGGCTGTACTTGAAAACCTGAACTAACATTTCTTTTCATTACCAGTTCATTGTCATTGTTGATTAATCTTTTCAGCAAAAAAAGTCAGTAAATAGGTAAATATATGTCCATCACAATCATCAAGAGCCAAAGGTGATGTTGTGATGTGATGTTGTGAAGTGCTTATTTACCCTGTTAACACAGCTAAAATTGAGGGTTCAGTTTACTATTAAATAAGACAAACTAATGAGGCATAAATACATAAATCAAAAGCTGGAACTGGGGTATGGACTATTGCTTATGCATTTATCACATCAGTTGCTGATCATTTTTCTGTCTATCAACTAATCAATTTAATGCACAAGAAGGGCCTGTCTGTAGCTTTTTGATGGGCAGATCAGATGGGGAGTGAGGTGACCTTTCATAGCCCAGTCTCCAGATAAAAATGTTGGCATTGTACGGTTCTGCAGACCATGGACACATTACATTTGTACATGACATATGTATCACATTGCCATTTTTAAAGTGAGGTAGTATATAGGCTGATTTTGTCATCACGAGGTGGAGGGGATGGTGAATGTCGTTTCACATAGACGAGACTCTTGCCAAACTGCAGACCTCTGTTTGAGACCAACAACAAAACTAGTTCTTTTTTAGCCACCTGTGGCTGTTTTTCCAGCAGCTTTTTAGCCACCGAACATAGGTGTTTTTAAAGCAGTCATTGTTTTTCCACTGGGGGTAGTGCCATGAAAAGCTGATGTTTTTTGACCAAGACGTTGACAGCTTCTCCAGCCATGATTGTGCCCACAAAACCAGGTATTTTAAGCTAAAACATGATCTTTTCCTAACCATAGCCAAGTGTTTTTTGTTCCTAACCAAATCACTTGTTTACCACAAAAAAATTGTCATCGTATGCTTGATGTAATAATGTACAAATGTAACATATCTGTCCGTTTGCAGGGATGTACAATGCCAACATTTGTTGTGGCCACTGGGTGGCCTTTCAATAGGTTGGGCAGATTTTTCTGAAGAAGCTAAACTGCACAAATTGCATGTCCACCAGGCTGAGGTCTGGGCTGGTAAGAATGCTGCAACACTTTGAGGGACCTTTTTTTTAAGAGGCTTAAGGTAGAGATTAGTCTTAATGTCATTCTTCAGTTCTGCTTGGAGTGACTCCTCAGTGTTGTAAGATAAGGACTACAGACTACGAACACTGAAACAGCCAGTAGTAGGCCTCCAAAGGTGACGGGCCAGTGATGCATCACAGTTTCATGTTCACTTCGTCATGATTAAAACTACACAGCATTCAGTGCATTCAGTGTGTGCATGTTTCAGTTGATTGTGCATGCATCTGTACCTCCAAAACTGAAAGCTCAGGGTTCAAGCAAAAAAATGAAACATACTCTCTAAAAAGTTTCCTGTTGTACTATTTGTGTGCGTGTATTGGTGTCATACATTTTCTCAAGTAGCCTACTGTACTTTAGTACAATTTGGAGGTACTTTACTTGAGTGTTTTCAGTTACTTTTTACTTCTACTCCACTGCATTCATTTGCTAACAATAATGACTAGTTACTTTACAGATTCAGATTCTTAATACATACTAGAAATCAACTAATAGATTATCATTTATTATTACAGATTAAGCTAGGTGGAAGCATATAAAGTAGTTGGAATTAGCTCCACCTTTACCAGCCGCAACATTAAAGCAATGGACACATTAATGCATCAATGATTATAATACAACTATATGTATGATTCTGAATGGATCATTCTGCATAATAAGTACTTTTACTTTTGTTACTTTAAATATTTTGATGCTAATAATATTGTTCTTTAAGTATAATGCTTTACATTTACTTCTAAGAATATTTCTATACTGCGGTAATGCTACCTTTACGTAAGTAAAAGATCTAAGTACTTTTTTCCACCACTGGTATATTGTTGCAATCCTGGTGTACTTTATGAACTCATCGTAGTACATTTCTAAAATACAGAAAGACATGGCAATGAATGCATAAAAAGAAAAATCTCAAAGAGCCTTAAATGCAACTAAGAGACAATTTTCTCATTTCCAAATTCCAATTAAAAGCTGGCTTACCCAGCCCATTGCACTGTACTTTATTTATTTTTTATTTATTTATCTAGAAAATCAGGACGTGTACAGGAGTACACGTAAATATGCCAGATTGTAGCCCGGGGGCTAATTTCCATCTGGAGTCTTTTAGGCAGGTTGATGTTACATTACAAAAGAACAAGAGATATACAGTATTAAAAAACAAAGAAAGAAAGCAGAAGGAAAAGAAAATGTGGAAAAGGTGGCTCTTGAAGGTGGCCAGGGTGGGACATTTCCTTATGGTAGAGGGTAGTGTGTTCCAAGCTGCGCTCCCTTTAATAGACAGGGTGTTTTGGCTGAAGGAGGCTTTACAGTAGTGAAGTATAGAGTCCACTTAGTCATTTATGCTGTACCTGTTGGGACAAACATCCAACAGAATCTTCACATTAAGAATTCTGTAGATACATTTTACACATACACAGAAAGACACCAACAAATGCATGTAGAGCAGAATTATACAGATACCCATTGGTAGTTAACATTCAAAAGAGAGCACTCAGATTTTTTAATCACCTTAAATCCATCCCCCGAGACAGCCTCAATGGGGCTGACTCTTTCCTGGGACTCTTAACCCAGAAAGAGTCCCCTATGTCAGTTGGTGCCGAGGCTAACTGGCCCATCTCAGAAACGCTCAGTCTCACAACAACACTGCTCTCCAAAGACCAATCAAAGTAAACCAAATTATACCACAATGTAAAGTAACCTATTTAGAGCATCAGACAGCAGAAACTTAAACCCGAAGTCCCTGAAATGAAATTATGAATTGGCAGAACACTTCTCTATAGGGTCAGAGATAGAACGTAGAGAGAGAGAGAACCTAACCAAGTACAGGCTAAGTGAGCACAAACTGCCAATGGGAAATGAAGGACACAAAAAATCATGGCAACCAAAAGAAAGTAAAATATGTGGTCACTGTTCGACAGGTGAGGTTGAGTTGAGATGCACTGCTCCTACAATGTAGGAAATTCATCTCAAAGTGCAGGAGAAACAGACAGGGCATTTCTTGCTGCCCAATATGTATATAAGCATGCCACAGGGCAGTGAATGACAAACACACATGCACATATGCAAAATACATGTTATGTGTTTTCTACTATTTTCTTGTTGTTTTATACATTTACCTATTTTATTTTACTTAAAACGATAGATAGATAGATAGATAGATAGATAGATAGATAGATAGATAGATAGATAGACCTACACATCTTTTTAAAACAGCTATATCATGACAGGGAGCCAAACAGTGTGTGGTACAAAACATTTTAAACTTGCTCTAGACTTCCTTTGTCCACATGCCGAAAACTCTAATAATAATGCTACTCAAAATACCATTTTACTTGATATACAGTAGATGTCAGGGATGGCTGCAATGGTATGTTGCTTTAAGAGAGTGTTGCATGGTCATGACGATGCTTGCTAAGTTGTTGCTAGTGCAGCCCATTGCTTTGTCATGCTCCATGCATGGGATATCAATGCCAAAGACACCCTTTTGGCATCTAAATGAGAGGTACAGAACCTTCGACCAACATCAATGTAAACTCATTCACGGCAATACTTGATGCTGAGATTAACTGATGTAGTAGAAAGAGCAATGGGTTGGGTCAAACCAAACTTTCACACTGCAGTTGGTGTCACATGTAAAACCAAAAGTCAGTATTGTTTTAATGCAATGTTAAAGAACTTACATACACACAACTCACAAAGGATGCCCTGTGCATCGCTATCAGATGCTGAGAGGAGTGAGTAAGCATTGGCATTTGATGACCTGGGAAGGAGAATGGGTTGGCTAGTGAGGATGGTGCTGGTGACTCTCCCACTGGAGTGATTCAGAGTTGTAGTTTCAGTACTGATGTATTGTGTATGTGCATCAATTACCCCGTAAGGCCAAGCTCATGTTATAATTTGAGAGGAAAGAGAACTGACAAATGTTACACACTGGCTGATGTGTCAGATTAATCCAGAAGCTTCCGACTCTGGTTTTCTAGTGAAATGTTTCTCTTCCAGTTTCCAGGGACTCTTCTTCCTGACAGACTGACCTTCATACCTCCTGTGGGGTCATGACCTCCTGGCTGCCTCAGCCTGGTTTCTGTCTTGTCTCAGGTCTGGAGTGGAATGTAAGAATCAGCCAAGACATACACCTCAAATTATCTGTTAGTGTTTCTGACTTCTGGTCTGCATATTTTGGGCTTTCCATCCAGGATTTATCACAGCCCAGGATCAGGGTTAATTTAGAAGTAGAGTGATTGTTAAGTTACACATTGCTTCAGAGAAATACAGCAGTCTGATTGGACAAATAAGTTTTCTGTCCTGCTTTCTCTTTCTGTCTGTCTTCTCTAACAGTCCTATCAGACAGGTCAAATGACTCCAGAACCAGGAAGTTACGCTCCAGTATTCCTGGAAAAGAGTGGCGATGATATGTGTTTGTGTGTGAGACATGAATGGCTTTTTGAAAATCATGAAAGATGATATAGGAGAGGGAGTGAGAGGGAGGCATGTCTGAGTGGAAGAAAGAGAGGAGTTGTGCATCCAGACTGCTGACGTTGTTGCATTAACTGTGAAACCTGAACCACTGATGCAGACACATAACAACATTTATTAACCATTATTAATAACATTTACACACACCCAGACACACACATATCAGTTGATGGAGAAAGAGATAGAATGTATCAGTACATTGGAGACTCAACTTTTTTTTTATTTTACCTTCATGGTGTTTTGACTGCATCAGTTTTAAATTTGATAAATCTGATAATTAAATTAAACTGCATCCAGCCACATTGGTCAGCTATATTGTAATGTATTTTTTTAGCTGTAAAAAGACAAAGATTTTGTCCCAGCCCCCATGGTCAAAACAGTCAAACCAAAAACTGAATACCGTCCACTGGCCAGACCAATTTTCTCATTTTACAGCTAAACAGTACACTAAAATATGTTTCTGAAAACAAAGTGAGAACTGGGCAATACAGTAACATAGTCTTGATTCATATTTGATCAGCGCTGCCTAGTTTGGCTCTGATTGGTTGTTTTTGTCATTCTTGCAAATGAGTGCTCCAGGACTGAGTCCTTAAACCTGAAAATGAGTTAACATTTTTGCAGTCCTGGTTCCCTCATTACTCATTACACCACTCGTGAATTTTGAAGCTTTAATGTGTCTTTTAAAAAGCATTTGCTGACAAGTGGCTAAATAAAACTACAAAACATCATCATGCTGACCATGGTTTTACAGCCTTGTTGTGGTAGGGGTGTTAAGTCATGTGACCATAGTGTAGTTTGTTTTTAGCCTCATGATAGTTTTTTACTTTTGGCTATTGCATTTGGAATTTAAAAATCATAAAAATGGTGTTCATATGTGAAAATTATCTTAAACAAAATGTGTAAGTACTGTAAACATTAGCTGGCCACAAGGCTTATTTTCTGCTCTAATCCCCCCCAAAAAATCCCTTTGGCTTTTTGATAATGGAACCAGGGTGAAGCTAACTTCCACATCGGCCCATCGGAAAAATGTCATCCACAGAGCACTCTATTAGGAGCTCTATATAGAGGAGCATGATTGTTTTTATAGGATTATCTGCTTCATACTGTCAGGATATAGTGACAGTTATATAGATGTGTAAAATAACTTTTTGGCATATTTGTTAATGAGAGTAGGTGTTTCTGTGATGATCTGGAGAATGCAAGGATGAGGCCGATCATGGAGTTCTTTCTTAATGCATTACATGCAGAAGCTATGTGTGATACATGAACAGAGAGAGAGTCACAGCTTATATACTAGGATGTTATCATGTGTGCTGTTACCTACATAGTGCTTTGCCAAATTTAACTTGGCCTTCGGCCAACTAAAATTAGTCTAACTTGTAGCTGTCCTGGCGGAACATGATCCTCAGGGGTTCTTTGACCTTATTTCCATTGGTCAGTGAAGATGTAAAAATACATACTAACAGTTAAGAAAAGTACCTACTGTATCTTAAAATGACAACCATATGTAGTTAAATGATTACTGTCAGTCCTTAAATCAGCTTATAGGTGCTACAGCTGTACTGATGCTGAGCAGTAGATGATGAATTGTTGGATACATGTAGTTCTGGGTATTGGGAGAGGTGCAAATCAAGTATGGGTTAAAGGTCCAGTGTGTGGGATTTAGGGGCACCTATTGGCAGAAACAGTAAATAATATTCATGACTATGTTTTCATTAGATTAAGAATAGCTGTGTTTTTGTTATCTTAAAATTAGCCATTTATATGATGACGTAGGCACAGATGCTTCCAGTCCCCTCTCGCTATGCTAAATTTGTGCTAAATCTAGGCTACGTTTAGGCTCTTATGTCTATTTTGCAAGAGTTGGTGATGATTTTTGTGTTTGGCTTTGGACGGTGGTGGCGTGTGGCTGCAAGTCACTCTTCAGGATGAGGAAATCAACTCACCAGTCTGTAAACTCTCCTCCTGCTAACTTCTAGCTAGCTAGCTGTTAGCTAGCCAGGTCAATGTTTCAAATGTAAACATCAGTAAACACTGAGGAAAGATGGAGAAGAGTGGGTGCCAGCTGAAAACATCCTGCTAGCCATTGTACATTGGATAATAAACTTAACAACATCCGTGCCACATCAGTTTCCAACAGGATATCAGCAACTGTAAAATCTTTCAATTCACCAAAACCTGGCTAAATCCGCCATTCAACCAGGAGTCTCTTTTTCTATATGCTGATCTGACAGAGCAGGGGCCTCTGATGAGAGAGGAAAAGGTGGCATGTGCTTTACGGTATATTAGGACTGGTGTGTTGGTAAGAATGGGAAATGCTGTCCCGTTCCTGCTGTTGATCACTGCTATATGCCATGCAGAGGTGGCTGCAGAGTGGCGTCACGGCCCTTGTTCAGGTGGAGCAACCAGCCATCGAGGTTGTGATGTGTGGACAGTTAAATCATTCCACAACATAGACTGTTATAAAGCAGCAGCCAACAATGTAAGAAGATGCAACAAAGGACTAAATTATAGTGTACAAGTTAAAGGAGCTGATGGGATCACATTTCACTGAAGTTGTACCTCGTGTCATTCAATGTGATAAATAAATGATTGATTGATTGATTGATTGATTGACTGACTCATTATATATTGATATGGAGCAGGTTCTTTTCCACATAAACCAAACACTGGCTCTAAATAGCGTTATTCACATTTTCGCATAGGCCATCGTAGTTTTCCTACACACTTGGCACACACAACAGGTTTCAGTTCTGACACCTCATGACTAGATGTCAATAAATTCTACACACCAGACCTTTAAATGAGGCATTTTTCAGTCAAGGGACATGCTTGCTTACTATGAGGCATGTGAACTGACTCAGAGTCAATGCCGTTGTCTTCAAGAAAAAAATAAACTTAAAGCACAAGGGCTTGTGGGTAGTAGGATATGGATGTTGAGAAGTGAATCCAGGACTTCCTTAAGCAGCTGGCAGTCCAAGTGGGTGTTTAGACTGAAAGCAGTCTTGTGTTGAAACAATGCAAGGGCTGCATTGGTGAAGGCATGTTGCTTTAGGTACCAGTGAGACAATGTTCTGATTAGGAAGTCCAGTTGGAGTAAGAGATTACTGCAATTTTTTGGCTTATCACATGAAAAATAAAAACAGTGTCCAGCAGTTTCTAACACTCAGGGGCATGATTTTAAGACTCACAGTAAAAAAATAGCATTCAAAGAAATCTACCAGGAATGTGCACTCGTATATATTTGAATGGTTAACACAGCCTTTGCCTGATGATATCAAATTATGCTCCAGTTGAGCCTGGTTGAAAGTTTTTTGTCGTAGCTCTCCACGTTGGCACCCCTGATATTTAAGCATCAATTCTGGTAACTACAATGTTATCATAACGGCTTGGAATTGTGCATTTGTGCAAACCATGGATATGTAACATTTGCACGTAATTATATACCTGACACACTGATTGAATACATTTCAACAGCGCTGTGGTTAACATGTGGTTAGGTTTAGCACAAAAAACACTTGGTTATGTTAAAGAAAAGATAACATTTTTGCTAAAAATTCTCAGTTTAGGGGTGCACATGACAGTTAAGTAAGTTAAGACTGCGGAAATCCGAATAGGGCAGGTGGGAGAGGTGGTGGATGGGTCCAACAATTACTTTCACCCGGGAGGATGTTTTTTGCTTCCAGTAAGATTGTAAAGCCAAACACAACCACATGCTTTGGCAGTCTAAACCTAACCATGTGCGTGTGTTGGCTGAATGTAACCAAGTGTTTGGAAAAAAAATTAAATTTGCAGTGTTATACCTATGTAGTGCATTTATTTTGAAAGAGACTGTATGCAAACTATAAGTGTCCTGTGAAAACAAGAGTGTATTTTGAAAACACACAAAGCATATAACAGGCTGAAGTTGACTCGGTGTCCCAGAACGTGAACAACCAACGCACCCAGGATACCTTTCACATCATATCTCACATCTCACTGTGGAACGTCCATGACCAAACATCAATTTGTGACAAGGTCAGAGTGAGAATGTGTTTTACATCCACATCACAATGACAGGATTAGCTCTTGCACTCCTACGCTTTAAAAACGTGGATATAATACATATGAAACAAGCAAATGTAACAAATCTGTGGTTTTCAGAAATGTACAATACCAACATTTTCTTGTGGTGACTGTGCTGAATTAATTAGCTTTGATCTACATCCATGGACCGATCTACATTGCCTACTCTATCCATAACGTGCTGCAGCTGTTGTCCTCAGGTCAGTTAGGAGGTGAAGAATGTCAGGAAGCCTCACCAAACCTAGCCTTTATGTTTCCAACTAAAAGTTGAATGTAATGTAATATGAAATGATCACAAGTCCTGAAATTACTATAGATAACCTTGTGACTTCAGTGAAGCTGAGTGAAATGAAATTCAAAACAAAGGAACCAACTGGAAGATTTATTTGTCGCCCTATAGAGTTTTCTTGAAGGTAGCATCTAGTGGCCACTGGAAGAACTGCAATTCCAGACTTCAGCATCGGCATCATCATGCAACTGTTGCAGTCACTGCTTGTAAGACATAGAAGTTCAAACAGAGGTCAAGAGGTGGAAGTCACAGCAGGTATGTAATATTCATACACAGAATGATAATATGAGAGAACAGTGGAGAGCAGAGGAGAGAATTCAGAGCCTGAGGGGATTTTCCAGCTTGCTCGCTGCTATCAGCTGTCTGATAAGACGCTGTCAGCTCAGCGGCTCTTATCTACACAACACATTTACACCCAGGCTATGGCAGAGGAGAAGGGCCACAAAGGACAACAACTGCCCCTAGCCAATAGCCCTTCATGTTTGTGCATGAAACTGCATGAATTTCATGATAAATGTATAATGTTGTGAGAACTGGAGTAAGATATTCAGTGTTTCTGTAAGGCAGAGGGTCCAGTCAAATTTCCCTGACCAACAATTTATGTCTGGCGCATATTTTTCTTAATTTTAAATTATCCCATCGAAAGACCCAAACCATTGTCTACTAATAAGGATTGTTTGTGTATCAAAGCCTAGAAAATCTTCTTCCTATGTGCCACAGAGGTTCACTGTTGTCCAAAATCTATTAAAAACAAATTAATGAGCCACACTGTTGCACTGGGTGACATTTTCCCTCATTATCATGATCACAAACACTAGTTTATTTCTGCTCAATCCCATTTAAACCTTAGTGCTGCCACAAATACTCACTAGAGCACCAAATGTGGATAAATCCGCCTCTGAAAATAGTCCCTAATAGATGCACCATTCACTCCTGTTTGAGTAAAATTTGCGAAAGACTGCAGTGACCAGCTGATTTCAGAAGCTATTCAGCTTTAAAAAAGAACACACACACACACACACACACACACACACACACACACACACACACACACAAAAGCTTCTATTCTTGACTTATTTTTAAAGATTCACATCTTCAATAGGAAACAATGGGATTGGGGCTATGAGCTACAGACAGAGTAGGGGAGTCAAGAAGTATTGGGAGATGGACAAACATATTGTTGGTTTTATTTCATTTATTTTTTTCCATGAGATTTCATGACAATAAGAAAAATGCAGAAGAACTCCAACTTTTTTGTACCTACTTCCCCTCAGTCAAAGGCCTTGATCAGAATAACAGATAAAAATAATCATTCAGGACAGTACGAATGGAAATACTTTTTTTTCCTGGGAAAAATTTATTGACTTTGTGTTTGTAGTGCAAAGGTTTTCCCATTTATTTCAACCCACGTATAGTTTCTTGGAGCTGACATGCAGTGGTGAGTATGAAGAACTGCAGCTTAGGGCACACTAGCTAACCAACTAGTCCTCAGTCAGAATGGCTGTTGCTTACAGTAATTTAAAAACCAGTGCGTACTACGATAGAACTACTGTCTAACTACTGTTGGTAGCACTGACAGTGTCAGCAATTAACTGATATACCTTTGACTGCTAGAGCTGAAATAACCAGTCAGTCCATCAATAAATCATTTTATAACAAAAATCCCAAATGACATTTGGTTCCAGCTTCTCATATTTGGATGTGTGCTGCTTTTCCTAGCCTTTGCATATCTTGGGGCTCAGGACAAGCAATATAAAAATGTTAACATGCGCTCTTGGAATTTGTGATAGACTTTTTTCTTTTACTTTTCTGATATTTTAAAGACAAAATGATAGAGATACTAATAAAAAATAAATAAATAAATAATGTGATTAATCATTTCTTACATCCACTGACATGGTGCAGTTTAATCAATGCCATTCGTAGCTCATCGTGGCAGAAACACTGAACACTATGCTGACCTCTGAACTCTTGTATTATAATATTTTTACCTGCGAAAACAAGTCTTTTTCAATGCCAAATTCTTCATGCTCTATAAAGCTTTACATACTTTATGTTTTTTTAATGGTCCAACATATCTTATGTGCGCAGGATGCTGACATCACATAAGTTAAAAAACAAACAAACAAGCCTTTTACCACCCACTGCCTGGATGATATGTAGAACTTTCACAGACTGTTAATATCATGAAATCCTCACACAAGAGGACAGTGAGTATGCTAAGCCATTTTCTTATATGAACTCAAGACAGTATTCAGATAATCCAGTCCGGACATTGTTTGGAGTTGCACTTTCACACATGTAGCATACAACAGGAGATTGTCTGTGTCAAATGCATTTTCATCCACTGGAAATACTCAGTTTGGTTGAATTAAGACACGGGCTGGCATTTGAGAGCATGCATGTGGCAGAAAATGATGCGGATTACACCGATTCACACTGATGTATAGTTGTAGCTGGTTTGGTCATAAGCCACAAACCCTCTTGCTGTTCCTCTAATTTGTCTGACAATTTTGGCTTTGGCCTTTCCTGACAGAAGTTCCAGAATCTTGTCATAAGACATTTTCGTTGCTGTCTTTGTGTAAATGACCCTTTATCTTCACCCTCAGCTGTTTTTTTTTTTTTTGTTTTACTGGTTTCACACAAGCTGCATGCTAGAAACTTCATCAACACACCCCCTCGCTCACTGTGGACTCTCTGGACAGTTACCTGCTCTATTCACACATGGACTCAATTGGACATTACATGGACTTTGTACCAGGGAGCTGGCAGGGTTGTGTCTGTAATGTCCAATTCAATTGATTTGGACACTTGTGTTCTCACATACAGCTTCTCTGGGTAATGTCTAGAAAATTTCAGGATTGCAGTGCATGTGAAGGGGGCTACAGTGTGGCAAAATTATGTCTTGATATATATTAAATATACTCACAATCTCCTCAACTTCCTGTCATATCTTCAAAGTGCCAGAGTTGAACCAGTGCCATTGTACACCAGGAATGAATCCTTGTGAGCGATCAGTTACATCACATTTGCAAAGTGATACAAGGTTTGAAAGGTAGCTTGAGTGAAGACTGCCCTGTCTATTCCCTACCCAATACATGCTGGCAACAGAATGTCACTGTTTGCTTCTGCTGCTTTAGTTGAAACCATTCAGCCCAGTATCCCCAGGAATTTTTATTAATCATATTGGACGATTCAGCACCTCATGATTTACAATGCTGTGCCAACAGTCAGTACAAATCACAATGTAGAGTTTCCTTCATGTAGTGAGGCAGACAGCAGGCTCTTGTCATGTACTGTTCATACCTTTACCCAGACGAAAAAGCACCACAATTCGTTTATCCCATGTAATCATGAACTACTGTAGTAATTTGTCTACAACCCACGTAATCGGGAAGGCTGCAATTACATAACCAATGAGGTAGTCCGGACTCCCCAATAGAGGACTTTTCCCCAGGAGACCAGTGTTCAGAACCATGTGATGTACACAACTTTGCACTGAGTATTTTACGTCATTGGTAGGGTGCTAAGATAATATATGAACCATGTATAAGGATACTTTACAGACTGTAACGGTGTGGTAGATTGGTATGTAGCATGTCTGTTTTATGCACGAGACCTTGAAGTAATGTTTGCCTCCTTATCAACTGTAACCACAATCTTTTTCCAAGTGTTTATGGGGTCACTTTCGTACCTGTAGTTCAGTTTATTTGGATCAGACCAATGAGAAAAATGAGTGGAGTAAACATGAAGTCACTTGAATTGACATGTACTGTAACTCATTGATTGGACAGTTTTTGTGATGTCAGGCCTAAATAAAAACATGGCTGTTGGTTAGCAGTCTGAGCGGACTACTCTGCAGTCTATTTAGTGGCTGTTAATTGGTGCAGTTGGATTGACTGACAATTGTCCGTGTTGGTCCCTTGGTAAATAACAGTAAATCCTGTGGAATGGCTCTTTATTGACCTATTAGAGAGAGACTGTAGGGTGGATGCACCAACACACACAGACACTGAGTGATTTGTGTTTGGTGTGTATCCTCGAAGGCCCCTATCTGACAACTCAATATACAGTTGTGTGTGTGTGTGTGTGTGTGTGTGTGTGTGTGTGTGTGTGGGACAGCCATTTAGCCTTCTCTCCCTCACAAACACCTAAGCTGTGAATTGATGGGGCCCTTAGAGGCTAAAGCATTGATCATCTGCCTCTGACTCACCTAAAGAACGGATAGTAACTTCACTTAGTGGATGCGAATAAACACACCGTTCACACACATAGAATAAACAGAGAGGTATGAAAATCATTGCCTCTCTGTGTGTCTGTATGTGAAAGACACACACAGCATGTACAGGTGTGAACTATGGTTGACTGTTATTTCAGCCATGACCCTGCCCTGATTGTCATTATCCTCTCTTTAAACCTGATCCCTCTCACACTGGGCTACCATTATGGCGCAGAGACAGGGGGTGGGTGGGGGCACCTTGACAAATTGTTCAGGTCACAAAACAACTGAAACAAGTTGCACTTGTTGTTATTTTGGGAGGTTTACAGTAAGACCTATAGATAGTAACTTGTTGGTCAAAGGTCAGGTGTTCCTGTGATCTTTGAATAATTGCACATGGGGGTGGAGTGGTCACACAAGACAAACATGGAATCTCAAGTCTCTTATTGTATGTGTGTCCTTCTCAAATCTTGAGAAGCATTCATCCAATCTATTTAACACTTGGTTTATCGCTGGGGATCCAAGGACCAGCCCGTTTTCATTTCCAAGGCATCAAATATCAGTGCATCGTCACACCCCTCGGCATGGGATATTGACAGAAAAGGCACCCCTTAACATCTTGAGATGCACCGGAGTTTCAACTAACTCCAATGTTAATCCGTCAGTAGCAATACTTTTGATGCTGAGGGCAACTGACATAGCATAAAGAGCCAGAAAGTCCACATAAGGTGGGAGGTGCATGGGTTAAACAAAACCAGACTTCTGTCCAGGAGACCACAATTTGTGTCCCACGTGACACCAAAAGTCAGTGCTGTCTTAATGTAAAGCTATGTAATTTACATATGGTTGTCGCACACTGACACACAAACATGCTTAGTATAACCCATAACATGGTCTTTTTTCGAAAATATAACCAAGTAGTTTTGTTGCCAAAACCTAACTGCAGCTGTTTCACAACATTAATCACGTATTACAGTGTGTTTCAGCTGTGTATCATGTAAATGCACTTAAGTGCTGCTACTATCAGACACCGAGGGGTGGGACAATGTGTTGGTATTTAATGGCATCTGGTCTATTTTTCTGTTTATGAACGACTTAAAGGACCTATCATATGATATAACGGTGGTTGTGTCAAAGCAACAACTAATTTGTAAATGCATTTAACATTTTTATCTGACCACATGTAGCCATGATTTGGATGTGTTTTTCAGAGGCTGATTTATTTATTTATTTTTTGGGAATGTTTTCCTGTGAAAGTCACAGAGAGTTCTCATCCTTGAAACACTCTCTTGTAAGAGTGAGACATGAAATACTTCCATTAAAGGTCTAGTATGTAGGATTTGGGGGGATATTTGAAGAAACACAATATAATACCATAAGTATGTTTTAGTTACTGTATAATCACCTGAAAAAAAGACTCATTGTGTTTTCGTGACCTTAGAATGAGCCATTTATATCTACACAGGGAGCAGGTCCTCATTTTTGAAGACCGCCATGTTTCAAGAGTAGCCAAGAACAGACAAATTAAAGTGTGTTTCCAGATAGGGGCGTTCACATTTTCATGTTTTTGCATCGGCCACCATAGTTAGAAACCTATCTGTAACGAGCAGCATAAAAATAAATAAATAAATAAAAAACACACACATTTGTAATGTTAAACTGCTTTATTCAGTGCTTTTTTAATCACCTGTTTGTTTTGGAGAGGAAGAGACCTCTGTGGATAATTTGGCTCCCTGTAAAACCTCCTGCATAAACACTGGAGGAATTCTAACCAGGAGAAGTGTCAGCTGGTTGCAACCTGCCATCCTCACCACTGGATGCCACTGGATCCCATATCTTATACACTAGACCTTTAAATGCAAATCCCACATTTAAAGTCACATTACTGATACTCCACTGTGAGGCTTTTTGAATTGGCCAGAATGATTTTCTCTGGCAGTTAGCATTTTTCAGTCTTTTTGAGCTCCTCATGGAGGCACTCAGTGATAGCCGGAGCCAGTGTTCTTCCCATTCAAAAATAATTCATGTTGTGAATATGCAAATTTCCGATCCTTGAATATAATATGACTCCAGATATATTTTCTAATATGCAGGCCAATAGTAACACCTGGTCATGTTAAGCATGAATTTCATTGCATTTTCATTATATTTCCATACATTTATTGTATTTTACATTATGAAATGAAACCTGAAATTCTGATGGATTCAAATCTTTATAAACAAGATGCCAATGCTGAGGGAGCTGGAACAACAGCAGTGACAGCAGCCTTTGTGCAGAGACTGTTAGCTGAAATGCACATAAAACCACAAGTTCAAGTGCTCAACTGTCACTGAATTTCACTTGAATTTTAAAACAGCACCCTGCTTTGTTTTGGGGTAAGCACTGACTGGCCAGCCACATCACTGCAACACAAGACAGAAGAAAGGAGCAGGACACAGTGCTACTTTCCAGCCACAAGTCAAAGTGGCTCAGCTTGGCATGTCAAATCTGGACACCAAGAAAGTTATTTATTTATTTTTTTTTAATTTAAAAAGGAAACCCGTAAACATTTTGCCTTAAAAATTTGCAATGAATGTCAGGTACAAATGTCTGCATGTAGAGTTAAGCGTTCAATATGCCTGAAACAAACTATGTCACAATCAGAGGTGGGCTGTAAATGCTGCAGCTATAGACTCCTTTGACTGCCTCCACAGCGCCTCTCCATGAACTCTGCATCTTTTGTGTTTCTGTGGTCTCTCTCAATGCAATGAATCGTTCAAATGGGGATAAAAGCAAACACTTTCAGACAGTCTCTCCTCTAAGGCATTGGTGTTTTCTGTCACAGAAAAGGTGATAAATAAAGAGAAGTGGAGAGAGACGTTCTTATCCTGGCACATGGCCACCACCTAATTGCTGCTACTTGAAAGTTACAAAAAATGTTGGGCTGTATCAGAAAGACAATTTTAAGTGGTCTTAGATGACAACAAGCACTTTATTTCAAGCATACTGAGACTCCCTGAGGGCAAGTCACTGTGATTGATGAAACATAACTGTGTCGTAATTAATTAGACACCCTTCATAAAAGGTTTATAAGTTACTAATTTACTAATACCAATTATTTTGACTAATAAGTATGTTAAATAATAATGTGTCTGAATTCAATTCAATTAGTTCAATGAACTCGTTTAAATTCTTAAAATTACATAAATTCTGCAGGTACGCCCAGGTGTGAAAACTGAGATTTACAGTGAGCTCAGACAAACTTTCCTTTTTCAGATGATGAATGTGACACAACTTCTGCACAGACGTTCAGCACAGTGAAGCTCAAACATTACAGTGAAGGAACTTTTGGGTTGCCAGGATGTGAAAAATCTGTCTATTGTGAAGTAATGCAGTTATGAATAGGCTATTGGTAACCAATAAAGATGTGGCTAGTGTATTGTAGCAATCTTCATGGCACACACTATTTATAGTCACATCTTAAAGTGGCTAATATTAACAAAAAGCTAGCTAATTAGTTAGCTAACATTTAGCTACATTAGGAAGAGTTAGCCGAATTTCAGATCAGCAACTTCAACCAGATTTGCTTCTCCTTTATTCCTGTGGTAATGTTAAAGGCCAGATTACTTGGTTGCTGACATATTTATAAGATGATATGAATTATCATTTGTCAGGAAAGATCAAGGGTAATGTCCCTCTGTGCATTGCAGTGACCATGGGGATGCAAATGTGATGTTAAAACGGGGCTAAGGCATTGATCAAAAGCGTGTATATGTTTTTGGACCAAATACAATCTTTGGAGGATGTTCAAGCAACCTGTTCTCACTCGAAAGACATCGAATATCACCATTTGGTCAGTGACTTCCATCGTCAGACACCGACGAAAAAGCTATCCTTTCACACTGGCATAATACCAGGTGCGGTTAGTGTCAGGAAGAAAAAGAACTAACTTAACCTAACTTTCCACAGTAAAGAGAGGGTATCGTTAGGTCAGCACCATGGTCTGTAGTCAGTAATAAATACATAGAAAGTGCAACATTACTGTACTGATCCCCAGCAGGGGAATAGAAGACATGTACCCAACAGTGCTCGAGCTACATTGCCTCATAGTCTCGTCATTCTCTGTCTCCATTTCTCCCTTTTTTATTGAGACCAGAGCTCCAATTTGTGTCATTTTGCCTCATTCATAAAAGTTAACATCATAATTGTATCCTTCTACCGCATAATGTAATCTTTGCTGTTGTCTTTGTGAAGCTATATTGCCTGACGCCGAGAAACTTGAGCTGCTACACCTGGTGCAAATTTGCAAATTCTAGTATAACAAGGAAATGACCCACCCTACACTCCCTATGATTGGCAAGCACTTGTTGCCTTTGTTGGTTGAATTGGTTAGGTTTAGGCGAGAGGAGTGAGATTGGTGAGGGTTAGGGTTAAGAATGTCAGGGTAAGCCAGTCAGAGGCAGAATAAGACAGAGTAAGGAGGGTCATTCCTTTGCTGTCCTAGGATTGGCAAAGTTGTGCATCTCTCTAAGTGGAACTGGCATCACCATGTTTCCTTTTATCAAACTTGTCTGACTTAGTACAGTATCAGTATCAGTACAGCTGAGGCAGGCTTTTCCTATTTAATCCTACCACTTGACTTGCAGGTTACAACATGTGTCAAAAACAAATGTCTGTGTGTTAACTTAGTGCAGCAGCAGTGCAGCCCGACTGTCTGTGTGTCTGAGGGTAAAGTTTCCTCTTGACGCCCAGGATGATAAAAATCCACCGCTCACATATTTCACTAGTGTTGCTAAGTGGGTGATCTATCACGCCTGAGTTATGCAATATCACACACACACAGGAGAGGGAGAAATCATAACAGTGATGGTGACGGTGATGCAAGAGATAAAGGAGCAGTCCGCGTATTACAGCATGGCAGCAGGCCGACAGGCGGTGACAGCCAGGAGAGAGAGAGATTACTGAAACACACACACACACACACACAGTCTCTCCCTCGCACACACATACAGGCACTCAGAAGGTGAGATATGTCTCCCAGCATAGAGATGTACTCTGCTGTAATCTCTTTGTCTACAAGATACACTTAGATGGATGGTTACAGGAGCGAGGGTGCATTGCAGTGAATGCTGTACGTCCCAGTCCTCAGTCTGGTAAACCCAGTAGCATATTTGAAATGATATGATATCAGCTTGATAATTAGTTTATATATTTGTTTAATTCTATATTTGTTGGTTTTAACCTTTTCAAGGATGGTTTCGATTTTTTTCATGTTTTTTTCAATACAATTCTCACCTGCCATATAAAGAGTTACTGGCTTCTGTGGTCACACATCATCTCCATACTAGCTGTGATCCCTTCCTGACCAGATTACACTGTAACATATGATTTATCCACAGACTGTGTTATGTAAAAAGATACATTCTGCAGTTGAGCAGAAGCTGATAAAATGCCTTGGCAGTCTGAACATGAAGTCGAGTATCTTCATCCTAGGTGATGTTCAAAGGTTTTTAGAGCATTTAAAGTGCAAGAAAACTTGTGGTTTTGTAGAGATTATTATTATGCTGTGCAATCACATCTTTTAGAGACTTGGGATGCTCAGAAATTCACTAAATTGGCATACACTTCAGAACTGGTAAAAATTGCAAAGTTCTGCAGTGATTGGGTTTGGGTATGGCCAGGTGGTCTCCAAAACTGCCCCAAAACACACATCAGGGTTGGGATAATGTTCTTTTGACATTCATGACATTTGAGTGGATCATTTGGAGCATAGTGATTTTTTTTCATCTGACAGGAAGTCAGCCATCAGCCATTTCATGCTTTAAATTTTGTTTCACAGACATGTTTTCAGAATTTAGGATGCACAAAAACCGACAAAACTTTGTTCCCATCTTTAAACTAGTAATTATTTCAATCTGTTGGTCCAATTGGGCTTGAGTCTGGTACTTCGACTCTGTAGTGGCCTCCAGTTATATTCAACCTTTGTGACAATGCAAAAAATATACAGCGATTGTGTTCACGCGTGTTTAGCAGGCTCCATAATACTTCCTAAAGTGTGGAAGACCTCAGTTGGGACAAAGTTACCCTAATATTAACAAAGTTTAGAATGCACGTTTTTCTTAAAATTTCTGACATATTTGTCATTAATATTTTTTATTATTAATTCATTATTATTTAATTTGCCCACCAGAAGTTGGCCATCTTGTATTTCATGTGTTTTTCGTGTCTTTTAAGCAAACTTTTTTGTACTTCTTCTAGAAGGTGTATCAGATTTGGATGTTACAATCACAATACCTTGATAATGAAAAATTGGTAATATTTTGAGTTTTTGTGAAATGTTAATGCTGTAGTGTGGCGGCCATTTTATGTGTTTTGCCATAAAACAGGAAGCTGATGTAATTTGAGTGTACATTGTCCAGTCTGCCCCAAATTTCTAATCCTTGATAGGGGTTGTGCCCGAAGACATGTATGTGCCAATATTGAGTTGTGGTCATAGCGCCACCAACTGGCAAAAGGAAATGACATGTTTTCTGCTTTAACAAACCCCTTGAGAATTAATCTGATTAACTTCAGATTTGGTCAATACAATTTTAAGACCAAAAATATTTAAAGTTGGAAACAGTGGACTAGAAACAGATGTTATGGTGTGTGTCTCAAACACTTCAGAAACCACACATAAGAGCCACACTCTGGATCTTCTTTGAAGTGAACAGCTGATACTGGTCAGTCCTCAGGTTTTAGATGTCTCTGTTGGACATTTCATTATAACAGAAAGTCTGCAACAGTGGTTGAGAATCCTAGGGATGATATTAAATGTATATATTTGAAATAGGACTTTTTTTGAGTTCATCAAAGGTGCCTTGGCTCAGTGGAGTTTCCCATGGTTCTATACTGGGGCCACTGCTGTTTTCTGTCTACATGTTGCCATTGATGCATATAATAAGCAAACATAATATTGAATTTAACTTTTATGCATATGTTTTCTTTGGATTGTTTTAATATTCTGTGACTTGATCGCCTACCTGACCCAGAAAATATGACAGTTCATGTTACCACAATTTGAAGATCCTTTGTATCTTCACTAAACTGAACTATAAAAGATAAAATATTTCAGGAACCTGTTATATGTGCATTTGCCTCACTGCATAGCTGCCTAAGACAAACGGAACTGTCAACAGACTTGAGTCAGCACAAACCTCTACTGACTGATCTACAATGAGGCAAAACACCATGTCAGTTTTAGTTACAGCATAACATTTTACTAAACAATTTTAAAACATGCCAGGGACCTAGCCCCGAATACTTTTGGACTCTAGCCTTTTCGTGGTCCAAAGGACTACTTTTCAGATGATGATGCCTTTATGTAGGACCCCTAAACAGATGTGCCTTAGAAAATTAAGTTAGCCTGACCACTTTTTGATTCCCTTTTGAAGATACATTTGCTTTAATATCTACTAAAATAAATAAGTAAAGAGACTGTTCATTAGATATAATTTTAAATGTGAAATATATTGGTTTTACTTTGTTTTGAATCAATATTTTTTATTATGTATTTTATTGTATTTGCTGTATTTGTAGATGTAGTAGTGGAGTTAGTAATATACTTCTCTGTTGCATATTCTTGATATTGACTGCATAATTTCAATGAGTGATATCACACCTGCTGCTCAGTAAAATGGAATTCACTAAGACAACAAAGTGGTAATGATGTGTCTTTTAGGCAGGAAATGGAGTTGTTATCTCCTTTTTGTGCCTATTGGTTGCCACGGGAACTAATCTACAGAGTTTAAAATGCGTGCTCACATGCATAGACCTTAGGTGAGTTTGCCTCAGTGCAGTTTTGTATGTTCTATCATTACCACACAAAGGGACCCATATTGCCTGTGTGGACAATTAGGCTGCCTTTACTACATTGATCAAACATAAGTATGTAATCATCAGTCAGAGACACAGTGAATGTCAGTGGGTCTCTGAATTATTCCCATGGATGTGCTAAGCAATATAATATTTGAGCTGGCCCATAAGAAGTGTGGAATTAAAAAGACAAAAAAACAAAAGAAGCAATCAGAGAGCACCAATGGAAGTTCAGCCTCTTTAGTCTGGGTTTGGACTTACTCTTAAGGATGTGTTACTTTCAGTTTAAAAGTTCCTCATTTAGCTTGAAAAAAAGGTCTATCTCATGCATTTATGAATGCACCATAAATGTGTGGTAAAGGGTGGAAAAGGAGACAATTTATCGAATTTGAATATATTTGTTCTCATTTCACTACCACAATGATGGAGTGGCAGATAGCAATGGAGCTTGGTGGACATTCAGCAGGGTTTATTAAACTATAGCTCACTGTTATGATGGTCAGGAAAGTATTTACTCAGGTTTGTTTCACAATAGACAGCATTATGTAATAGGCCATTATACTGATGATGTTTACTATGTTGCCGGTATCAGCCAATGTGCATATTGCAAATATCAGATTTTTTAATACAGTCGACTTAGTTACAGAAAGTCGAATAATAGCCTAATAATATTAATCCTTATTATTATTATTATTATCATTATTATTATTATTATTATTATCATTGATATTATTATTATTATTATTATTACAAGAAAAAATACAAACCATAAACCGGTCTTGAATCTGTACCCTAAAACACACAAACATGCATACACACACTATCTCCATCTCCCTCTCTCTCTCCCTCTCTCCCTCTCTCTCTCTCTCTCTCTCTCTTTCTCAGTCTGACACTCATAAACACACACACACACACACACACACACACACACACAGAGAGACCATGCCTGTCACACTGAGCCAGTCATCCTGTAATGGCTGCCACTGCTCATTGTTCACATCCTGCTTTGTCTTCAGCGCCATTTTGACTCTGCAGGAGGAGGAGCAGCTAGTTAGCATCATATCCACACACACACCAATGTCAGGGAGTTAGCCATGCTAACTCGGGGTTTGGTCCACACTCACCCCACAGGCTTAACTATGGCAGAGAATTTGCAATGCTGGGCTACTGTTGGCCTCCATACTAATAAACTACATACATAGAGAGTGATGTGCTACACTGTTAGCTCTGGGTCACATACAGTCAGTAGGCTACAAGGCTACATTGTTACTCTGCTATCCCCACATGGTGAACGACTGCTGGTGGAGACCCATGCTATTAGCTTCTGCCCAGAGGCAGAGGGCTACACATGCTAAGCTAATGTGTGATGGGGGAAAACAATGACCCTACTGTGGCCTCAGACTGTTTCTCCTCTTTTTATCTGCTCTGGAAAAGATCTCAGTCTGCAGGGTTATCTCTGTGTAAACACATGTTGAACCATTCTGAGCCATACCAGGCTATATCAGGCTATACAATATGTTTGTTTTATACCGTGGCAGAACTAGACAGAGCCATGCATTTAAACTTGAAATCTGCGAGCAGTTCAAATTATGAGCCAAAATTAAAATATATATATTACAAGATTAGAATACAATAAAATAACACATATTTAATTATAAGGACAAACTGTGGGCTAACTTAATAATTAGGGGCAAAAATAACAAAACAGAAAAGTATGTGCTTATGGTTAATTGCAATGTGTATTATGGAAATTATATATAGTATAAAAATACAAAAATATTGTTTATTAGTAGAAGTAACAGCAACCAGATTATTGTCAGAATTTTAATAGTTCTACTACTAAAATGCTATTGAATGCTCCTTTCGTTTTTTTTTTTTGTTTTTTTTTTTATTTATTATTTTAATATTGCACTGTATTATTAGAGGTAAATGTATTAGTTATATTTACTGCATTCCATGTCTCAACATAATTACTATGTGGATATTCAGGTCCCCTTGCATTCATATAGCCTAAAATAAAACGACATAGGCCACATCGTAAATGTTTGTGTGTTTTTATTATTATTATTATTCCACTATGAAAATATATGTACAATAAATAATTTGGATTTTCACTATTAAAGAATCTCAATAAATAAACTAGGGTCTAAAACTCGGGTCATCAGCAGGGCTTCTCTCTCTCTCTCTCTCTCGTCTTGTCTCGCTCAGAGAGAGAAAATGATGAAAGTTGAGATTTTCTAAAAGCAGTCCAGCTATCTGCGCCTAGACTCCGTGAACAGTTCCTGAGAAGTTATTAAGGATCCATGAAGCTGCACCAGAATGCACTAGAGGAAATAAATCCACACATACTGAAAAGGGTTAATCATTTTAACGAAAACGGCCGAAAAACAAGAAAGGCAATAAATACCTGAACAAGGGGAGAGAAAAAATCCACAACGTTTCGATCGTGGAAAAAGCAAAAACTATTTCCCTTCGATGTTTGAAATAAAAATAAAAATAAAATGAAATTAGACGCATCTCTCTTAAACTACATTATAGCCGCAAAATAAAACCAGCAAGAAGAGGAAAATATATATTTATAAACGAACATAATTTTCAGAATTGTTTCAGGAATGTTGCTGAAAGAAGCTTTTATGCTTTTGAAACAACAGAGTCCTCGCCGAGTCTCCTCCGCTCGATTGTTCATCCACACAGGCCTGTCCGTCCACTCCTTCTTTATTCGTCTTTTTCTTTCACATCTGCAGCCGGCCTCAGAAGTTGAGGTGCTGCAGGTCTATGGTGCACAGTGTGCTTGTGAACAGGTCGAAGTCCTCCTCGGAGAAATCCACCGGACTGTCCAGGGAACTCTGCAGGCTGGGTGACAGGCAGGCGTCCCCGGCAAAGAAGGTCAGATCGGGGAGCGCCGATGAGGAGGCGGCAGGAGGAGCAGAGGAGGAGGCTGAGGTGATGGAGGAGTCTTGCTGCTCTGAGAATGACGGATCGGCCGCCGCTGCTGCTGCGGGCCCGGCCTCGTTGAGCTGCATCAGGCCCGTGTTATCAGCGGAGTTCGTCGCGGGGAACGCCGGCGGGGAGTGGTGCGCCGCAGCAGAGTCAGAGGAGCCAGATGCTCCTGGTAGCGGTGGGCGTTCGGGACGGCTCAATCGGCCTCCCTTCTCCGGCGTGGGTTGTGCATTATCCCCACTGTCATTAGCGTAGGCGTTGGCCGAAGATGGATTGCAGCTCCCCGCCTCGCCGTCCGATGTAGCCTCCCCTGTGCCAGACGCTTCCAACGGCTGGCTTGAGTACGGGGATGAGGCATCGGCGCCTTCGAGCGGCTCAAACCCGCCCGGGTCGCCGGATTCGTGGCCTCCTCCGCCACCGCCGTCCCGGTGGTGCGTAGTCTGTCGCTTGTGTTTCATGCGCCGGTTCTGGAACCAAACTTTAACCTGCCGCTCGGTCAGATCCAAAAGGGCGGCGATCTCCACCCTCCTGGGCCGGCAGAGGTACTTGTTGAAGTGGAACTCCTTCTCCAGCTCCAGCAGCTGTGTGTTCGTGTAGGCGGTGCGCAGCCGGCGGGACCCGGCTCCTCCACTATCAAGACTCGCCTGGCTCGGGTCTGCAGGGACACAAAGACAAATAAAAGGGGAGAAAAATGATGTGGTTGATTTATTGTGCACAAGCTATTCTCATTTTTTATTTTAATTTTATATTTCGTTTAAACTTGGAATTGTAATCTATTTCATAAGAGCCCTGTAAAACCTCTACAATTTTATTGCGTTCAAGATTTCCAGCCAAGAAATAAGCTGCTTCAGCATCGAGCAGAATTCCCCTCGGCTCTTCTGTCTGTAATAAAACAGTAATAAAACACAAAAAGTGTCGTAAAAAATACTCCTTCCAATTACAGTAGCAGCCAAAGCCATAACTGTAAGAGCGGACCAATTTGCTGCTGGTAAAAATAATAATAATAAAGCAAAGAAAAGGCAGATAAAGACAGATGATCATAATGTCAAAGAGTGTTTCTCTCTTCCAATGCAGCCTGCTGTGAGAGGCTGCGGCGTGTGATCAGAGAAATGCAAAGAGAGAAAAATAAATAAATCATGGGATAGGGAGGAAATGTGCAGGGATATGTGGGAATGTCGATGTGAAACCAATGTGGCGGCATCTGTCAGGAACATAACTAACACCATGAATGGCTTTATGAATGAGATCAGAAAAAGCAGGAAATTGGAACACGAGGAAACAAGAAATACCATTAAAATGAATGGGGTGGGATTTTGTGTGTTTGGAGAAGCGAGGAAAGAAAAACTTAAAAAAAAATGCATTGATTGTTATGAAGGCCACTATAAAAGACAGAAATGTCCTAAACCAAGAAAATCTGATTGTGTGCAGTCTGTATCCTGTGTGGATGTAGCTTATACCCCTCCCCCCAACCCCCACCCAAACATATTTTGTCCGGGTGCTTTGCCTCGCCATTATACGTATATCCTACCTCCATCCAATATGGCTACCATCTCAGTTGTGTTATGAATATATAATGCCAGGGTGATGCTGCTGCTGCTGATTCCAAATCACACCACCCAATGAACAGAATGATACAAGCAGCAGCAGCAGCAGCAGCAGCAATCATCTGCAGGATGCAGATAAAATAAAAAATAAGCCCTCTGTGCGTCTTTACGCACGATAAATAATTATATATGGACAGAATGCATTTTGGAAATTTGGGCAATAGATGCTACAGAACTAACAGGTACTGAGGGGAGGTTTACACTTAATTCTACACAGTGATCCTATAAATGACTTAAAATGTGCGTAATATGTTAATAGGTGCATATTTAAATGCATGATGAGAGAGTGCAAAGCACTGCAGCATAATGCAGTGGTCCAGATATGGCTTCCCTGTTGACACAGCATCACAGCACTGCACAATACACACAAACACACGCGCGCGCACACACACACACGTACACACTCACTGAGGAAGAAAAAGACAATGTCATCTAACCAAATCCATGCTCTGTGTAATGAATGATAGGTAATTTCTGAAGTGGAAGTGAAATGAAGATGCAGACAGAAAATTAAAGCTCAGGCTGCACACCCCTCACACTCCCACCACACACACACGCATACTGGCTCCCGCTTCCCAGCATACCGACCTGTGGGTGACTCGATGCCCGCCGAAGCGTACCCGGAGGCGGTCGGCGACGGGGAGGACGAGGCAGGGGGCAGGATGGATCCGCCACCACTGGAGCTGCTCCCAGGCTTAGTGCACTTCTTCGATGACTTCTTCTCCTTCATCCAGGGGAACTCGTGGGCCAGCGGACCGGCCGGGGTGGCCGTGGCCGGGGCAGGGGCCTGGCCGGACGGGCAGGGCTGCTGGGCGCCTCGGTGGTGCGTCTGGAGGCCATTAGTGATGGAGGTTCTCCGGTTCTGCTGGCTCCTAGCAGCCGGTCTCGGCTGGCTGGCTGTGCAGGGGCTGAGGCTGGGGATGGTGTGCTCGAAGGGAGGCGGAATTACTGTCGACTCCTTGATTGATGAAGTTTGAAATGACTCCAGGACGGCGGGGAAGGACGTCAGGCACTCTGCTAGGGACGGCTGGCTGTTTATAAAACCGATCTCCCTCTCAAATTCAAAATTCATAGCTCCCTCAAACCGGCTTCAACCTCAAACGGCGAGACCCCCGAACAATCCCTTCCCCAAAATAAAAAAAATAAAAAAACACACATACACACACGCACGCTCGCACACGCACGCGACACAATATGGCTTCTTAAAAAAATAAAACGAAATGAAAAAACGCACGAGCATATAGGCTCCCGACCGCAATGGCGTAAATGCGGTGGCTATATAATAATTGTGTATATTGGTGATATTACTAGCGTATGGGGACCTGGGTAGGCTAAACTGAAGAACTGTGGGGCGAAATTGCAGCCAATTCCTGGTCATGTGACCCAAATCATCCAATCAACGGCCCGGGCCTGGCGGCGGCGATGGCTGTGGGAAGCAGCATTATTATTTTTCCACCAAATGCTGTGGCAAAGAGGGGCTATATGACAGAGTAGCTGCTATTGTTTTGTCTTAACGGGGGGGAAAGTGTGGGGAGAAAAAACGACGGTCGCCATGTGCGCTGTGTGGGCGGCGGGCAGGCGCATCCCGGCCCGGTGTTACGCACAAACAATAGAGCATCCCTCGGACATTTTTTCGGTCCTCTGGGTGATGTAATGACGGTTAACATTAGGTGAACGGAGCTGGCCAGCACCGTTTACAATATGGCTGCTTCTACTGTTTACAGCACTCAGCTCATTAATCTTATAAAGTGTGACAGAGGCTGAAAATCCCCAGTTTAGACACAGGAAACTTGTAGAGGGGTTTAAATGGCGCAGCAGCTCAGGAGAAGATGATGAACATTTGTACTCAGAGGTAGTGAAGATGAAGCAGATTGGCTTCTCACAGAGCAGAGAGGCAGAAATCTATATTTTACTGGGAAGAGAGAGGGAGCCTGTTGGTGTGTAAGTGGACATCTTTTTGTTTCATGTATTTGGGTTCATGTTTGTTTATTAGTACACTAGTTGTTAGAGCATTTGTCCATGTGTGTTTGTAAGATAGACAGAGAGGAACCTGAATATTATCTAAATATAATCTCACTAAAATAGCCTCTGCACACAGGCTCCAAATGTCTTCTTGTTTGCTACCTCTCTCACCCTCTCAGTGTGATGTATGTGTGTTAAAAATGGTCGGTGTGTTTACGCAGAGAAAGAGAGAGAGAGAGAGAGGGAGAGTTCACAGCGAGGTCGCCCCGAAAAGGAGGCAAAGCGCAGGCCTCCTGTTCCTCCTAATAGGAAAAATAATAATACAGCAGCAATAATATAAACAATAATTGTAAGTGAGAGTGTGCTGAGTGGCCTGCAGACTCAACAGGACGCACATGTAGATTTTTATAAAGATCAGGAACTCCAGAGTTTAGCAGAGGATATTTTGGGGAGGGCACGAGGAGCCCCGAGTGGGAAAAAAAGTGCGGTGATCAATCTTTCTCTCCGTGCAAAGAGCCTGACAGCAGCCCCTCTCTGCCCCTAAATAACAAGAAACCCTCCAGTCTTACTCTCTCTGTCTCTCTTCAGTTAGATCCACTATTCGCCGTGTTTTATTGTTTTTGCACCGGTTTTACGCACAGAAAATACGCCCATGTGTAAACGTCACGCAGTAATATTTAATCTGTTGAGGAAAACATATATAATAAAACGACTCAGATACAAGGGATAAATGGATATAAGCTATTTAGCTCGCACCCCCTTCTCTCTCTCTTTCCCATGCCATTTGGCTTCGCTCCCTGACTCTGAAAAAAAGAGGCAGATAAAAAAGCAGAAATGTGTGTGGGAGTGAGGGCCATTGAGCGTAGCAGAAAGCGCAGGCAGTGAGTAGGCCGAGGCTGCACGGACACACACACCAAGACACAAGCCCAAACACAGCAGATACAATCTGCTGACTGAGCTGCAGCAACACACCTATTTTCTCCATCTCGCTTTAATTATGTCAGGATTTTTTTTTAATTCTTGTTTTTTGGTAAATTTCGGAGCAGTTTTGGAAGTTTTGTTGGAGAGTTTTTTTTTCTGTTTTATGCTCGTCATAACATGGGACGTGTGGATTGGTCGACTGACTTATTTTATTCTATTTTGCTATCAGGTTTTTTGTTTGTTTGTTTTTGGGGTTAACTGGGGGTAAATCAATTGATTGTACTTTGACTGCGTTTCATTTGTATTTCATTTTAATAAATACTAATTACTGGTATTTAATATTTTAATTGGTCCAAGACCTCTTTCCGGTAAGACAGTAAAAAAGCCTTAGAATCAACCTTTCATGAATTATGGTTCCTCTTTCTTTTTAGAGTAAAAATGTAAAAATGACCAGAATTGTTCTATTAGTACATTCATTAGTATTGTTATTAATATAACTGCATGATAAAACAAGACGTGTTCACATCTGACTGGTACCTTTTGGACACATTTCCTGCTTAGCACACCTAAAAATCGTAACCTTATGAAATTGCACTTGTAATTTCTGACTCCAGATCAGCCTGTGTACCTGCTGTGAGCGTGTTCTACAGTAATAGCTGTGGTGTTTTCAGCTGTGAGTGCGTTGCTGAAGCCGAGCCGAGCTCTCCGTCTGTTTTTATGAGGCAATAAATTAGATCCAATCTCTGCTTATTGGTGTTTTTATTGTCTGTTAGTCCAACGGAGATGTAAAGGGAAGTACGGCCATTATTTATGGGAGCCTGATTTATGTCTCAAGTTTTATGCTGCTCTCAGGCCTCTCAGCACAAGCGCGTGCTGAGGAGAGAGAGAGAGAGAGAGAGAGAGAGAGAGAGAAGGTGGAGGTGGGGTTGGGGTGTTAGAGACCATGTGACTGGGCCTCGGGGCTTTTTTTAGTCATAAACATCAACATAGGACACAAAGCTGGCGACAGGATCATCAGTGTGTGTGTAAAGAGAGAGAAAACAACAGAAAAAGAAAAGCTGAAAAGGAGAGAATTTTAAGTTGAAATGTCTGAGCATTGATCGCTGTTTTAAAGCCCTCTGCTTTTGGTTCCCAGTTTCTACTCTGGTCCAGTAAAATTTGGGTCACAGCTGACTTATTGTGTCTCCTACTGTTGAAAAAGGTCTTATTATTTTGCTCCCAAAGAATGAAAAATAACTCTCTTAGTAAGAGTAAAATAAGCTATAAAAATAGTTATAAAAATAAGCTGATAATTCAAATGGTGATATATTCTTAAATAGTTTACCAGGAGATTAGCTGAAGAGTAAAATGTCTGATGCCCATGAGTTTCTGCATGGTACGACTAAGCAATACAAGACATCTGTCAAAGAAATTGCCCATATTTATATTTAACTCCAACCATCTGCTGGACTGTCTGCTATAGACTAAAGAAAAAATCTTAATTGAGGCTCCACTCACTAGATTTTTCCAGAGCTTTCAACCACACCTCAAGGTCTCTCTCAAGTTAAACCACTTAAGTTGTACAGAAGTGGCTCCACAACACCACTGAATTTAACTGGGATCCTTGGAATAAAGTGAGCAGTGTTTACGCAGAGGGACAGATTGTTCTCGTGTGAAATGTCCAGATTTAGGGGTCAGATAGGGTTTCAGTGTGTTGCTCAAGGACACTTCAGTAGCACGAGTCTGTTTTTTATCATTTCAAATCATGACCTGCATTCATTTTTGCAAAAGCGTATTTTATTTTTGTAGAGTCTCAACTGTTTTCTCCAGCATTAGTGAGTTAAATATAATCTGTCAGGTGCCATACTCTACAAGACATTAAATATTAAGGCGAGTTCTGAGTGAGTTTGAGCTTTTGCTGTTACTGAACAACGATTTTGACTAATAGTTTGGAGTTTTCAGACAAAAACAACAGAGCTACAGTCATTGTGAATACCCTTAAAAAAGAAAAGAAAAAACAAGCAGTAGAAGTTTTTTAGTTCAGGAATAACTCTTGGACCCGACCTTAGACCTTTACTGGGGTGCAGCCCAGTATGGTGCATCATTGGTGCTGGTAATCAATATAATACATGCATACCAGCCACCAGCAAAACAGTAGCAGAAGCTACCAGTGGAACATTTGTCTGCACCAACAGACACTTTGTAAGTCATAATGGAGACTGGAAGTGCATTTGAAGTTTTCTTAAAGGCCAAAGATATTTTCCCTCTCACATGTAACATATCGCTCTAGGCTCCAGATGTAATTATTGAGAAAGTTTTCTGACAGTGATGCCACGCTTTAGCCTGAGGTATTGACCCGATATTCAATACTGGCATCAGTGTCAGGTCATTCCTGAACTAGAGATATGCTGTTTGAAAGCAGTCACACCTACACTAGAACATATTATAAATGATACTAATGCAGGCCAATACTTGTTGTACGCATCACATAACAATTGTAAGCAAAGTGATTTGTTCAAGATTTGAACAGTTATATGTGCATTAAAAAGATTTAGGTAAACTAATGTTGCTGTCTCGTTTATTAAAGATATTAACCTTTCAGTTTCAACTCTATGACTGATGGGAATTTTTTATTTAGTTATTTGTTTTTAAAATTGGTCCAGTATTGAGCTAGACCACTGCAGCCAGCAGCTGCGAAACAAGTTGCAATGTAACCACTTGGGGCATTTGTGCACCGTCAATTTACGCTCACAAATAGTTCTTCTTTTTGCCACTGACAGACTTACACTGTTATTACAAGTGTCTGATAACAATATGGAAAAGGTTCCTTCATAGGTAGATCTGCTTGTTAAATAGTAAAATCCTTTTTGTTTAACCAGAAACAGCCCAAATCACCATCGCAAAACCTGCCAGACTACATTTAAATTAACAATTATTTTATCATTATAAAACACACTTATCTGAAAGTCAACAGTAACCAAATAAATCTTACAAAAGGCATCTCTCCACTGTTCCAATGTTCACCAGCTCTGGTTTGGTTGAAATGAACCCTTAATTCACCCAGTCAGATGTGAAAATATGCTGGCTCTAAACAGGTTAAAATCACTGTTAATTTCAATGCAGTCTGGTAAGTTTGTGATTTCATGTTTTTGGTTAAACAAAAAGGATCTAACTGTTTAGCAAAAAGATCGAACTCTGTGGGGAACCTTTCGAAAATGTTGTTCAACACTTAGTATAACAATCTGAATCTGTCAATGGCAAAAACAAACTCTTTCAGTGGACATACACTGACAGCAATCTCGCTCAATACCAGACAAATTTCCCATTAATCATTTCGAAGCAAAAACATGCAAAAATGAGTACAGGTTGAAAATTATAGAAGTTACCCTTTAAGTAGGTTAAATATATTTTTTGAAAGAATATGTTATCCTTAAATTAAATAATCAGCAAAAAGTTTGTTGAGTTCTCATCCTGCTGTGCGAATATTTGCATATTTTGATAGTGATTTTTGCCCCAGCTGGCAGACAGGAGGAGCCCAGCAGTGCAAAGGGTTGTTTGTGTGTTGCCATGGCAGTCAATACAATTGGTGTTGGCGGGTTTTCACCTGACAGTAACACTGCCTAACAAAGTGTTAGATGGGACTGTCTGGGTTTTCAAGATAATGTCTGTAATAGCGATTCACCCAAACACCTGAGAATCATGAACAAACTGACAATAACTCTGAATAACATAACATTTTATTAAAGAATTGCTCGACAGACAACTCTCTCAACAGTGAAAGAAAAGGAGCTACAAAGGACAAAGAAAGAAGTTGTTTTTCTCCAAAAAAGACTCGTTCTTTTTTCCAGCTAATAGTTTGTCTAAATTTTCCGACTATGCACGGACGGGTCACCAATCCCCATCCTTGCCCTTTTCCCTGTACAAGCCAAGACATGTATGTACAAGGGTCATTATAGGAACATAAAAACTACTTATTTTCTTCTAAAATACAACAACTAAAAAATGTAACTTCAGTACAATGGACAAGAAGAAACACAATGTTTTTTTTTTCTTTCATAACAGGTAAATACTAAAAAAGTACAGTATTTTTTCCTCGATATAAATACATGAAGGATAAATAATAATAATACAAAACAGAAAGTCTTTTTAAACTGGCTATAACAAATAAATATTTATATATGAATGTTCACTTGAACACACATTGGCGAAAGACGCTTTGATTGGAGGGCCTTCCGTCTTCAAAATAAGATTTTATTATTATTATTTTTTACCTTTAACCATCAAAATGTAAACTCTAAGTGCAACAATGATGCCCAGATGTGAAAAGCATTTGTGTAAATCTGCACTTTTAAAAAACAATCAGAGGATTTATTTCCAGAACAGCAGAGAGTGAAGTGCGGTCAACCACACACAGCTTGTGTTCTGGTTTGAACCCCAGCTGTAACAGTCTGATGTGCATGTTGTCCCAAACTCCCCTCACTGACAGTTCAGACAAATAAATCAAGTTGTTTTAAAAATATGTGATACACATCAGCCCACATTTCTGGGACATGCATTTTTGTTCAAATATATACCCTGTATCCACGTTAAAAGTCAAGATATGTGAGAACAAAACAAAACAATATAAAATGTGGACTTTTACGCATTGGTGTCCGCTAATGTAAGTGAACCCTTCCAAAGTGATAGACAGAGAGAGAGAGAGAGAGAGAGAGAGAGAGAGAGAGAGGGCAATGACTTACCCAAACATAAATAAATAGTGTTCTCCACTCTTATTATTTACCCTGTGTCGATGATGTGCTAAAATAAGAACATTAAAAATTTCTCTTCCATGTCCTCTCCTGTTTGTTTAAAGATGTCAACAGCTGGCCGAACCTGGCTGTGAATGTGTGTCAACGGAAGGAAGCTAGCTTAGCATTGCTGTGTGTGTGTATGGAGTTGTGATTAACTAGCGTAGCTTAGCACAGATGTGTGTCTATGGGAGCTAGTTTAGCCTTTGAGCTCATAGCTTCTTAAACCCTGTTAGATTGATGGGAGGGGTGGTGAGTGCATGTGTAGTGATGGATGTGTGCGTGTGGGGGGGGGGGCGGTCTGTGGCGGATTGTGGGAAATTTTTGCCTTCTTCAGAAGCCATGTGCTGCTGCCACAGACAGGAGACGGTGGGTTAGTAGTGATTCAGTCTGGACGGACAGAGACAGGTACAGCAGGAGGCAAAAAGGGACAGCGAAGGGAGGACCATCCAGTGGCTTTTACGTGCTTTGTCGAATGAGGGGAACGGAGGAAGACGAGTGCTGCCAGCTTCAGCCATATATTTCTGTTCTCTCTCTCTGGCTGATGGAGAGGCAGAGCCCTCCACATAGCTCAGCTCGGCTGACAACAACATGTGTCGCCTAGAGGGGGAGAGAGCTCAGCGTCATAAATCTAACCACCTCGTTAACTGCCCATTAAAATCTCAACTATTTCATTTACCAGGCGGGAGAGCTGTTTGTATATGTGCGTGTCTTAGGGGGGAGATTTTATTATCAAAGTACAATTTTAAACCACATACTACCTCTAACAACATGCTAGCTGAGCTACTGCTGCAATTTGCTCCACCCACACAAAACTGTTTTGCAGTTATTTTTGCTGAGTAACTTAAACACATTATACTAAGGGCATAGGTTACATTTCAACATTAGGCGGGGGAGACATAGGTCTATGATACAGGGGGGTGTGGGAGTCCTCAACCATAAAATATTTAGCAAACTCCTGCATTCTGGTGACTTTATATGCACCAATTTGTGCCTTCTCTGCATCAATTTATTGTTGAAATTCCTAAATTTTGTCAAAATAAAAGCTATGTCTATGTTTTTCTTGCAAATGCAAATGTTCTAAATATTGAGGGGTGTGTGTCCCCTCTGTCCCCCTGATTTTTACACCCATGCATCATACAGAAAGATTTTTCTGTCCTTTCAGATTTTTTGTTTTGTTTTTGAGAAATATATTTAATACAAAACTGACATCTGCTTTGTTTGAGTACAGTATTGCAGTTTTCTGATTGACTGTGCAGTAGATTATCTGCCTAATGAAACAATGGTGCTCACCATAGATCCTGTTATGCCATACAGCTGCCGATATGTCTCTGCACCAGTGCCACGAGACAAGCTTCCTGACATTTATTGTCCCCAGGGGAACGTGGGAGACAATTGACTGTACACTTCTTCTCCCACGCCTACAATATGCTTCACTGAGTGTAAATTGCTCTAAAAAGGTTCATGATAAATGTGAAACCAAGAGTACTAAAATATAAAATAAATCACTGATAACATACTCTAAACCCTTAAGCAGTTTTGAATATGTAAGTTAAATTTAAAAACTGATAATGCACTGTCGAATGCTTTAAAATGTATTTTCCTCATGCAAGTGTTCATAGCAGAGAGTACGTTTGGTCCCAGCTTAAAAAGTTCTTGGACATATTTTGGTAACTTCCATTAATTTCAGTGCTTTTACACTGTAGATATGTGCCTCTTATTGACTTTTTGGCAACACAAATGGTTTGTGTGCATCATTGCTACTTGATAATGGGCATAACTTTTGTCTTTTTTAAACTAAATGAACTGCACTTCAAAGGCAACAGTGGAAGCTCTAGCCCTAATCAGAAGGCAGTGGAAACAGGGTGGGGCTGGACAACACCAAACACTGATCGCTCCCCATTGTGGCTGTGGAGCACAGGACAAATCACCGGATGGCTCCCTTCTGTCCCCTTTAGTGTCTCCTGCCACCCTGTTGCAGCAGTAGAGTCCCCATGTTAGTTAGTCTGTTAGTGAGTCACGTCGTGTTACGTGTTCTGTGTTGTCTTCACTATTTCCTACGTTGTCATTTTGTTCCAAACCTGCTACAGGTGAGTGAGCTTGGGTGCTTCCTGGATTCTGCCCTGAGTCGAGGTGTGGTGCGCCGACAGCTCGGTGTACGTCGGGTGTGTGGGCGGGTCACAGGGACCCTGAGGACCCCCTCCACCCACATGGTGCTGGTTGGCTGCTGACATAGGCCCCGCGCCGTTGTAGTCCATGGTTTGATGGTGGGGTGGCGTGGGGCCGAGGTGGTTTAGCCCATACATGGAGGGCCCCGAGCCAGGCATGGGTTCCACATAGCTGCCACCCCCCACATAGACTGGACTAGCCTGCATGTTGGTGGGAGTCCCGTAGCCAGCGTTGTTGGCCTGCACCAGGCCATGGTGAGGATGGGGGTCGCCATAGTCCGGGTCTGGGGCACCATACTTCTGTTGGGGGGGGCAGCCCTTCATGGAGACATTGGAGTAGGCAGTGGACATGGAGTAAGACACTCCCTGGTGGGGCTTGCCAAAGGATGGCGGAGATGGGACATCGTAGCCTGCCCCTCCACCCCCGCCTCCCCCTCCCATAGGGTGCATTGAGTTAAGGAAGCTGGCGGAGGACTGCATGGTGAGGGGTGGGGAGCCAGTAGGGGAGGGCCCTCCAGAACTGGAGCTCAGGCCCTTAGACTTCTGGTCCTTCTTGTACTTCATGCGTCGGTTCTGGAACCAGATCTTGATCTGACGTTCGGACAGGTTGAGCAGGTTGGCCATCTCCACACGCCGCGGCCGACACAGGTACCGGTTGAAGTGGAACTCTTTCTCCAGCTCAACCAGCTGGGCACTGGTGTACGCTGTACGAGCCCGCTTTGATGACGCTGAAGACCCACCAGTAGGACTCTTCTCCCCACTGCTGCCACTCTCTGCTCCTCCTGATGCTGAGGAGAGAGGAGAAAAAAATTACACAGTGGGCAAGTGAGGGCAAGTGAGAAAAATAGAGAAAATGAAGTGGATAGGATACAGGTAAAAAAAAAAAGGAGGGGCCATGACAAACCCTAGAAAATGAAGAGTGAAAGTGGAAGAAACGTACAAAAAAGGAAGAGGAAATGGAAAAAAAGAAGGATATAGTAAGAAACAGGTAAAAGGATGATGAAATAAAAATTGAGAGAGCCTGTGAGGAAGAGAGAATAAAACACATTCAGGCTGCTTGCTGGAGGAAATTGAAAGCATTCAGGTTCTTAATAAAGCAGAGGGGGGTCCGAGCATGCTGGTTGAATTATCCCTTGATATTAGTTGTCAACACTTCATAACAGTGGCAGTTATTAAGAGACGGAGGGCCCGGTGCTGGCCGAGGGCAGCTAAATTGCATCTTGGCTGGAAAGACAAACCCCCCACAGCAACAGCAGCTGCAGCAGCACAAGGACTACGAGCAGGAACTGAGGCTGACCTGCACTCACTTCAATCAGCATGCCAAGAAAAGTCAGGCTTCTCACCACATTTATGTGATAGTTATACTAACTCCTAACAGATCTGAAGGGTATTCAGAGACTTGTGCAGACACTTCAACTGTTACCACTGTTCTTTATGTTGAGTGAATTACATGAGCCTTGGGTGAATGGTGTATTGTTAGTCACTCTTAGTGTCTTATGTTTTCAAAATGTGTATGTTACTACAGCAGGAAGCTAATCAATTTGTCTTAAGGCCATAAACATCAAATCCACCAGCTGCTGTCACTACTTTAGACAACGTGTTGAAGTGAATAAACCTCTAGATGATGATTGGTTATTTGACACAAAAGGGGTTAAATAGACTAACATACTAACCACAATCAACTAGCATGCACTTGATGATTATCCTGCATCCTTTCCATCAGTTCTGCAATCAAGTGATCTGCCTTAAAATTGCTTAGAAGAAAGGTTTGGAGGATGCTTCACATAACTTATTTGCAAACCGTAAAAGCTAGTAAACATCAAATCAGTTAACAGTTTAGAAACATAAACATATGAAAAGTGGGTACAAAGTCCTTTTCACACACGCCCTCTTACTAGTACAATAGTAAAATAAATTATGATTTTCAAAATTCAGAATTTAGGCAGCCTGTATGAAAAATACAAAGGTCTTCTTCCTTATTTTCCAAATCACTGCCATTCTTCAGCAGTGCTTCCACCATAGTAAGAAGGTTCTTAGTGCTGGCTTTTAGTCATATTGGTTGTGATAACACTGTGTCGTCAACCATGATTTTGTTACGCAGCAACATCAACATCAAAATAGCTCCAACAGGAAAACAAACATGAGTCATCATATAATCAGACAGTTTGCAAACAAGCTCACAGTTAAGCCAGATTGTCTATTCTGGGTGAGGTTGTTCTCATGCACTCTAAATGCATCAGTACTCATGTAACCCAAGTAATACAGGAGGCTGCCATCACGTGACTAATGCACCATGGGCAGTGAAGAAGGAAGTAGTCTAAAGAGCAAAGATTCACATAAGGAGCCAGGTTTGGGTGTTGGATGGGTCAAACAACACAGGACTTCCCCCAGGAAATGGGTTTGTGTCCCATGTGAAACCAAGTGAACTCTGAGTCATTTCTAAGTACTTTTTCCCCTAAACCTAACCCACGTAACATCACGCTAAGTATGTAACTTTATGTTAAGTACGTAACATGACAACATGTTTGTTATCCAAAACCTAACCTACGTAACATATGCAGCATTACTGGCAATTTTACGTTAGGTATGCAACTTAACGTAACGTGACAAAGCCCAACCATGTTTCTTTTCCACAACTTAACCTATGTAACGTTGCTTGCCTTAACCAACCCATGTAACTGTACATAAGGCAAGTAACGTGACAACACCATTCATTAGGTATCATGTGCATCATGGTATGGGGATACGTTGACTGAGTTGCCAGTTTATTAGATAAACCACACTCAAACAATTGTGGGTCAAATGTTTGAGTCAAATTTTCAAGCTGCGTTACTAAAAGAACACTGAATGTAATAGGAATGATTAATTTGTTGCATTGCAACATTTTTAGTGATGTCTGATGTTTATTTTCAACATCTGTGGTATGGTTTTGTTGTTTGGTTAAATGCTGTTTTGTATTTTAGTATTTATGTGAAAAAGTTGATGTCCTGACACACAAGACAAATTTAAGACATTTTTTGATTATAAAGTGAAATCAAATCAAATGAAACTAATGCAATGCAACAGTCCTCCACGAAGGCCCCATTTTGAATCATGCTACAGCATACTAAGGGGTCTTTCTATTATCATACCCCATCCATTCATATCAATGAGGCTAAATAATAAAAGTCTAGCTATGATCAGTATAGCGTAATACAGTTAAACAGAACCAAACCACATCCTCCAAAACACATCTCTGAAACAGATGCAACATTAACTTAGCATTATAACATCCACAAAAATATGATGTATTAGTTTTAGCTAGTTTCACCTAATAAGCTGGCAAGTGAGTGAGTATTTGTAGGTAAAACCAAGTCACTTATGTGACGACCCGTCAAGCACAGAGGGTCAAAATTGAAGAGGGAAATTGGTCCCTAAACCTGGATGGCTGTTTCAGTGAGGTTAAAATTTATTGTGAACCTTTATTTTCTGGTACAGTTAAATTGGACTAACCAGGAGTTTGTTTACAACCTGTCTGTTTGTCTGACCCCCAGGGTTTCTTGCAGGGTTTCAACTTCCTGGCAGTTACTTTGGTGTAATCAGTTCTATTATCATGACAGAGCCATTAGCCAGAGCTATAAAAATAAAACCTAGTTTTTCTATTTTTTCCAGAGTGTTTATGCATGGTGTGAAAAGACTTGATGATTGAAGATGATATACAATGAACCATAAGCATAAATGTCAAAAGTTACTGTATCATTTGAACCTTGAAATTCAGAGGGTTCCATGTGTTAAAACGACTTAAAAGAATACTTCACTCACAAAATGACCATTAAATCAGTTACTCAGTGAGTTCTGCTGAATAAATGAAGAAACTTTGTTTTTTCTCACATGACTCCATGGTGAATGAAGAATCCAAAAACAGGTAAACATCCTTCATGAAGTGAAGTAAACAGGGTCAACAGCAAAACTATATCAAAACATCAGTGTAAAAAAATGCTCACTTCTTCTTCTGCCAACTGCTAGTGTGCCCTGAGTGTGCCTGAGCACACACATGCATAAGAGCTCTGCTTGAGCAAACTTCAAACATACGTGTGAAGTGAAAATACATATTTGGGAAATACTGAGCATATCACTGGGTAAATCCTATTTGGATTATATGGTACAAGTCATGTGACAGTTTGTAGACAGATGTTTGATATAGTTTCGTTCACCATGGAGGTATTTGGGAAAACAAAGTTTTCTTCAGAAATTTAAGGTATCACACACGATGTGTAATTAATATACAGATGGTCATTCTGTGGGTGAAGTTTTCCTTTAAGAGGGTTGGTTTTCCTGCTGAAACAAATGGCCACTAAAGCAGACTAGCTTAAACACCAACAGATGATACATTGCTAGCTCTAGTGTTGTTTCCATCTTGGTGCTCATTGCACACTATACAGTAGTGCTAAACAACAGGCCCTCTTCCATCTGAATATGTTGGTATGTTCCTATGTGCATGCTTCCAATGTATTCACACTAATAACTGCTGATGCAGTAGCGTTCAAAGCGAGCACCAAAATCCTATCTCTCCGTAACCCCTTCTCTCTCTCAACAGTATAAACACTTTACTCTGGTGTTTATTTATATAAACAGACACAGAAAGCTGAGAGAGGTAACCATCTCATCTGTCGCACAGAGCAGTGACATTCTCAAAATGATTGCTTCAAATTCTCATCAATAAACAGTCTAATCTCTTCTTAACTCTCTGCCCAGTCAACTGAAAGCTTTTTGAACGCGTATATGAGACTCATATTCATTATGGCGGAACATATTTTTTCTCATCGATAACTACCAATTCTAATAACGTATCTGTCTGCCTCAATGACTGTTTTCTTTGCCTGTTATCAGACATGCAGATGATATTCAAATTTATCATCCTGTTGTATTTTTTTTCCCATTTACTAATATCTTGCATTTCTAATGTCTGCATGTCATTCTCCCTCTCTCTGAAAATCTATTCATCTGTTATCGTACATGACATTTAAATTCATCCTGTTAATATCTTCCTTCTTGCTGGAGCTTTCCAAGAAGGTGCCAAAGGAGAGGAGGAGGAGAGAGAGGAGGCGAGAAGGGAGCAATCAGAAGGCAAGTGATTACAAGAGGGTGGAGAGCAAGGAAAGACGGAGGAGGTGAAAGTAAATGAATAAAACAAAGGTGTACAGGCTATTGGCTGCAGGTTTGTGCCAGCTGGTTAACGAGACTGTCCTATAACTGACTGTGCTGTTACTGTAATGAATCCCTGACTGCTCAGTTGCCATTGATTGTTTCTTTATTGAGCTGAATTTCTTTTAGGTTCTATTACTGAAAATGTGACTAAATACTGACTCAATATCAAATCTCTCTCTCTTTGTTCTACCACTGGTGACACTGAAACAATCCTGTTTATATTCATCTCCTTATGCTTTCACCCTTAATTTCAGGTGATTTTAGGGAGAATTATGTGTTGAAACAATTTCTTGATTAACAACACTGAGTCCATCCGCCCAGTATCCATTGCAGCATCTCAAGGTATAGCTCCCATTGCCAGTTACGTTCTGTGATCATAGGTTTTAGTAAAGATCTCTGTACAGGACTGACAGAACCAAACCTCGCAACCTCATTGTGATGACAAGCCTTCAGGAAGACATTGCACTTTGCTGGTCTTTTCCAAGAGCTGTTTCCCACATGTAACTCATAGAAAACCACAACGAGTTGCTTTTACATTGGGTTCTAATTTAACAAAAAAGATACAACACATTGATTCAAAGTATCTTCATAAAACAGTATGTACACCGTCTAATGAATTTGTTCCCCCCCGAACCAAATTCAAATCTATGCACTTAACGTGAAGTTACAAAGGTTACATTAAGGAAAGTAAGATTACGTAAGTTAGGTTCAGGAAAAGAAACATGATTGGGCGTCATCCTGTCATGTACTTAACATAAAGTTACGTATATAAGTTACGTAGATTAGGTTTAGGAAAAAAAACATGGTGACAACATACCTAAAAATAGCTTAAAACTCAACTGATTTCACATGGGACACAAACACCAGTATCCTTGGAGAGAGTCCTGTGTTTGTTTGACCCATCCACCACCCCAAACTATGTCCTTAAACAGACATTTGCTTCTAATACTACTTCCTTCTTTATCTCCATCAGTGCATTGGTTGTGTGATTGTACCCTTCACGATTACATAGTTTCTACACAAATTACTGGCTTATGATTACATAGGTCACATTGTATATATAAGTACAAACAGTGCATTAGAAATGCCTGATTAAATTAGCTAGTATTTGTGAGCTTTAGAGGTATTTCTCTGTATATTACTTACTTAGGTAAAATAATGATAGGCTAGCTATATTGTCATGCTTCCAGTCTTTATGCTAAGCTAATTGCCTCCTGACTTAAGATCTGCACTTAACACACAGCCTATAGTGGTATTCATCTAAATCTTTAAAAGAAAGCACACAATGTGTTTAGATCTTGATTTGTTGAATCCAAACATCTATATTTCATTAGTTCACATCATATAAATAACTAACTCCCCTTTCCCTAAAAAAAGTATAGATGTTTTTCTCTGTGATCAAAAATATACTTCCTGCCCTTTACTTATTAACTTGAGCACTCCTCTCTGTTTTACAGGAATAGCTGTCAAATTGCTATGCCTCTGACCTTTGACTTATTTTACTGGTCACTGCTTGCCACATTTAGGGTTTTGAAAGTCATTCTACCGATAGGATTAATCATTCAAAAGACTCACTTAGATAACTTAAAGCTTTACCATTAATTTTACATGCTAACATGTTTTCTCAGGGAGATGTATCAATGCTTCAGTGAATCCAGCTAACCAGCCACTTTATTCAAAGGCAATATTAGATGCCTATAATTACCTTGGACCAGAAGAAACTGACTTCACCAGCTACAGATTACCAGTTTGACTAGTTGCCTGTCTGAACCAGTGCCGGTGGAAACCTGTTTTGCCATAATAGACTGAGAAACCTTTTAAATCCTCTGGGGATCTGTTGCTTGAAAGAGGATGTTGATAAGAGAGGTGAGGAAAGAGGGACGTGGTGATGGGAAGGAGAAGGCAGGATAATAGGAAAAAAGATGCTAATGAGGAAAGAAAATGAAGGAAGAAAGAAACTGAAGGAGAACGGAAGGAACTAAAGAAAGGAAATGAGGGAGAGAAAGAGAGAGACCAGGGTACTCTGCCAAGCCATGTTGTTTTTGTGGTGCTATGAGGGGGGAGATCAAAGCAAAGACAGACAGAGAGACAGAGACAGGTGTAGCCTAACACACCATTTCCAGAGTTGTTGCTGGGCGAACAGTTTTTCTGCTTGGTCGTCTGTCGACACTCTTTCATCCAGGGAAAGATCTGCTTGGCCATAGTTGGGTTGGGGGGTAGTGAGGAGGAGGACGATGTGGAGGACGATGTAGAGGAGGAAGAATTAGACGACTTATTGGGGCCTGATTTAGAGACCGTGGAGGCCCCAGCACTGCCCCCCGGCTGCTGAGCCCCAGAATTACCATTGCTGGGATTGGGGGGCAGTGGAGGAGACACCTGGGAGCCAGGGTGGTGCTCAGGCGGCAGACTGGGCCGCATGCAGCTGCCATTCAGCTCCTTGGTCTTGGCTAGCTGCTGCTGCTGGTGGCCACTGTTACTGCCCAGTGACTGTAAAGAGCAGGCCGAGCGCTGGTACGAATCCACATCCAGATGGGTTGCAGACTGGAAGGCCGGCTGGTGGTGGGACACTGGGACCGGTGCATCGTAGCCCCCAAAGCCGTTGGCGGCTGCTGCTGCCGCCGCTGCCGCCCCCTGCACCTGGTAGGACGAGTAGCCACCGAAAAGCGCAGAGGAGTTGTCGTAGTATGTTGTCTTCTGCATTTCTGAGAGAAGTGGCGGCGTCTTCTTGTGCTCCGGTCCTTGTTGAGAGCCACTGCCGGAAGACCATTTGGTACCGGGGGTCACGTGACGGTGTCTCTCCAACGGTCTCCTGCAATCTGACCTAAAAGGTTAGGAGAGGCAGAATGAAGAAATAAGAGAGATAAATCCATCTTCCTCCCATGAAAGGCAGCATGACATGAATAGAAACCACTGCTTTTCTTTCCTCACCCCCCTTACCCTCCCCCTCCCTTCTGAGCCCAGTGCACAGCCTGCAGATGCTCTAGTAGAAGAGGCACGAGGAGGGCAAACTGTGTACTCTATGCACACACACACACACACACAGGCGCGCGCGCACACACACACACACACACACACACACACACACACGAAAATATGCATAACCTTATTGTTACATTTCCATATAAATGTTACCTTTATTCACATAATAGTAATTGAAACTTATTATTATTTATGATATTATGGTTAAGTTGTAACATAGTAGGCCATCAACTCATATTGTTCATAATGGTAATGGTTATAGAATTAGTCTAATTAATTAGCCTATTATTAGCTTATTCAGTAATTATTTTCATTTTTCAGCAGTCAGTCCATTGATATTAACAATGCACCTTTGATTCCATAATAAAATGAAACAAAATCTCCTTGTTTCAAACATTACTATTTTTCGTTTTTTCCTACTTATGCGATATGCAAATTTTATTTAGAATTATGTTTTGTAATAAAGCACTACCCCACTGTGTCTGGTGTTATTTCTGCTGAACGTGACATTTTGTTGTGTAATGGCGGCAGTGAGTGTGGCCTGTATATACTGTGTGTTCCTTTGTGACTGATGTAGGTAGCCTATTTCTGTCAACCTCTGCCTTCCACATATGATTTACTATATTCCGTCTGCTCGGCTGTTACCTCACTCATAGGAGTCTATCTCCGGAAGCCATCACTGCTGCTGAATAACTACTAGGCCTACTACTACTCTTGCATCACGGTAGAATTTTTTTAACAGGTCAGGGGAAATATGGGGGTTTTTTGTTTGTTTTTCTAAACGTAGTAACAAAAACGTATTAATGGCGTTTCGTGCCATCAAACTGGCAACGGTGGGATGCATACATCAAATCTCTCTGGTGAAGAAGGTGATCTCGGGAATATTTCTCGAAACATTATTTCTATTATTATTTTTGGTCAGGGGAAATCCGGGTTAGATTTAGGTGAATAATATCTTAATGAGGTGGACTACACGTTTGAAGAAAGAAAGAACAAATAAATACATAAATAAATAAACAAAACACTTGGACTTGGATTTAGACAAAAGAGGCCAGCAATAGAAAATATGGGAAAAAGAAACCCCGGAAGGAGCTTCACGAGTCAGTGATTCATTAGGGCCCCGGGAAAAAGGAAAGAAAGGGAAAAAAACAGCAGTGTGAGCCCCCATAGACTCCCTATCTCGAGCTCACCGCTGGGGTGGGCCTGTGGCCGCGAGAGGCCGGCTTGTCAGGCGCGAGAGAGCACCTGGCATTCATTTCTCCTCTGGAGATAAAATGTTTAACGGGGAGAAACAGAGGTGAAGCGGCTCTGCTGGCTCTGCCATCTGACACAAACTGAGCCTCAGTGCTACAGCTAACTACTGAGGCTCAGCAGCTAAATGTTACCAATAATTCATTCCCTGGGATATTATCGCAGCACCAGCCCACACTGGTATTAAAAGCCATCAAGTCTATTTCTAATAGTGTTATAAAATTGAAAGTATGGGTGTTTCACTGTGGATAGAAAAAAAAAAGCTAGAGCGCGTGCGAAGATAATATGACATCCTTACGTCTTAGATATCAGGCCTATGCTACACATGCTACGAAAAGAAGCTGAAAAAAATCTGAAATTATGTTATCTATTTGTATGGCTACGCGATTTTTTTGTGATTCATGGGAAATGCAGTAAAATTATTTTTAAACCGTTAGCATCAAACCAGGCCTATATAACAAATAAATAATAATAAAAAAAACATATATCGTATATATATATATATATATATATATGTGTATGTATATATATATATATATATATATTAATATATATACTGATTATTAGGAAATATTCGTTTGCTAATTGGCTTTTTCATATATTACTACTATTCTTGTTTTGTGATTCGACAGTCCAGCCCTTCTCCAGCTCTCAGCACGTCACATATGTCAGCCATTTATCTTTCTAGTAGACAAGCTGGAATCCTAATTATTTACTCTGAGGAATAGTCCCAAGGAGAGAGGGAGAGGGAGAGAGGGGCCATGGTGGCAGTGAGTGTAGGAGGAATATGTTATTAAATCATATCGCTGTATCGCCATTAAACGGGACACGTAATGTCTCTGCCCCTTGCTTGTAGGGCTACAGCTTAATACAATCACCAACTTTACTAGACGCCTCCCTGAATAATCCACTTACACTGACAGAGAAACAGCCACCCAAACAAAAACAACTGAGAGAGAGAGGGGGAGAGGGAGGGATGGAGAGAGAGAGGGAGAGAGGGATAGAGAGGTCGGCCAGTGGTGTCCAGTGTCTGTGTTTTATCCTGGGATATAAAATTACAAATGGCGCCTGCCATGAGAAGAGCTATGCAGGCAGGGAGACACAGAGAGAATGCATTAACTTGGACAATCCACGTATTCCTTATCCCATTAACAGACACAGAGAGGGAGAGAGAGGGGCCAATTATGTGGAGCCGAGCCCAAAAACAATAAAAGAATGGCCAGATCACAGCTATTGTTGCTGTGTTGGCCTCGATTTGGGCTGAAATCAACAAACACTGAAGTCACAGTGTGTAAATAAAATTACAGCATCGAAACATTTTAGTGTGAATTAAAATGTCAGGTATTCGCAAAATAATAAAACGGAGGCCCGTGGGGAGAAAATAGGTAACACCAGGGATAAGTAGCCCATAATCCATAACAGAAAAATGGTCGGCCATTGCTTTGTAAATAAATAGCTATAGGCTAAGTGAGGAAGATGCATGGACAGACTAGGGGAAGAAATGAGAGGGTAAAGAAGAGAAAGAAAAAGGACAGAGATGGAAGGCCGAAAGAAGAAGGGGGGCTGCTTGCGGCGGGTAGCTACGGCAGCTTAAAGCATTGTGAACTCTTCTTGAACCGGGATTGAAGTCATACGGGCCATAAATCACTGAGCCAGCCACTCCGCCGTTCACAAACTGCACAGCGAACAAACACACTCTGTATTTCTGGTTTGTTGTTTGAGCTCTTGCATTACCGGCTGGCCTGCCTGCCTTCCTGCCTGCCGGTGATGCTCCTTACCTTCTTTAGCACCGGCGGTCCCGGTCCAGTCCGGCACGGACCCAGCAACACCGCATCACAGATTAGTCCTCACGCACGTTCACTAGGTAATCAATAACAATAATAAATAATTAAATAAATAACGAATCCGCTCGCCTTCTCTCTCGTTTTGCTCTCCTCCTCCTCTCTTCTTCTCTCCGCAAACCCGCTGCTCCTCCGGTGCTGTCTCGAGACTAGCACGGCTGCTCGCGACCACCACCACCACAACACCTCCTGGAGCCAACAGCAGCAGCGGCGGCAGCGGCGGCGGACCGGGCTGCGCGTGGGCGGCGAACCGGACACCGTGTGGCATGAACGGCTAGTGGATAACAGAGCCAGACGGAGCCGAGGCGTCAAAGGGGGGCTCGAAATACGGGCAGAATTAACGGACGGGCTTGGTATAGGCTAATAGGCTACAGGCAGGCAAGCTAGCGCACGAGCTGAACGAGCTTACCGGGAGCCTGCCTGCTGCCTGCTCGCGCCCCCCGCCCCCCACCCGCCCTCCACCTCCACCCTCCGCCCCAGCACCAGCGCTGGCTGCACCGCTGCTGGCTGATAACAATGGCCTCAAATTTCTTTCTTTTTAAGCCTCTGTCGCTCACACAGCCAGCCGGCCAGTCACACAGCCTCTGAGGAACAGGTCCTCCACAAAATGTCACCCCATTGCATTTTTTGGGTGGTTGGTCGCCCCTATTTTTCTTTTTAAATGTCCCCTGTCCCTTCTCCCCTCTCTCCGTCTCCCCGGGTCTCCTGCCTCTCTCCCTCCGCGTCTTCCCCTCTGTCTTGGGTCTGTGCTGCCACCTCGCTCCGGGCTCTGGGAGCTTTATTCCACACGGCTAGCAGCAGCAGCTAGTAGGAGTAGTTGTGGTGGTAGTATCCATGTATTCTCAATATGTTGTTGACAACAAGCCCGGGTATCAGAAACGCTCACGGGGGTGTAACGGATGAAATAACGGGGCTTGACTTGCGGACGCGTTGATTCCCCCATCAAACAGCTCGGCGTCACTCACAAATTATGCTAATTTCAGTGGCTTGAAGTGAAACACGCAGGCAGTTGTGTTAGTCCTACAACCAGGCACAGACACTACAGGGTACTTTGAACGCATCACCACTGGTTCAGAATTAAGTCTTTAAAACTGGATTTTTCTTCAAGAAGTTGTGTTAAAATGCATCCCAAATATGGCTGAACTTTGGCGTAACTTTTATGTCGGCTAATATAAAAACATGTTGTTTACAAACAACCTCCCCGCCTCCGCTGAAAAAACAAACAGCATGGGCTTCTTGTTTGATGGGAGAGTCCATCTTTATTTGCCCTTCTCTTTCATTTCCAATTAGTAGTCTACATGCTACAGGCCAAAGACATCTTAAAACAGCCTTGGACGAGCAGTAGGCAATCAGAGTTTCATTTTCCAATCAGGGGTTAGCAGTCCATTTTACTGAGTTTACCTGTGGATTATTTAGGCTACTGATCATGTAGGCCTAAATTAAAACCATAGGTACTAACATCAAACTACTTTGCAGTCCAAAACTAGGCTCACAATCTATCACAAAATATAAAATAACACAGTCCTCAACATAAAGTACATAAGCTGTAATAATATTGTGCACCTCATTGTACATTATTATGAACATTCCAAATTAAAGAGGCTAACTAAATAAAATATATAATCGCACCATTCAGCTCTTATTTCATAATGCCTATACTGATATTTCTCTATTACATGGCAATGTTTGGGCTCATAATAAAGTATTTTCTTAATAGCTAATATTGGATATTTTGTCATATTTTGAGCTGACCTAACACCTAGATTGACAAATATAAATATACTATTAATCTGAAAGTGCATTAGAGGCAGAGACATGACATGTGAAGTTATGCATATTATATGTTTACTGCTGGGAGGTATCACTTATCACTCACCTGTCATGAATGGCAATTTGGTAATTTGTTAATATTTTGGTGACATCTGTACAGGCAGCATGAGAAGACTGCTGCTTTCTTTCTTTCCCTCCTCTCTCCCTACTTTTCCAGGAGGTATTATTATTGTTATTATTATTATTATTATTATTGTTATTTTTACAGTAACCCCTCCTGCAGCCCATTCCTCCCTGTGGAAACTAGATATACAGTCTGTATTGTTCACATTTCAACACCTTGTCTCCCCCTGCTGCTACTCATGCACAGAAAATGCTAAATAAAAAAAGAAGGGAAGGGAGGAGACTGGCAGAAGAGGTGCAGACAACAGCAACAATGTAAGAAATCAACAAAAAAGTATGAAGAATATGACATAATAGCGCTAACTAGAGGGGGAACTTTACATTATCCACTTCCACGTCTTTGTAAAGGAAGAAAACATGAGGAGCGAAGTGCAACAACATCTGAAGAAAGAGGTGAAGTAGGCGAAAAAGGAGACACGAGTGACAAGAAAACCCAGAAGGAAAGAGACGCTGAGAGGTGAGACTAAAATGGAAATGAAAATATGAAGGTATCTTACTTTGTTTTCATGCCCCCACCACACACACACACACACACACCTACAAACACACTCTCTCTCTCTGTCTCTAGAGCTCTCTCTCCCACTTCCCTCTATTTTTATTATTCAGGACGCTACCCCTGTCGTTTATGGCTACGTAAGATTTATGAGTTTTCTCGCACCCAGCAGCGTGTGTGTGTGTGTGTGTGTGCGCGCGCGTTTGTGTGTGTGTGTAAACAGCCCAACTTTAAAACAGATAGCATTCGCTGTGGGCTGCTGAAATGAGAGGATGAGCTCCGTGTAGGTGGAAGGTGGGAGCCTGAAATGTGTCTGTCTGCAACTTTTTCCTTGAAACCATCTTTTGTACGGACTGAAGGATCTGCTAACTGCTGCTGAAAAACCTCATTACTCATTAACCAAACCACTAATCAGCTTTTTTCTTTTTGTCTCTGTCTTTCTTTTTTCCACTGAGCAACAGTGTGGGAAGAGACGTGCATGTGAAGAAATAAGCAGAGAGGATTACATGAATGTATTGACTTGTAAAAGCACGCCGGTGCTTGTAAGGGATGGCAGTTCTTTATTTTCCTTGGATGGCAGACGCGCATCGTCGGCTCCGTGTTTCGGATTGAGTCACGGATATTGGGTTTCACAACTGAAACTCTCTGCCTTTCAGAGCCATGGAAATCCTCTTTCCATTTTTTTTCGTTTTTCCCCCAGGACTTCAGACATGTAGGCCACTGAGGATGACACAAAGGAATTTCCTCCGACTTCAGGATTTAAACACATTTTACGCAGTTTAACTGTGTTCAAACACTGTGTCACTGTAAATGCCAAACGCTAAAATATTCTAAACAAATTGAGGACAAAGAACTGTTTGTAATGTTTGCTTTTTATGTGATCTCAAAAATGAACCTTGAAGTATTTCTACAACAGTGACCTATTTTATGCTTCTGCTGGTGCTAGTTTCATTAGCCACAGTATTATAGCTGCTGTAGCATTGGTCATTATTGCAGTTACAGAGTGCTGTTTTAATAACTGTCTTATCAAATGATGAACTGACCCTGGTGTGTCTCCTGCTGCGGCTGTAACCTGCGGTCATCACACTGTCCTTCACACCTCTGGATTATATTACATTAGCACGTGTCACACATTATATTACACCACTCTCTCACACACATACACACATGCATATCCCGTCGCATGCATTCAGCTGCACCCTTATACACATTTCAGTCGACTTTTAAAGGACACTAATTATATTAAGTAATAATATTGCATCAAAATCACCAACATCTTCCCACTCACTTTCCACATTCATTTATCTGCGTTATATTTGCACGTTGTCTGCACTGTTTTTGTAAACGGCGACAATGTGAAATGACACCATCATGGCATCGAAATGTAAAAGTACATCATAACACTAATAGTATTAATAACACATATGTGACAAAAGTGAAGGACATGGCATAGATTGGCCTACAAAAGCACGCGCATTATGGTGCGGCTAAAACAAACATATTTTTGTTTTTCCATTAAAAAAATAAAAATAGCCTAAATAAATGAAAATCACTGTCCATATTATCATGCTGTTTTTGATCAGAATTAATGATCTGAATTTGATGAATTCATCATATTTACACAGAAATTATGAGCGTGTACATTATGAGAGTCACATTTTCCACTATCTAATAACCACCACACCACACTTCATACCTCTTTCCTTACATTGCAAAACATCACAATAAATATATATTAAAACAACAGGACTCACCGAAAGATTTCCTCTTATTTTCTGATGTTTTGATGGAAGGAGTCGGCTTCCAGAAAGCTCCTAAGAACTGCAGGATGAAGGGGGGGAAGTAGGAGCGAAGGGGAGATAGAGGGAGGGAAAGGAAAGAAAGAGATAGAGATATGCAATCAAAAGGTCTTGCTAAAATCCGATACAGAGCACACACCTCTTGTAGTCTAATCGAGCGGTTGGGACAGGAACAACCGCTGACAGGTAACGCTGACCTTAAATTATTCCCGGTGAAATCCCGGAATAAAAGCAATAAGAGCAGAGAGAGGGATGAAGGCTGGGTGGGAGTGATTTGACATGTTATTGATTCTGGTTATCATATTACACTTCCCTTCTATTCACCACGTTTTTCTTGCTTTTTAAAAACGGTTGAAATCTCAGATTTGTGTTGCCTGCTGTTGGGAAAGAACTTAACATTTACGCGTAAAAATGGCACTCATTCCCATCCGTAATGGAGGTAAAACTCGGAACTGAGACATAGAGAGAATCGAAAATGTTCTAAAATTATCCATTAATAATCGTAAACAATATTGTGGAAACAGCTAATGGGGTAATAATAGTAACAGTTAAACAACATGCTTGAGTTGGTTCAACCCAAAATAATAATTTTAAAAAAGAAAAAGAAAAAGTAATTTAAATAATTGTTTACACCTTATTTCATAGAATTTGTTTAATAGATGCAACCTGCTGTGAAAACGTTAACACATAAACTGGTGCATTAATACACCCAGCACAACAGCCATGATTAAAAACAGTCATATCTGAAACAGAAAATAATTACATTGGAAAGACATGTTTGGGATGCGTCTAGCTCCTGGTTTCGATTTTTAATTGTAAGAAATATAACTCAAAGCCTTATGTGAAAACTTAAACGTTTACACATAAAAACTATTTGCATTGATATTGAACAAATCCATAACAATCACAATAAGGATAAAAACGTCCGAAACGCTGCCAAACACCAAACGACCCGGCAGGGGAAAAATAGGAAGCAAAGGGAAAGGAAAAGCGGCCCCATAAGGCGAACAGCTGTTTGCCAGCGGCTCTGCATCCACGGAGCCCATAAATAACTTCAGCATCATTCAGAGAGAAAACACACAGCCCAGAAAACATTTCGTGTTATTGCCCGGTTATCCTCGTGTGGGTTTGGGCACCCAGAGCAGGAGAACGCATCTCGGTCGGGCAGACACTTGCGCGGTAGATATCCATCCATCCACTGCTGCATGCGGCGGTAAACAGTGTTTAAAGGTGAATGGCATAATAGTATAATAGCATCCACCACCGCAGGATGAAAAGCGCTGTCCGTGTTGTTGCATAGCGGCGGATATATTTTATTAAAGTGCTGGAATAAAATCTCTGGCGCGCGTTTGCCTCTCTTTCTGCTCCTGACAGCTTCCCCCAAACACATAAATCAAAAGCAAGGATTCCCCGACCTCCCCGTACCAGCCTACACCACCATCACCACCTCAACCACCACTACTATAAAGTTATGTATTGTTTCCGTCCATGCACTCACGCACAGCTCTGGCTGCCGTCCATCCCCATCGCAGCAGCCGGGGTTTCCTCCCTGTGTTCCCCCCTCAGCCCTGCGGGTTAGTCGGATATTTGGAGCTACGGAGCAGGAGTGGACTAGTCTAAAGTTGCCCAGAAAGTAATGCAGGGGCCGACTAGCTTAGCCAGCTAGCCTATAGGCCGAGACAAAGGGAGGAGGCCGCCTCCAGAGCCCCAGAACAGCTGATGAGCCAAATTTTGAGAGTAAGGGGAGGCTGAGGGAGAGAGGGGGACTTTCAGATAGAATCTCCTGGATCAGGATCACGAATTTAAATAAAATAATGTAGATGAGTGTATTTTTCTCAGGATGGATGGACTAAAAGTTTGAGATTAGAAGCAACGGCAGAAACAGCGTCAACATAGAGGGAACCAACAAAGGCTCAGTCGGTGCATAATTGAACAGAATCCATATTAAGTGAGTGGACAGCAGATTTAGACTCCTGGGGCATGAAGGGATGGATGGGAGACAAAAAATGTATCATGCTACATTTTCGCAAATAAAGGAAGATTCTGATACTGGAACTTGAGTGTGTGCAGTTTTTTAAGAATGTCATAGTTTTACTTAATAAGTCGTAGGGAAACATATATGATGTTGATGGATGGACTTATGTTGTTACTCGCTGCTGCAGCTTCATTTTAAAGTCTCACATGACCTGTACAAACCTTATCACTACTCTCTGTTCTTATCTCTGCCTGGTCTGGTGGTGCTGTCACCGGACTGCTTCGGCCCTCACACACACACACACACACACACACACACACGTACACGCACACGCACACGCACACGCACACGCACACGCTCCTTTTCAGTTCTACTCATACTCACTATGCTTATCAAAGTCTATGTGCTGGGTATGTATAAACAATGGTGTTTCTGGCTTGATCTAAAAGTTTTTGTGCTGAGCTTTTCCTTGTCCTTATACTTTTTGACCTTAGATCCACCTTAAACACAACGGAAACATCTGCAAAAGTTCAGCCTATTAGTTAAAGTGCTGTTACTTTACAGACTTGGTCAAAAGTATCTTGTGGTATTAACACAGGAACTACAATCCCCCACTGAAGCACTCGCACAGTGATATATTGGTGCACAGCTCTCCAAAAGTGACCTTTGACCCGGAGGAGCAATAGCTCAGTTCTTTAATGATCAACCCACTGGCAAAGTGCTGCAGAATCCCATTTTCATGCACTGCTTTATGCTTTAATCATTAAACCTGTAACCTCTGAGCCTGGACAGGATTTACAGAAGAGACATTTCAATCTAAACCATTAGGATTCTATTTGTTGCTGTTAATGTGGAACTGCAGCCGGCTGACAACAGTCGAGATATAAAAAATAAAAGCACAGGCCCTTAAAGCAAACTCTACTGACTCCAACACAAAAGCATTTTTACATGTTAATTATACTAAGTGGAAAGTTATCATCCAAGATATGTGTTTGTTTCTGTGATTATTTAAAGCATTTTTTGTGTGTTTCATTTAAATGTAATGATTTATGTTAGTGTACAGGCTTTTTTCTCCCAACTGTCAAAGCTCAATCAGTCTACATTTAAATGACAGTACATGTAGTCTGTTAGAGAACATAGCCCATGTTTAAATCAAGACATAAACTGGATAACAAACAACTTTATGGATTGTTGTTTGAAAGTGATGTCATCCACTTGCAGATCATGCTAGTTGCAGTGGCTGCAGAATTACAGAAAAATAAGTAATAATAATAATAATACTTTTATAATGCCCTGGCTTCAAACAACGTATCTGTTGGACACATCCCCCATGTGTATACAATATCCGGCTTTGATGTCATTTACTGTAACTTCAGTGGGCTCCTGGCCACTTACGTTCTTCTCAAATGATCTCCATGGTTAGAATTGCGTTAAGTTTGGATGACTTATCATGTTTCTTTTCCCAGAAGCTCAACTCCCTGTTTCAGTCTCACATCAATGGAAATAAAAGCCACAGAGGAAAAGCTGTCAATGTAGAGCACATGTGCTTTTAGGATAGATGTTAGTTCACATATGCAAACACTGACTTAGTAAACACTGAACATTTGTAAACTTACACCCTTTTATAGTCTGACATTACAGAGTTTTCACTTCAGGTAAGAAGCACATATCTGTCTCAGCTTCTTTTCTTATTCACTGTCTCTCTACAAATGTTCTGACCTATGGAAAATCTAAGTAGGATGTTGTATTTTATTAAACTTTTGGGCATTGAATAAGTGTGCAAGGGTTGCCTTATTGTTGTCCTCTAGAAATTAGGGCTGGGACAAAAAGCTTATCTCACCATTTCATACTATCAAAATACCTGGGTGCAAATGTGAAAGGATTTGCATTGTATTTTATTCGATATTCTGATTTATTGCAGTTTTTGTTCACTAATTTAACATTACAGTATGGGACAAAGTTGCATCATTCACTTTAGACTGTGTATCATTACTGTATATCAGGCATATTTCCAAAAACAATGCACATCACATGTCAGTCAGTCTCTGGCTTTTAATTCAGCAGTATCATACAATACAGAGACAAGTGGTGAATAAACTATAACTTTTATATGGTCTTATTTTTAACATTTTTTTTCCAGTGAAGCACTTACATTGCTTTGTGAAAGGCACTATATTAAATAAACATTACATTCTTAGTTAATATAATGTCCATGTTGGAATAGAATTAATAAAAAATATAGTCTATACTTTTCAAAGTACACTTAAATTGCTGTTTAACCGCCCCTGCTTATTGAGCTAGTCCACATTCTTTCCCATACACTGATTTACTATTGGTGGCTACCAAAATATCAACATTGATCTGCTGATTTTCTATTAAAAAAACAAAATGAATAAATAATTTATTTAAAATCTTACTTCATTGTAGAGCTGCGTGCAGTGCATTGATTTGCTCGGCCCTTCTTTGCCCCTCTCTCTTTCTCTCTTTAGGACCAATACTCATGCCACCAGTTTGCACCCTCAAATCCATCGTTATAAATGTATATGTGAGGAAGGCACTCTCAATAGTGAGAATGCTGCTGTGGTGGTAAGCAAGCATTCCCAAGCGACTATTTTTCAGGACACAAGGGCTGCTCCCTGAGATAAAAAGAAAGTTTAACTTTTGGAGTGCAGCAAAGGACCTTGCATGTCTCACTTTATTAATACCATTATAAGTATACTGCCCCCCTTGTTGCTGTTTGCTGTTTTTTGGACATACAATCACTTGCACTAGATATGCTCTCTTTAATCCACTGCTTATTTTTATTCACTGCTCATTATTATTATCATTTATCGCCATTTCTTGTATTTTTGCACATTATTTGCATGCCTAGTTTTTAAGTTTAAATTTTGAAATTTTTAATCTGACTCTTTCTCCTTGGCTGCTGTAACACTGGAATTCCTCAATTGTGGGATTGATAAAGGTGTTTCTTATCTTATCTTATCTTATCTTATCTTATCTTATCTTACTTCATGGGACAAATAACAACCAATCACAGCCTACAGATATTTTTCTTTCCTTATGTAAATAGCAGTCTACGTAACTATGGATGAGAAGCTCCTCATTTTAGTGCAGGACTACCCAGAACTGTGTGACGTGTGGACAACATTTTCATAGCCTACACACTTGAAAACAACACCAAAAGACGTTCCAAACTTGGGATATCTGGGAAGTAGGCTATGATACGATGCAGGTTATGGTCGCTTAGCAAAGTTGGCACAAAGTAAGCACAAGAGAAGCCAAGTGCCCGTCCTTGCATTTTCTAGGCAGTAAAAGAAGCTGAGTGCGTCCCTGCTCTCATCTGTCTATAAATGCACCAAGAAGTAGCTGGCTAATGCACCCCTGTCCCTCTGATGTACTCCTCATTGCTAGGAGACTATTACCCAATAGAGGAGCAGTTGGAATCTTTGGAGATGGACCTTCAGTGGCAGTTGTAGCAGAGCCCCAGTGCTGGGGGTCACAGCAGGCTGGGTCTAACTTCTGTAAGGGCAGCAACAGAAAGTTTGCTGATCCGAGTGGGAATTTGCTCTGGCTAAATCTTAGCTGCTGCAGCAACTACTGAAGGTCTGTATTTCACTTTGCTCTTTTTAACATATATGTCATTACTTCCATGTTTGAATTTTATTAATTCAGGTATCAAATTAAAAAAAAATAATAATAAAGAAACTGATACTTCAGTGAATTGAATTTTTCCCCCACCCCTACTACAAATCTTGACCTTTTTGGGTTACCAGAGCACCCACTGCCATCAACATATGCTTCCTTCAAGATCAGTCACTATCCATCCATACATTTTTCATCAAGTCCATTTGAAGCTTTCCTTGAAGTGTAATGAGGTTGAACGGCCATGCACCACCATCACCAACACCCCTGACATAGCTACACCAAATGGGCAAGCGACGACAAACCTATGCTGCAACACATTTCATCTCCTCCCCTCCTGCTCTGGGCAAATGACACACAGGTTTCAACACTGTTTCCAGAGAGCAGATATGCAGTACTGAGAGACACCATACATGTTAGTCTGCTTCTAAGTGTGTTTAATTAAAATGTGGGTCTCAGAGAGGTTACCACTCATAGTTATACCCAGTTATCAGTTATTGCACTTGCACAATTTGAATCAATCCAATGCAGCAGAAATAAACCTCAAGCTTATAATCAAACTCAAATCCAACAACTTCTACTGTCAACACAGTAACTTTGTTTTGACCTTCTGGGTCAAAGTCCAGGGTGGAAACTGGGGAGCATGCGCAGAGCACCTACGCCAGTTTGGGTCCAAATAACTTAATACATACAGGGTGTGTTCATCAAACTTTGAGAAATTTGATTTAGTACAATTTCAGTCGGACTAACATGTTAACATGTATTGTAAAAGTCTGGTTTTAGTTGGACTAACACAAAAAATTGGTTTTCTCTAATGTCATGTAAATGTATTGACTGACTAGACTGAGACTGGTTTCTTCTACCTGTCTGTCCATTGTTGACTCATGTCGTTCATTCCACAAACCTTTACAACGAAATACATGTTAAGAATCAAAAGCTATGTTATGGTTGATAAGTTTCTAAATGGTATAAAAGATTTCTGTACACTTACATCCATGGAATGTCGCTCTTTATTGTTAAGCTTTTAGTCTATTAGACCTACATGAGAGCATATATGCACTCACAAGGAACACTCATGAGTACACATTGTAGGCTATTCATTTCACAACCAGTCTAAATTACACAACTGCCATGGGTGTGTTTCGAAAGACTGACATTTCTCAGTTACATCTAACTGCTTGACATGAGTTGTACACCAAGGTGGGAACTGAAGCGTGTTAGAGGAAATGGAATCGCCTGTTGTTATAATATGCATCCTCTTATTTTGGTGAACACGTTCTTTTCATTCAGCTTATGCAATCCGAACAAATCGTCTACTTATTAACTGTGTTGCTCCTGGCTGTAGACACATAACTGAGGCATTACGCTCATCCTGTGCACAAAAAGACCTATTTGAATCGCATGTAGGCCACAGGCTTCTGCTGAAGAGAGGGAGTGTTTTCCCTGATTCATGGTCTTAGAAGAGTTTGCAGGGATCATGCACAAATTTACCCACAATCAGAGTTGAAGTTAGACTTACACAAGTGACAGAAGGACAGTGGTTCTAGACCTGTCAAGAACCGTTGAATTGATTCACAGAAGGTCACGGTCCCCCATGTGATAAGATTTCGCTTGAGGGACTTCCATCTGAAAAGATTTTTTATTCTTCAATATGATTAAGACTGTAATTCTATAGTTTTCAATAACAGAGAAAGTGAAACCTATGAACAAAATAGTCACACATAATTCTTACTCACACTGGGCTTTGATAATGAATTAAATAGTGAAGATAAACTATTCCCCGTTTTTCTGGTGACCCCCTGGAACTCATTCAAGCACCCCTGGTTGAGAACCACTGCTCTAGGAAGTGGATTGACACTGACTTGGAAGCTGAAAATGTCTCTTGGCTTCTTCGTCAAATCTTTGTTATTGTCTAACCTTATTCAAGGTGTGCATAACTGGGGTCAACCAAGCCATTTTCACATTAACCAAAACATGGAAATATCCTAACTTGTTGACATTACTGTTAACAAAATCACTTTGCCACATCCTGCAACAAAAATGTTGCATTGCTCTATGCTTTATATTATACCTTAGCTTATGCATTGAGCCAACATTTTGGCCTCCCTCTCTTGCTGCAGGCGGGGTCGCCCATCTCCCTGAAGAGCTTGCCCCTGTGTCACTAACAGTCCTGAACCAGAAACTCATGCCATCAGCGCCTTCCTTTGACAGAGAGTTAATCTTTATCAGAGATGCTAATCTTTAACCTCAAACTCAAAGAAAGCCCTGACGCCAGGAAAGGGACAGAGAGAGAGGAAGAGAGAGAGAGAGAGAGAGAGAGGAAGAGAGAGAGAGAGACAGAGAGAGAGAGAGAGAGAGAGAGAGAAAGAGAGGATGAGTGTGTTTGGGGGGTTAGGGGGAGGTGGAGTGTGGGGGTCAAATTGCCCTTTCTGCTCCTGGGCCATGAAAAGTGCCAAGCTCACCAAGTCTGTCAGGCAATGGAAGAACAGGGATGGATGTGACTGCTTGTTGGTGTGTGTGTGTGTGTGTGTGTGTGTGTGTGTGTGTGTGTGTGAGCTCAGTGTGGTAGATAGAAATCACATAAGGAAAGGTTTGTAGAGTGCAAGCTGCATTTCTGTCTGAGCTCTGAGGTTACCACAAAGTTGATGAAGTGTCTTTAAATATTGCATTCAAAGCTCAGACAGTGTCAGCACATTTTGTTCTGACAACTTTTTTGTGGGGTTTAAGTTAGGGCTGAGCGATATGGGAAAAAAAAATCAAATATCACGATATATATATATATATATATATATTTACCAAATACCATGTTGTAGGGCTGACTGTTGGTGTTTTCACAAAATATTTACACAATGAAATTTTTTGAAATAATTAATCATCAGCAATGTGGATATGATGACGAAATGGGTAAAGGCAAATAATAGAACAGCTAGAACAGTCTGGGAGGTTCAGGATATTACAGCGCTTTACTGTAATGCAGCCCTTAAAAAAAGGAGAAGACAACACATTCAGTATTTGGACATACAAAATCTAAGGCCAAATCTAGTCTCACAATATTGATATAATATCAACATACTGCTTAAACCTAGTTTGAGTGTATGAGGTGTAGTGATTGTACTACTTAGTAGATGGGTAGGTCACAGACAATGAAATGGGTGTGCTCTCCTAGATATTCCAATGGATTTTTGGCTGGTGAGTTTACTGTAAATGGCCAGAAAAAGAGGTGGGTATACCCAGTTTAGCTGCGTATACCCTCTACTACACCACTGCTCCCTCTGTGTACACCACTGCTCCCTCTGTGTACACCACTGCCCAATGCACAGTTCCACAAGCGTCTGTGTAGTCTTTGGGGTTCTAGCAGGATGGTTGTAGGTTTGGTTTATCCTCTGGAAGTCACTTTGTCCAATGACTGAGCATCTTTTTCAGGGGTTTTGTCATTGTATATCAAGATTTGTGACCAAAGCTGGATGTTGGATTTCAAGACATACAGCCACTGTGGCTGCCTATTGGTTAAACAAGATCACGTCCTGCAATGGCGTCTCAGTCCATCCAGGAACTCCAGCACTCAGTGATACGTTTCTGTAGTAATTTGTGGTTTGGCATTGCCTTAAAAATGGATTTTCCTAAGTTGTTATTATATAGCTTTGGGGCCTCATTACGCTGAGTGTTGAACAACCTGCACCAGTACAACAGGCCTGTATCCATTTCCTAACAACATGCTCCTCTTATGACACATGGATCAGAAAAAGAAGCCAGTGATTGTAATATAATCAGGCCACTTGGCCCAGCAGCAGATAGGCCTGCTATTAAGCCTGTTACAGCAGGAGAAAGCGGCTGTATGGATCTCAGCCAGACCTGTCAGCCTTTATACACTGCGACAGTGTTAGGCGTGCTTGCCCCCACTATTTTACTCTGATCGCTGTTTTGCCCATACTTTGTCAGTGATGTATGAAAAAATCAATTAAATCACAGCTGTGTTGAAGTTGCTGTGGGTTTTTGTGACTTTAAAGTCCCTATGTCCGGAAGTGAGCAAAAACCGCCAAGGTCAAGAAAGCTTAGGAGCTGTCCAGCCATTACTTGATATGACGTAGAGCAGTTTTTCCCAATCATTTCAGTTAAAAATCAGGCATATCTTCTTGTTACTCCGTGTCACATGCGTCAGGCCATTATGGCTTAGGTGTAGTTTAGAGATGATCTGCAAACAGTCCAAAGAGCAATATCCCCTGATCAAATTATTTCATTTGAATGATATTCAGAAGCCCTGAAGTCATGGAATTATCCAGTGCTTCACAAGAAAAAAACCCAAAACAAATAAAACTAATTTTGCGTTAGAAAAATATGCATTGTTGTTCTTTGTCATCCCTCTGTCATGTTGTGACCCTTTAGATTTATCATGAATTTCCCCATCCCCATGTTGAGAACCACTGGTAAAGTTAAAGTTTCTACCTATTTCTAGCAGTTTAAAAAAAAAAAAAAACTGTTTCAAGCAAGGGTGTAGGATTTGTTTGGGGGCGTCTTTTGCCAGAAAAATGTAAACATCAAATACTTAATGTCCTGCATTCTGGTATTTTTTTGCATCAATTTGTGCCTTCTCTGCATCGGTTTATGGTGTAAATGCCTTAGCTTTTGTCCAAATATAAGTACTCTGCTCCTTTCATGGTTTTATTTGGGTGTCAAAATGCCCATGATCTAAATACTGAGGGGGGCATGTCCCCTGTGTCCCAACCAAGATCTACGTCTATGATTCTGAATTGAATTTTACATTGAGAATCAAAGCAGGCTTTTTAAACATTTAACCTGGAGGTGGCAGCATATAGAAAGTCCTGTATTTGTCACACTGATTAGTAAAATCAAATAAAACTTAAAAATGTATGTCAGCCCATAACAAATGAGAAATTAGTCTCTTTTTTTTTTTTACAGCTCAGTACATTAAGAAAGACTAAACAAATGAATTAAGTTGTTTTGAATCCTGAAATCCTGTCCTATTAACAAATTAATCAAGAGAATTAAGACCTGGTAAAACTATATTTTCTTTGCATATATTGTTTGTATAGTTTGTATATATACCTCCATTCAACCCGTGCATAATTTCATTATATTCCTGAGGGGAAAAAATAATCTGGTGCTACTTAAGGATAGGGCAAGTAGACAAATAAGAATTAAAAAAGGATTGCTGTCCAGCTTACTTAGTGATGACTGTTTAAGTGAAACATCCATAATCATCCATTTATTAATGAAGGATTTTTACTAGAGCACCTCTGATGCTTTTCCAACTGCCAACCTATATTATGGACTCCTACATTAAGTAAGCTGGAAAATCATTGTGTTTATTTTTATTTGATTATATTCCTATTTTGTTTGTATTGGTTTCATATCCCTCTCTGAATAAATGGACCCAATGCCACATCTGGCTGGTTTAACAAAGAGAAACCCAACACATTAGTCAGAATAAGGGTAGATTAGGGTCACTATGGAATGAACAGTTTGTAATCATTCAAGATGAAATAGTTGCACTTGTTATCATGCATGTATTTACAATCACTTTGCCTGCTTCTGCTCAGATCTGGTTAGAGACACAAAAAATCTGTTTTCATAGGACCATTTGTGGATTTGTTTTGTGTTGGGTTGGCAGTCTTTTCACACTATCATAAATCACAGTGTTGCTAACATGCATCTTCTCTCTTTACACCTAGCCGTCAGGTTCCTGTTCACTACAACTCATTCTCACTGTGACACGCGCACACGCACTCACCAGACACACACCTTTCTGTCCAAACTGCACTGCACGCTGCAAGTAACTTCTTTTTAAATGACGAGTGAGATAGAGAGGGAGCATGGCGAGGCGCCCTTTTCTGTTACCTATTCTGAGGCATCTGTCTTCAGCTGCCTTCACACACACACACACACACACACACACACACACACACACACACACACACACACAGAAAAGAAGCTTTTGGCTACTAATAGAGCCTGCACGCGGGCACACCCCGCGGATGCCTCTGCGAGTTCGGGAGAGAGACCACGGTCACACAACAGATAATTAATGACATGTCGAGCGGTGGAGCGCGTGGGATGGGGACGCCTCGGGAACACACACCGGGACACTGAGCGAGAAGCATCCCGGCAGACCTTACCTGCTCTCTCTCGGTGTGTCTCTCCTCCTGGATCTCTTCCTGACTGGTGTTATGCTTTCCCCTGGATGCAGCCTGTTTTGGACACGGACGGAGACACCGGATGGAGTAAGGGAGACCCGAAAATCCTTGCTGGAAAACCTTGGACGTACTTTTCACTGTGCGTAATTACGGGCGGTCCAACAGTCTGGCCTCTTTTTCTAACGTGTATTCTAGTCCCAAAAAATGGTACTAAACAGCATTTATACGAGTTCAACCCGGCGTTTAACCCACACTGTTGCTTGCTGTTATAGTACTGGTGTATCCATTAGAACGCCTCTATAGCACCGCGTAAAAGAGACGCCAAGCGTTTGCATGCCCGGTTTGGGAAAAGCCATAAATCTTGAGTCGGCTCCGCCATAAATCTCCAACAATCAAAGCCTACCTACAGCACACAAGCTGTCGGGGACTGCTCGGTCTGGGGCTCGCGGTGCTACTTTACCCTAAAAAACACACCGCGTGCGCGCGCTCAACCCCCCCACCCTCTGCCTGTGCTGCAAAATTCCCCGTATAGCAGGCCGGTGCGTGCCTGGCCAGCACCACGGTCAGGGCTCGCGCTTTTCTTTTCCTGAAGCCTTATCCACCGGCACGGGAGAACGTTGGGGTACAGTGCTTTGCTACCTAGTAGCCGTGAGCCCTCCTTGCTGACCTGTCACCCTTCCGGACCAAATTCTAGATTTGTCTCTAAAATAGCCAAACGTCCCCTTCATACGCATTTTAACTGCTTCAATAGTAATCTGCGGAACTTCCCTCCCTCACTCTCTCTCCACCTCTCCGTCGGTGTTTCTCCCTGCTCGGACCTCTGGCTTGTTTGGTCGTTCTGCTGGTGCGGGGTTAAAAAAGCGGATTGACACCATGAGGTGCTCCTGAACCGGGCTTTGGACTGACAGCTAGACAGGCCGCAAGAACCTGAAGAGTCGGTGAGGGGGGAGGGTGCAGAGGGGGTTCTGGTTCTTGTTCCTGTCCAATAGGGGAGTCTGGTTGAGGTGCGCCAGGGGGTTAGCGAGGTTCAGCGTGACCTGCCTGTCCATCCTGCCTGTGCGAGGGCCAGATGTTGGTTATTACATGGCGTCAAACTGGGAACGATCAGAGGAGAGGAAGAGGGAGAAGGAGGTTGAGAGAGCAGACTTTCCGCTGTGATTTGACCTGCGCGTCCACTCAGGGAACTGTTTCCGCCGTGTTTAGCATGTTCACATTTTCGGTAGAATACATGCTGTAGGCCTGTGCGATTTGGGCTGATAGCATTTATCCATATAAGTAAGAAAAAAATGGTAAAAACTCTGACTTTCATCTAAATGAAGGCAATCTTAACCAAGTAGGTTTCAATTTCATATGAATTATGAATTTCTGCTGAATGAATGAGATCGACCTCACCAATTCTGCAACCAAAATCATTTGCTGTGAACCCACATGATGACCAAAAACCATACAGATGTCACGGCGGCTGTTAATATTTGGCACTTTGTCCCATACACATTGTCAGGACTCACAGTGTTGGGAAAATAAGACTTTCTATTTTGGATATGATGCGCGGTTTCCACTGAAATAACTAAAGTAGCCAAATCCATCCCTTGAGCCTTTCACAGAGATAGAATCATGGGTCATCTTTAGACCCTCTGGACATGTTCATAGGTTGTTAATAATTTGTTGGTGAAGTTTTTTCTGGCCGTTATTCACGGGCAAAATTTAGACCTTAAATTAATCCCAAACAGATGATCTTGGCTTTGCTCTCTCTCTTTCTCTTCCTCTCTATCGCTCTGCCTCTCCCTCCTCTCTGTGTGTATTTCTGTTATCTGCCCACGCGTATAGACATGCCTTCACTGCCCCACTTACACACACAGACACACACAATGAGAGAGTGAGAGAGACAAAGCGACGAAGAGGACGAAGAAAGAGAGAGAGCGAGAGAGAAAGAAGTTCAATTACACGAAGGCAAAACCGTTATTTTTAGTTTGTACCCGCCATGATAAAAGCAAGAGAACGGAGAGGGGGAAAGGCTCGTGCACGGCCCCTTCCTCGTGGAAACATTTCCGGCTCAGCAGCTCGGTGTCTCTTATCGCTTTCGTGCATGCTGCTCTCCGGCCCGGTGTAAAGGGGGAAAAAGCGCAGCTCGCGGGCTCTGGATACGGTTGAAGCTGCTCATTTTTCACGCGCTTTGAATCACTGCCCTCGCGCAGCCGATTATAAATTAGCACGAGGCTTCTTATTGATTTATTTCCGAACGGGTAATCATCTCTGCGCGAGGAAGAGCCCCGGAAGTACCCTGCGCATGGAGCACGACACTGGATATCTGCAGCCTCTATGAGATAAGGCAATTTAGGCTATAGCTTAGAAAATATTAATAATTATTATTACAATATTATTGATCTAATAGTGTTACGTTGGGGAAAATGTATCTTAATAAATAATGGAATCAAGTTCCTAAAATATCTCCCTTGTTCGCTTTGATTTAAACACACGTTAACGTGTTTTGTTAACATTATTTTCCCCGCACTTAAATCTTTGGCTCGTTAACGTCCAGCGGCTGCAGATTTATGAGGCCGCGCGCTGCTCTGATTTATGTTGGACTGTTTTCGAAGAATCACTGTTCATTTTTAAAGCGGACTGCTTTCGTAGCTCCCATGCTTTTTGCCTTTTCACTCCAATTAAGCGAGAAATGAAACCGGCTTTTTCTGCAAGCAACTATTATATGTGTAAAAACCTTAAAGCTAAATTAACCCGCAGCGTGTTATAGTTGAGAGGAGAATCGAGCAAAACCAGCCTCATGGATATGGAATATATATTTCCAGTGCCGCAACTATCTAGCGGTGGATTCATTTGAACTTCTCACTGTTTAAAGGCTTGTTTTATTTTTTGTTTTCGTTTTTCTTTTGCATGACTGCAAGATGCACAGGGATGTTTACAGAGGGAGGGCACAAAACCAAAATATTTGATATGCATTAGAATTTAATATTTGAATGTATTTTACATAGCGTACTTTGACCTTGTCTCCGTAAATTAGGCCTATAGGTCAACACGGATTTACATGCGTGATTATTTGTGCATTTATGCGCTGTTTTTGCTCATTTTCTCTTTATGGTGCAGCCTAACGTGTTAGAAAAATGTGGCTATCAATGTGATTTTATCTCATGTTTTCTGAAAGGCAAGATTTAAAATTGGGCGACGTGTGAAGCGGTCACATAAAATAAGGCTTCGTTTTATGGATAGATGGAATTTTACAATAGCTTATTGAAAGAGTTTGCCAGAATTTTTTTGTTTTTTTAGTCGAAGATATTTTCCCAAATTACCCATATACCGGAATGTTCACTCTGCGCATTTAGACATTTTTGCGTGGGAAAGAACAGGGAAGAAGACAATATGGCTGCCAGTCCCAGCAATGAGTGGGAAGATGCGCCTTGTGTGAATCCTTGTTCGCTTGCTTCCATGCGTGTCTCTGAGACGCGTGGGTCTGCTTCGACCTTGTCTTTGACCAAATATAATAAAAGGATGCTTCGATCACGGTGGATAAAAACAGATATGAGTGTATCATCCTCATTTCTTTACTGTTTTGGCCTCCGTAAACAGTAAATCACCGCAAGACCGAGCAGAGTGACCGCTCAGTGTTCTTCCACTAAACAGCGCTTTAAAACAAGCTTTCCCCTGAGCTGATACTGACCGGGTACACCAGCAGCAACCATGCATCTGGGATAAAGAGTGTCTGTGCCACTATCTCAGACACATACATACACACACACACACACACACACACACACACAGACACACACACCTTACTATTTACATATTTTTTCATGCGTAAAACGTTACGTTTAAATGTAGAGCGCCTTCAAAGCCACAAGAAATAAAGATGAGATAAAACAACAATAAGGCATTCATCTAACGAAAATGCACCATTATTCTTAAAATAGCCCCTCGTGGAAAGGTTCACACGAGTCCCCTCCATTTAACGATTCCGCTCCAGCTTCCACAAAATGCCACAATCACACAGCTGAGAAAATAAAATGTCTCATCATACACAAAACAAGCTACCCGTCTTATTATAGGCCAGTAACATCTTCAGCTGCCTCCTTTATTCTCCTGGTGTCACAGTGAGCTCAGAATGCTGCCATTGTCCTGCAGCAGGTTTCGGTGTAAACATTAATTCTAGCCTCAAATGTCTGTAGCGTCGCAATAAACCACGGATTTTGAGAAAGCACAGCGCAGTGACACATTAACTCCATCTATTATCTGTGTTTATTACAGTGATGTAATAATAACGCATTTTTCCACATGTGGATTATGAAGAATAGTACAGCAGCAGCGTATGCAGAATTGTGTTTGGCCAGAGAGTTGCGAATGCAGGGAGGCCTCACAGGAGTTGAAATCCCCCCTCCTGCAGCTTGGATAGCAGCAGCAGCTATAATGGATGTCAGACAGGGAGTGATATCATTTCTCAACACCGTTTCAAATATTTGAACTATTTCAGCTGGGTTTGATGTGGAACTATATCTTGCCAGACAAAACACACTTAACAGTGGACACATGCCTGGGATAAGATAAGATAAACCAGCCGCTTCTGCTGTCGCCTTCCCTCCACTGTGTGACTTAGGAGCGTTTAAAAGCAGCAGTGTCAGGAACTTGTGCTTTGGGCTAATTTTTAACGTCAAGCGTGCGTCCCTCTTAACTTCTCCCTCTATGCAGGGCCAACCTGTGTGTTTGACTGGCGTTTGGAAATCTATTTTCAACGCCTCCCTGTCACCCGAATCATATATGAGGTCGAGATACCCGGCAAAAATATTTAAATATATATGAAAAAAAGGAGGAAAGAAATAATGTACCCCCCCCCCCCCCCCCCACCCCCCCCCCCTCTCTCTTTCTCTCTCTCTCTTTCCGTCCTTCGAAATGAGGCTGGATATTGTTTTTGACACGGCGGCGGACAGCAGGAATACACATTTTGAAAAACGCTGCCTCTTGCTGCTACTGCCATTATTGTGTGATGGGAAGCCGCGGAGACGCTCTAATTTGGTTACACTAAGGTTTACACTGGTAGTGATGGCCGAGCAGGGAGACAGACACAGAGGAGGGGAGGAGAGGATGCGGAAGAGTTCAGCCTTTGAAATGTAATTGTAAAGTGATTCCGGGTGCACATCCATCCATCCATCCATCCATCCATCCATCCATCCATCCATCTCTCTATCCATCCATCCATCCATCCATCCATCCATCTCTCTATCCATCCATCCATCCTAACCTGCATGAGATGCAGCACTACATTTGTTAAGATCTCTGTAATACATATTAATAATTATGATTATTTATGATTAATATTACAATGTCAATGAAATGCTCCTGCAAGCTAATGTCATATGCATGTAATAAAATTATGTATTATTTATTATTATAGACTGTCCACTGCACTTTGCATATATTACTAGCTGGCTTCACACCAAAACAACACCACACAAGCATCACCTACTATAGTGAGTTATGGGGTTAGCCGATGAAAATTACGTTACTCCATCCCACCCCTCCTCACCCCTACCCCACTTGCTGCTCGCAATGGGAAGGGCTAAGAATGGTACCACGACCAATTCACAGTGTCTCATTGAGTCATTGCGTTTGGTTTTCCACAGCCATGGGAAGAAAAGAAACAGAATTTGATGTGAAATATGAAATGTATGTGAATATAAATATGGAGCAAAAATGAATAAAGTCTGAAAAAAATCCTCTAGTCCTGCATCTTATTTCCCTCGCCACATTTAAAGAGAAGAAGAAGGTCTGATTCACGGTGAAGGGTTTGAGCAAAGGCAGAGACACTGAGTGCTGACATGAATAATGGCGCCCAGCTCCATTCCAGCAGGCATCCAAAGAAAACACACTGAAAAAAAATGCATGAGGAGAGAAGGAGACAACTTCTAAAAAATGAACTGAGAGTCAGTGTACAGTCTGGACACCATGAAGACACCTCGGGGCTCCTCTAAATACAATTACCAGCAGCAGATGTATTATGCCGTGGACTATCTTATAGGGGTAGTTTTAGAAACATAAATAAAGTCGATATAAATTCCAAAGCCAGGTTGGTTCTCCCTGGATAGCCTCTGTCAGTGCAGAAAGCATTTTAATGATTGTATTTCACTTTAAACCAGGGCCTAGGCTAATTGTGCTTGAGGAGCCATGAACTCGAACCGGCGTCATTTAGATCTTCAGCTTGGCTCCCCTGGCTGAGCTACTCAGATTCACTCACACCTCTTGGCGAGATGGATGAGATTTTCCTGGCCGGCAGGTCCTTTTTTATGAGATTTCATGGCGGCCGAGGCGTGCCCGGTGTGCCAAATTTAAACAAATCTCCCGTTAATTGGTCGCCGCAGTAATTCACGACCTGGAGCTACAGCCAGCCGCTGTGCAGGAAAAAAGAAAACACCCGTAGTGTAAAAAAACAGAAGGGTGTGTGTTAAAGAAGAAGCAGGCATATGTAGAGGAGGAGAAAGAGAGCAAGGCAGTGAAAACAGCCGGAACAGAAAGAGGAGGAGAACCGAGAGAGGAGCGCGTGGCGGCAGTGGCAGAGATCTCTTCCTCCTCTCCTTCTTCTTCCTCGTTCCGGTGTATCATCGGTCCATCGACCGTCATTTTTTCCCTCACCGTCTTCCCCACAGCGGAGGAGAAAACATGATTTATCGCGGGCAGCACCATAAACAACAGCACTCCCTCACAAACACACAATGGCAGCCCCGGCCGCACGCTGACACCCTGCCTCACTATAAATCAAGAGAAGTAGCTGGCTGGGAAAAAAAGGAAGAGAGAGGGAGAGGGAGAGAGAGGGGAGAGAGGGAGAGAGAGGGATGGACAGAGAGTCAGGCAGATAGAGAGAGATGTAGAGGCAGACAGGAGGTGATGGGAGAAAGATGGAGAAGAATATCCAAGTGCTTCTTAAAATATAAACAGCCATCGGCTCACATTGCAATGCTCCCTCTCTCCCTCCCCATCTCTCTCTCTCTCTCTCCGGTTTTGCAGGCTGCCTTGCTGCACCGCTTCAACCTATAAACAATGGCTGATGATGATGGGTGGGGGGTGATGTGTAAACAACACGACAGCAACATGCACGATGAGAAAACACGGCGAAAGATGGGTATTTTTTGGGGTGTATATTTACCACGATGTTAAAATAGCCTATGATTCACTGAGAGGGATGCGGGCGAAGGCGGCGCAGCGGCGTAGAAGATGAGGAAGAAGAAGAAGAAGAAGTGTGGTTTCCCCCCATGCAGTCCCCTTCCTTCCGCAATACTCACGGTGTCCACAACGACCCGCAAGACGCACGCCCGTCCAAATTTGTTTTATTGCAGCCTCCTTCTCTCTTTTCTCTTCCTCTCTCTCTCTCTGTTGGCGTTTCTCAGTGTCTCCTCTTCTCCCCCCTCTCTCTCTCCCTTTTTTCCCTCTCTCTCTCCCCCTCTCTCCGCTGCTATAGGGGGGGCTTGTATTTTTTTTTTTTTTTGAAAGGACAGTTGAATTTTCGACGTCAGACACACACACACTGGAGCAGCACCATGTCTTACCGTTATATTCCTGACGAATACATATCTATTCTGCAACCTCTGCATTAATTATTTAATGAATCACGTGACGTGCTGGTCGGGGCGGGGGTGTGGGTGGGGGGTGACGGGGGGTATCCGTGCGCCTCTCTGTTCGTGGGACCCATCCGGACCAGTGCATACATGCAGGAGTGCAAGACTCCGAGTTTAAAATAATAATAATAAAAATGAACATAAACCAGTTCTGTTCACCTTTCAGCCTTTCCAGTGGGAGGCACTGAGTGTTAATGTGTGTGTGCTATAAACTGTAAGGTAAAGCAGGGTTAGGCCTGTGACAGACGCACAGAGAGACCGATAAAAGATGATTGTCACCGACTATGTTCGTTTTAAAAAATGACTGCACGCCTCAGACTCTTTCTTCGTTATTCCTCACTGTCATCTCTTTCTCGCCTCGCCGTTAGTCGGCAGAACAAGGGGAATTCCTTATATTGTCCTGTCTTATATTTCAATGTATCTGTTTTCAGCAGTTGGAAATATTCCATGCAGCCCGAACATATTTTATGTGACTACTGTGCATCACAGCAGAGTTTATTTCTCCTGTTTGGTGTCACGTTAACGCATCCCTAAATATTTAACAGCAAAGAAAGCCAACTGTGTCAGTGGAAACAAATCATGCCCAACTGTTTGTTTAATAATTACAAATTCATGTTGCGCATCGAAATGTGAGAGTGGGGAGGCTGGAAATCTACGAGAAAACGACACATTCCTAAATAAACACACGAGGCCAAGCTTTGCCTGATCACATAAATCTGAATTGTTATTATTATTATTGTTATTATTATTGTGGACTAAATTCTCCAAACGCGCACCTTCTTTTATCCCATTAACAAGTTTTCCTCGAGGGGTGGCCATACAGCGCGCTGTGATTCATTTAGAAGGAGACATTTATTTAATAGGGAGAGTAACGGACAGGTAGCACGCGGAGCCGAGCCGAGAGGAGAGCAACTACAAAAAAAGGAGAGGGAGACAAAGAGAGAGAGAGATGCTAAGCAGGGGGACAGAAGAAGGAGAGAGTGTGAGGGAGAGACGAAGAAACAACGGAGAGACAAACCCCCCGTCGTGAGGCCGTGCAGGGCAGCAACAATAGACCGTTGGGATCCTTTCGGCGCTCTGTCTCCCGGTTCCAGAGCTCGAGCCGCCTCCAGCAGAACAATGGAAAGCGGGACTCTTATAAGAAAAAAAATGTTGAGGCCGGGAGGCTAACGGGGCTAACCTCGCTGCTGAGGAGCCAACAAGAAACACTCCAAGGTCAAACAATGGGCCGCAGCAGCCCCAAGACACGCTGCGTCTCCTCACAGAGCTCCAAAAGCACCGTATCCTTCAGCTCCATCCTCCAGGTAGCTGGATGCTAAAAATAAAAAGCATAGCTTTACAAAGTAAAGTGCTGCTGTCTTCACAGGAGTGTCCATTACATTTAAAGCCATTCTGTTTTACATTTTATTCAGCTGAAACAACTGGGAGGCCAGAGAAAAAGTGGCAAATAAAACGTGTAATATCAAACGCAATTAGCCAGAACTACTTGTGACAACAAAAACAATTGGCCAGTTTCTAAAAATATAATCTACAACATGACAAAGGCATGAAAATAATTAGCAAGAAGGAAATAAATGCAGTTCTAAAGCTATTACTAGAGAAACAGTTGGGTGGTCATTTATTTATTACTCCTTTTTGATGCACAAAAAAAAAAAAAAAAAAAAAAAAGACGCGCTCCTTTAAAGTTGTATTCCGAGCGCCGCCGCGATTGCCTGAGATTTTTACCCTCAACAAGATTGAAATCAAACATTTGCGGTGGTGATGATGGCGTCTGTAATGACGGCCATAAATTATAGCAATCACAGTGTGAAACAACAGCTAAGATAAGTAGCAGCAGAGACCTGGGCCGGCCTGACAACAGCAATACGAATCAGCTCTGTAAACTTGGCACAGCCGCATGCAAAGCTATTACGCACACAAAACCATTTCAATAGCCTAAACATCCGAATTATGATGAGTGAGGGGGTTGGAGAGTCAACCAGGAGATACTTTGAACTGTAGGGCTTTAACGGTGTAGCCCTAAACCATAACAAGCATCCAGTTAGTGATGCTAGGCTAGCGCCATGCATGTGACAAGAGAAAACACAAAGGGAAGTCTTTGTGAGATGATGGACTGGGCTATTTTTATTTTTTTTTTAAAAAAGGAATCAATCTTTTTAAACGATAGGCATTAAGCCCCGCGGATTATAGAAAATTAAAAGCAACAAATTTGCAAATGGCAAAACAAACGCATGATTCAAACCAGCATAAAACCATAGCCTACATTTTATTAAAGCAGTTATTTGTATTTGTATTAGTTCGACATAGAATAATAGTAGAAGGCAATAACTGAAGTGATGTTGGAGGTCTTTGAGATCTTGGGGGTCTCTTGGTCCGTGATGGATTAAGACAGGTAGATTCTTCCTCCTCGTTAATGATTAACAAGGCTTTGAGTTTCTCTCCTTGGTTTAAAAGGCGAGAAACTGAAAATGTCTCTTTGTTAAGGTGCTGAATGGCCGTAAAATTAAACTGTCCAAAACGTGATTAGACGTGGTTGCACATTAGATCGTAAGAGACGCGATAGCTATTATCATCATTATCATTATTATTATTATTATTATTATTGTTGTTGTTGTTGTTGTTGTTATTATTATGAAGGCTAGACCGATGAGACACAGAGCAAGTAAGACAGAGACAGTAAGGCAGAGAGAGAGAGATTGATTTACCGAGCCCCGACATCTCGCCTTTTACTGCGGCTCGTAAATCTGTCTCGAAACAGCAGCACGCGCACAACCGTTTTTTGAAATATATTCTCCTGCGCGAGACGTGAGGTCTTCCCCCCAGTTATGGGACTGCACCAGAGACATCCCCGAGCCGGTCTCACGAGCCGCATGGCTTGGTTGGTAAAATCCCATAACCCATCTCCTTATTATTGCTCTGTTTTATTTATTCAAATGTTAATTGGAAAAAAAGCCAATAACCAAAACTGAGTGATTAAACATTTTAATGCATTTGTAAGCGCCTATTCTGTTTTTTTTTTTTTTATTATTATGGAGGAAACAGGATCCATAATTGATATTGGAATCCTATCTGCAAGCCGTCCGTCTGTACTTTGAAAACAAAATATTGCATTTTAATAGGCAGCTGTGGCTGTTTTGTTGTCAGACATGACAGGATCAATGGCTTTGGAACATGCTCACTGTCTCACCATTGTTAACGCCATAAAGCCTGGGAGAGAGCCTGCTGAGTTACAGTACAGATCAATTATATGTTTTACACTCAGAATGACTCCTCTCATGTTGGTGTTTGGACGGAGAGATGTTCTGTGTCACTTTACAGCCAACAGTAAAACAACAGAACATCCCAACACATGTGAGCCACATGCTTTTGGCTTAATATGCACTTCTAGATTACCGATGGTAGAAACTGCAGAGTTAATTGGCATGGGATCTTTAATGCTGCTATAAAGCAATGGTGGCTACACCTCTCCGCATTTAACGCCTGTAGATATATCTATTTTACATGTAAGCAATGATGAATACATGACAGGATGAGCATAACAGATTATAGCAACGTTGCACACTAACTGAAGTGAATTTTGCATCTCCTTTTTCCGCCTTAAGTGAAGGTTTGCAATGAAAGCTTATCATAAATCGAAATGATCACGAGGGAATAAAAAAGCAAAATCACAGTCCAAATTAATTCTGCTATTGCAAGTGGTTTTTTTTCCCTTGTTGCTCCAGTTTCCTGCCACACAATCACAATGAAGTGTGGACAAATTTGAGATGCTGAATTTACCTGCATCACAACGTGGTTCCAGATATCCGGGATGTTATATGTAATATACAAGCAGTCAGCACGTCTCTGCCATTAGGATATTGATAAGTAAAAGGTAAAGGGTTTGTTTAATACTTAAGTATCAATACGCTAGTACGGGCCTAATGCTCCGCCATTAGTCATACAGGCCACACAAGCCTATTTATCACTCACATCTAAGGGATATGAGCGCTGCTGTAACACACAATGGTAGAGTCATCACACTGTAGGCTGGCTTGTCTCCATTCACTGATAGTAACCCTGCCAAACAACAGGAGCACTTTATAACAAGGGAAACTAAATCAAAGACTTACACAATAATAACCATTATCATATATTGATTATTGAATCAGTGATAGTATCTTAGAAGCATTTGATACACACATCCTTTGTGTTGTCAGGTTGTGATTCAATTGCAGATTTGATGTAAAACAAAGAAAACCAAAACAATGATAAGAAATAGTTCTGTTCGTTTCAATAAGCACTTCATTCTGCTATTATGACAGAAAAAAAAATCATGTTTCCCCTCTTTCTAGGAAGATGGAAGTCCTGGAGTCCACCAGGCTCTGCTTCATCCCTACCTAATGATGTATCAATGCTATACACACCATGAGAGTTACACTTTCAGTTTTTCAAATTATTCCTTACTTGAGGATGCTGATTTAATTATATTTATTCCCGTTAGTAATTAGGTAATCATTTGTAATACCTATTGACTCACGCTACACTCTAAACACAGCCACACAGCCTCAGCATAATGCTCCAGCAGCCTGGCCTATAAAAAGAAATTGTGTATGCGCGTGTTGCAACTTGGCAACCATTATTTGGCTCTCTCTTTTTAATACTTAATACACGTCTACTTTTAAATGGCTCGCACGCTCTCCCTCTCTCGCACACATTTACACACACATACACACACAGCCGGTGCAGTAGTAAAAGCCTGGCAGCCATATATCTCTCGTGACGACCTCCTCCTGCAGCCTGCGCGCCTGCACCGTGACCTCCCTTCTCCTCGCGCTCTCCAGAATAATAAATTTCTCGGGCAACGCGGCTGCAACGAGCGCAAGGAGAGAGGGGAAAAACGCGCGGGCGATTTGTCTGGCAATTAGTAAACCACCGCGAGACTCCCCAGGTCAGAGAGAAAAGTTGGTGTTTGCTTGAATGTTTGTGTGCCAGCCTGGGGTGATCGTTGAGTCATGTGAGCGCGTGCACGCTCACAAACACACACTCAACGGAGACATTTGGTGACTGTGAACGTGCGTGGCACAGCGTGCGGGAATGTGTTGTGAACCCTGAGAGCCTACAGCTTCCTGTGCAAAGCTGCTGTTGAAACATCAGCTCCATCAGCTGGTCCAAAGCCTTCAAACATCTCAGTGACAGCAGAGTGCAAAGCAGAAAAGCACTGGTCACATCTGCACGCCTGATTCCTTCTTGCTTCACAGTTATTTAACTGCTAATCCCACTGAGATTACAGAAAGAAATCTCCTTTAAGATGGAGAGAAGCATCAGGACAAGTGACAAAGCTGCAGAAAAAACAACAGGTATCAACACAAGGGGCACAATCAGACTTAAAGGATAAAAAGAAGAGTTTACTTTCACTAAATAAGAGCTCAGCAGGCATTTATGCAGCAGCAGAGCAGCAGGACTTTTAATTTAACAAGCGTGTTTTTTAATGAACCTGCATGAGCTCGGGGCAGAAATTAGATTTACTCCACTCAAGGTTTTATGATGAGAAACTTCACAAACTAATCCACAGCATTTCTGTATAAAACAAAGAGCAGTAGAGATACAACGTCTACACTGCCAGGGTTAAAATGTCATCTTTCTGGGTATAAATATGCCACATATTTATAATGTCATGTCAGCTGAAGGCAACATTTCTAAACAAAATCCATTTTCTATCACATAGTTGTCTTACTTTTATTCTGTTTGGAAGCCTGTACCATCGTCTTCTCTGATACATTGCCGCCATGAGTTTTTACTGCAGTTTACAGAAATGTGTCCTCACAACTTAATGAAAACATTCCCCATTCATCCCCACCAGACCTTCACACCACACAGGATGCCACATTAAATCTAACTTTACCACTAAACAGGCTTGTTGAACAAACAACCAGTACCATGTGTGTGTTCTGTCACCATGCCTTTGAGGATGTTGACTGAAAGAAGCATCTAACCTCACATACAACCAACAACCAGAAAAACAAACATAAGTATAAAATTGATACAAGGGCAGGAAACACAACCACATCACATTATAAGAACTAATGGATCCAGACTTAACCAGACCTGCTGTTTGTTTGGTTCCCATGCACAATCATTCTTGATGCATAATTACTCCATCTACTGTTATGATGGAGTCGGCTATCGAACCTGCAGGTTTTCAGTACTTGAAGAATCATGTCAGTGATATTGAAAATTGTTGAATACTAAAAGTTGGCACCAAATGCATGGTGAATTTCTCAGTATTTCAATTTCCTTTTAATTTGGGGCTCATATGAAATGGGAGCTTTGAGGGTTGAATGTTTTAACATCAACCATTCAATTTCCTGCACTCTGATAAATGTCTGTCCACCAATATGTGTCCTTTCTGCATCAACTATGCTGGAAATGTCTTTAAATTAATCAAAAATAACAGTCCTCTGTCATTACCGGTGGGGACATGTTCTAAATATTATAGGGATTTGTCCCCTGTGTACCCTCTGATATCTATGCTTCCAATTGCCTGACCAAATATTGGCTGAACCGAAACAAGCTTTGGATACATTTATGGTACTGGGATTTTTATTTTATTATTTAAGACTTTTAGTATTATGATGACCATAAAACACTGATGCTGATACTATGATGTATTTAAGCTCTCTCTATATATGGCTGTTTTGAAATGTTATAACACTGTAAAAGTGGTGTCTATATGGGGCAGGCCTTTAATTCCTTTCACACAAAACTGCTGCTGAGCAAAGATCGGGAAATACAATCACATTTGTTATTTAAACCTGTATGATTATTACTTGTTTAAAAATTAGGTTTCGGATAATATATCAATTATGAATCATTCATTTGATCTAGCTCTGACAGCATATGAGAGAGAGAGTTACAGCACTTGAGGATTATGGCACCTGACATACCGACACAGCACCATTTTATCCTGTTAAAATAATAGTGATATTTTGGATTATTTTTTTTTATAAAAAACCCTTTTGATTCTTTTGATCTAAAGACCCTTACGGACTAAACAAATTAGGGGGATGTATTTTAAAAACCATACAGAGTGTATGGGCAAAGATTAAATATGAAATAATTTATATGTTCTACAGTTGGACCCCTCATGGTAAAATTGCTACACCATTTTATGCTTTACAGGTGAGCTCTCCATTTGACAACCTAGTCACAAGTGCAGGACAACTGTGACAGCACCGAGGTGAGTGTTCTTGAGATGCATAGTAATGATCCAAGTTATATGTGAAATAATGGGACTGCAGTTTAAGAAGATTGTCAGGTAAACAAAAAGTCACAGGTATGATTCCAAGAACAGCCATGAGTCTGGCTGAAGAGACCTAAAGCAACACTGAACCACATCCTGCTTGCGGAGAAAAGCACTACAGCTGAAAATTACATTTATGTATACTTTATAGATTTTCTCCATTATCAGTCTGGAATCTTTGGATGCTGACTGAAACTAAAACAAAGCTGTATGGATCTGTGCAGAGCTTCACTGCACAAATTAGCACAAACATGGACCAATCAGTTGGTCCTTGCAAAGTGCTAGAGACCGCATAAGTAATACTGTTATATGTTGCACACCAAGCTGCATCTGGTGCAAACACATTTTCCCCATATGCCATTGTCCCTTTGATTAATCCCCAACACACACACACACACACACACACACACACACACACACACACAGAGCACCCCTCCCAGCTGCAGGTCAGATTACCAGGCTGGAAAATGACCAGCAGCCACCAGCCGGTAAATAACAGTGGCCGCAGCTCACTGAATTTCTCACAATCAGTTTTACAGAAAATCTATCAACAGCCGATTCTTTTTTATTCTGCTTTTTGGCAATCATGAATCAGCATGTCAAAATGAGTGTCATGTCTCGAATTTGATCAAACATAGTGTAGAATTCACCTCTGAATACAGCGTGCAAACATGGCTGGAACAACTCTGGAACAAGCTCAGCAGCTTTTCAGCAAGGCAATCAGGAGGGGCAGCCTCTGTTTACACTAAGGTCCCAGTCTGTCCAAATACTGTCCAGCATCAGGCTGCACATTCTCTCTGTCTCAGCCTGTCTTGCTGGCCTGCCTGACCCTTTCATACCAAATCATACAGTTAGAATGTCTCACAGCACCTTGTATTAGAGCGCTCAGAGCTTTAGATTGAGACAGAACACCACATTTGAAAAGCTCTGCTCCTAAATAACAGATTGACCAAAACTTGAGACAGCTGCTTTGATGCAACATTTTGAAAACAGTATCCTTCAGGCAAATACTATTAGTATTATCTTGTTAAAATATAAAATGTTCATTATGTTTGTTAATCTCAGCCAGTCTCATCAAGACAACCCCATTTTACTGAGAGTCAGCAGTGGCCTGTCACTGACCCCTGCCCAGGTGGTTAGTTTACTTGTCTGTCTGTCTGGGTGTGGGAGCTGAGATATGGCTGCCGTGCCCCTGGGTTACAGTGCCCTGAACTCGGCCTGTTGTGACTAAGTGGCCCGGGGGGCTTCGGGGGTCTGGGAATGTCCGAGAGAGCGGAGGGAGCAGCAGCCTTGCGAGGTCAAGGGGGACCTGGGATAGTGGGGGTAGGGGTGGTGGTGGTGTGTGTGTGTGTGGGGGGGGGGGGGCCACGGGTCAGCCTCTGGCTTCAGAGCCAGTGGACCTCATCGGTCAGAAAAACGTGTCCCCTGGTTGAACCCTCTGTGGCCGCAGCTTGGCCATTCCGTTGCCCTGCATGACCATCGATTTTTATCCTCCTCCACACCCCCTCTCTCCCTGCCTTTCCTTCCGCTTATATTTCTCTCATTTGTTTCTCTTACTTCTCCACGCATCGCATCATGCCACGGCCTGCATCCCCATGAGAGGCCAGAGCCCCTCCACCAAAACCGCCGCCCTTTTATTTTTAATCCCAGGCAGATTGATTTCTGAAGGGGTCAAACAGGAGTGAGTGCGCTTCCTGAGGCCGCTACTGCTCGGCTCAGCAGATACCGGGGGCCTGAGCGCGTACGGCGACCGGCGATCGTTCGCAGTTCATCTGGAAAGCTTCGCAGATCGTTTGTTTTCGAGGTAAATTGTTTTGGAGCGCAACCGAGAGAGTATCCATTAACCAGCGCTCTCCCTGTTCTTTTAATTTTTCTTTTTCACCCTCCCTCCTCCCCCTGCTTCCCTCTCTCCAATTGAGCGCCGTATTATTCATATTCCCACCGCAGTCTCCATAGCCTCTTTGCACCTGGCCGACACACACACTCACACACACATGCATGCAACCGTATCTCATTAAAAGCTATAGGCCACTGCAACACTTTATAACCACAGAAACACAGCCAAGACAAAATGCATAATAAGCTCCGGGTGAACCAGGAATTATTCACGTGGGCCCCTCTGTCATACATTAGCTGGAGCATTTCTGAATTTTCCTGAAGTTATATGAGCCTGTGAAGGCGAATACATTGAGTTTGTATTGCAATTGTACCATATAATTTAAAATACACCTTCATCTGAATAAAAAAAAACTGAAATAAACCCCACCCGTTTCTTTATAACGACCCACCCAAACCCGTGCGTAAAAGACGTACATTTGATTTACACACAACAACAGATGCTCAAGAGACGCAGGCCTTGTGAGTGACAAACAGACGCAGAAGTGACACCGCTGCAGCAAAGGGGGAAGGAAACAGTTGCATAAACTCAGGAGAAAACACCACATCACAAGTTTGTCATTTGTAGCTGGATACGCTCTCGTGCAAACACACACACACACTCTCAAGCACGCACCTTCCAACACAAACACGCAACTCCAAAAGTCCCTGCGTTAAAATCAAAGCCCCTGCGGCCATAAATGCCCCCTTCGCCTGACCTCGCCAAATGCGCAGGGGGGCAATAAAACCATAAAAACGCCACCAAGCCATCAGACACACAGCAACAAGAGAGCCAAAGACAGAAAAGGGGACAAAATGAAGTTCCCAGGCCTCTTACCTTAGACGCCACCACTTTCAGCGACCTCTGTGCCATCTTCTTCTGCGCCGTGAGGGATCTCTGACTGGTTTGTTGGACTTTCTTTGGAGGGATTTTCTTCTTTCCAATGAGGAAGAAAAAAGTTTTTTTTCTTATGGTGGGATACTTGTGGGGTGTAAAAAATAGCTTGCTGATGGGTGGGAAGGGGAGGTGTATGTATGACTGTTTATGTGTGTGTGTGAGGAGGGTGTGCGTGTGAGGGAGGGGGGTGGGGGTGTCTTCCAAGACGTCTTCTTTTTCTTCTTCTCTGTCTGTCTGTCTCTGTTCCTTGCCCTCTCTCTCCTGGCAGAAGGGGTCTTGTGTGTGGCTGCCGGATAACAATAGAGAAGAAGGAGAAGGAGAAGAAGTGTTTAAAGAAGAACAAAGTGATTAATGATTTTTTTTTCTTGTATAATTCTCGCATTTTTCTTGAGGTGCCGTCCCCTTCTGTCCTGTCCAGAAAATAATGGCGGTGAACTTTTTCAGAGGGGTGGTGGTGGGGGGGCTGAAAGGTGTTGGGGGTGGGCATCCTCACAAAAAAATCTGCTCCCATTCACAGAAGCAGCAGAAGGCCCCGGCTGATAAAGGGAGCTAAAAGAGAATGGATTCCTTGGTGGATTTTATTGTGCGCGGTGTCAACCCGCACGCAAATTCATTTATTTCAACTCGGACTGCGTGCGCTCACTGGCTTTAGGGGTTATTGTGGAGGCACATATGTGTGTGTGCATGTGTGCAGATATTGGGGAGGTGGTCTGTTAAGACACTCTAATATGAGACTACTGGTGTAAAGAAAAAACGACAGCATTAGGGCACAAATGTTACCTTGTATATGTGGATGAGGGGATATTCAACCTTATAGTATTCGCCATATAAGAAGAAAATAAATAGGGCTCCTTCTGAGCAACTGGGCATTAATGCACATGTTGAAAGTCACTTTGAAGCAGAGGGGCTAATAGTAAAAATAAAAGAGCAAAATACATTTTCACACAGAACACAGAAATGCAGGTTCGCCTATACGCGAGTCCCTATATATAAGGCTTTGCCATTTTGGCGCAGTGTATGTGTGTGTTTGAGCGCATCTAGGTGTACAGTTTGATAGGAGGGCGGCTTTTTGCGCTGGAGGAGCCTTTCATAAACAGGAAGAAAACAGATAAATGGGCAGAGGGAGTCTCTGTGGCAAGAGGCCCAGGGAGAAATCAACCAACAAGTAATAGGGAATCTTCTCTGGGCCGAGGAATACGAGCGGACCAATTTGGGGGGCACACTTTTTTTGTTTAAAGTTCATCGGGAGGAATGCTATTTTCTCGTTCTCCCCCCTCGCTTGCTCTATATTTTTCGATACCTGCTCTAAGAAAAGAAAATGAAAATTAATACGGGAGCCGCGCCTTACAAAAGAAGCCATTCGTCTTGTTGATTATCTATTTGGTTGTCAGGGTTTGAGCTATGGCGCCGGCCCGCTCCCTTTTTGTAATATATAAAAAATAAAACACACATGCGCGCACAGAACCGGTGCAGAAAACACCGATAGGAGGGAAAAAAACTGTTGTGCAAAAATTACACTCATTAAAGCATTAAAAGACCACGAAGCGAGAAACTATTTAATGTTTTTTTTTCTGGGGAAAAAGAGAGGAAGGAAGGGAGGAAGGAGGGAGGGGGGGTCTCATACTCTGTGTCGGGCCGGTGCAAGCGCGTCTGAGCAGCCGTTAAATTAACGGGAGAACGGGAGTGAAACGGGGGGACGGTTTGTGATTTAAAACGAGATTACAGGACGTAATGTACCAAGATCACTCATGGCCGGGACAGATTAATCATCGCAGGCTGCTGATTTCTCAAGACAGGTCTCTGTGCAGTTTGTAGGCAAAACCAACACTGAAATTAAATGAAATTATTTATTGTGTGCGTGTGTGTTCGTGTGCATGTGGGAGCGTGTGTTTATATGCTTTAAATACATCCTTCACCATTAAACATCGATGAGAGGATAGAGAAGGAAGTGTTTTTGCTCTGTCAGAGCTGCTGCGGAGGCAAAATGGAGATTATTTTTATTACAAATTTTACAAACAAAGAAAAAATACTAAAACCTTAAAAACTTGAATTCAAACGGGACGATTTTATGTGACATAACTCAAACCTTTTTGTCTTTAATGGTCGGCTGTGCCCCAACAATTATAGAAGAAACTCATAATTTTGACAGAGGAAATAAGAAGATAGAGAAATATTCTTTTTTAGCCATTTATTTAAATTTCTATGAACTATTTACAAATAATAAGAAGGTCGACACTGAGGAGGCATAAGCAGAGAAAGGAGCAACTTACATATCGGAGGAGGTAACACATATTCAACAATACCATCATTGCTATCATCATCATCATCATCATAGAAACTAATCTTTGGAATGTAAATAAAATAACATCAATTAAAAAAAAAAAAAAACACTTGCAGAATAAAATATCTAAAAAGTGGCACAGAAAAGAGAGAAGAGGGGAAGTAAAGAGAGGAAAGGAAAAGTGTGCGCGCATTTAATGTGCGGAGAAATGAGGGACAGAGAGGGAGATAAAGAAAAATAAATCAACACCATTCAGACATGCAATAAAAAGGCTCCTTATTTTTCTGAGTGTCCCTGGTTAGAACAATCGCTTATAATTAAATTACTTTTTTTTTTTTTAATTTCCACATACAAGAAATGAATAGCGCTTTTTGTATTGCAGGTAATAATAATTATTATTATAATAAGTCGCCAGACAATTTCAAAAATATAAAAGCTCGAAAAGCTGTCACTTCATTGAACGAGCAAGAGAAAATAAGACGACCCCAAAAAATAAAAATATATATAAGTACAACTGAGGTAATAGGTAATACATTGTATAGTGCTGCGTTTATTATGTGTTCTTGAGCTGTACCAGGATTTTGGTTTGAATATTATTGTCCTTTTCCTAGGCAGCTTTATAAACCCTGTTTGGTTCGTAGTGGAACAAATGCCTTAGTTTTATTTCACTTGAATCACCCTGTCACTCTGTTTCCCTGTATACAACATCACAACATGAACAATCAACGGACCACATAAACGCTCCTTGTCATTCTCAGCAATAACAGCATTTTACAATCAACACTGAATTCAAAAATAACTATAATTAAAATTTAAAAAGCTATACTTTGTCATTAAACAAAACAGAAATAACAACAGTTATAGTTATAACAGCAAGACAGGAAACTGCCTGGTGCTATTTTGGATCATACCGGAGGTTATATTTGATTTTAGAGAATACTATAAGGGCGGTGTGTGTGTGTGTGTGTGTGTGTGTGTGTGCGCGTGTGGCGGGGTGTAAGAATACTTCTCTTGACGAACCGAGAGTTCCATTTATTACACGTGCGTGTGTGAGTGGCGCGGGGGGGTGAGGAGTAGAGGTTTGGGGAGGGGTGCAGGAGGGGGGGGGGGTAGGGGCGAGGGGTAATGGGCAGAGCCGCGGTTCACCCCTTTGCTTTGTACCCGCAGAGTAAACATGACAAATGGGGCCCGAGTTTGGCATGATTAAAGATGAAAACGAGGATCCATCTTCACCTAAAAAAAAAAAAAAAAAAAAAAAAAAAAAACACGCACGCGGGCACATTATCCTCAGCCTACCGCCTTATGCTCTGTCATAGAGAGGAAGAGAGAGAGGAGTATAAAAAGACAGAAATATAAACGGCAGGAGAGAGGGACGCAGATAGAGAATGAGCAAATAAAAGCAAAGAAGCGGCCGCATCATTTTCTCAGTTCGTTCAGTCTCCTTCTTCGCCTACTTTTGTTCATTTCATATTCTTATGAATGGGAAATCTCCCTGTCCACCCCTCCCACGTCATAACGTCTGTTATAGTGTGTAACATCAGCACAGATCAGGGCCGAACGGGCGGCAATGACATCCCTCCCTCCCTCCAGAGCAAAGACGTTATTCCGGTCCAAAGTGCAGGCTCCGGTGGTTACACGTGTGGCTGCCGGTCAGTTTAGGAACCAGGGAGGGCAAAAAATAAAAATAATATACACAAAGAGCTTAAAGACCGGGCTATAGGGGCCCGCTGCGGGTCTGGGAGCCGGTTAGAGCCTGGGAGTTTGTGTTGCTGTTTGTCCCGGAGCGGACCTTGGTGTTGGGGAGCTTGTGGTCCTTCTTCCATTTCATCCGCCGGTTCTGGAACCAGATCTTGATCTGCCGCTCTGACAGGCAAAGCGTGTGCGCGATTTCCACCCTGCGCCTGCGCGTCAGGTACCGGTTGTAGTGGAACTCCTTCTCGAGCTCCAGGACCTGCTGGCGCGTGTAGGCCGTCCGCGAGCGCTTCGGTTCACCCCCTGTGTAGTTTGAAGTCACTGTGGGACAGCAGTGGGAATAAACAGTCAACACATTAACCACACAATAAAAAATAAAAAATACAACAACCTCAGTATAATAATAATAATAATGATAATAATGATAATAATAACAACAACAACAACAATAATAATAATAATAATAATAATAATAATAATAATAATGATAATAATAATAGCTTACATTACAAACAAAATATGCTGTAATTTTACTACAAAACACAGGCGTTTTTAATACAATATAAGCTTGCACTAAACATACATAGAGTATTTGTTTCATATCTCATTAAGAGGACGCTACGCAGTAGTCCAATGGTATCCTGTAACACTGAAAACAGCATCAGTCCACATGGAAAACAGATATGTGTGTGCATTATGAACATGGAACGGAGAGAAATAAAGCCATGGCCACCACGGCTGTATCTACTGATAGAATGCAAAATGGCTGTAACCTTGGCAGACCCTTTAATGATTAGCATCTCCTTTTATCCTATCACAAATCTTTTCGTCTGCGCTTTTAGGTGTGGCTGTTGCAGCGGATTTGATTTGTTTTTACGCCACAGTTTGTGGTCGAGACTTTGCATTTTCAGTGAACACATGTTGTCAGGTGTCATTTCAGGCCCTGCGGCTGTGTGAATCCTCCCAGCACAGCCAGCCTGACGCTGGTGTCCAAATGTTGTGATTTCAGAGCAAATCGGGGCCACAGCCGCATTTCCTAAGACTTGCAAAACCGTGCTGTTTTGACACGTTTGCGCACGCACGACTACCAACGTGTAAATACACTGAAACAACAAGAGCAGCGGTGAGTCAGGAAGCCACTCTTTCTTTCGATTATAATACATAGCAAGGATGCGGGCATTGTCTGCCTTGCGTAAACTGGTTGGGAATAAAGGTGGTGGTGGGGGGTGCAGCAGCTATACAACGGCACTGAATGGCCGACCAAGATACCAAAACCTTCAAGAGGACAACAGCAATCACACATGCTGCAGAGGATCTCTCCTATCATACGTGGCTGCTAAAAAACTGTGCAAAGTAAAAATGAAACAAAGAGTTTTCTTACCGAGTAAACAGTCCGACGGAGAGAATGCTTTACGGTGACTTTACAGAAGTGGCATTTTGTCGCCCCGCAAACACGCGCCCCGGTTATCCCAACACGCAATAGGCAGCAAGTCTATTAGAACATTACAGAGAAGCCATAATAGACTGGAGCTATTCGGTTTTACATTAGTGTTTTACGGCCGGCTCCATAAACATGAATATTTCAGCTGCCATAAAACTTTCCCTCCCCTGGAACAACGAGTGGGGAAGGAAGGCTCGACAGAGTAAAGTACACCGTTTATACAACCCCACCACTTAAAATCAAATTACCAAAGCATAAAAGCTAACTTATGGGCTCGGTCTGAGTTGTCATAAGGCGAGGAATTAGAGCAGACGAGCCCGAGATCGGACTTCAAAAGGCACCTCGGCGGAGAGGTGTAATAAAAATTTATGGAGGGTGTAATTATATTGGCCCTGCAAACAGACGATCGTAAATCTTGACCCAAGGGCTACTCTTCTACTTCTAACAGAAAACAGGGAGGGGAAGCCGTAGATTTTGACGGTGGACACCTAGCTGACTGCATGGCAGGCAACTGCAGGCACAAAGGCGCAGCGAGGGAGAGAGAGAGAGGGGAGAGAGAGGAAGAAGTTTGCATGCAGCACTTACCGATGTTTACATGGACTTTCTTCATCCACGGGTAGACTACGGGGTCCTTCCGACTGCTCGTAGGGGACGAAGTGCTTTGGTTGTGGGGCGTTTGGCCGCAAGACGCAGGCGGAGGCGGGCTGGGTGTCACCGAGTCGCAGCGGTGGCTCAGCTCCGGGACGGGGGTGGTCTGCAGCCCGGCCGGGGGGAGGACGTGACCTCGAGGGGACATTACCACCGAGGCGGGCTGCCCCGGACGCTGGCACTGCGTGTATGGCGGCTCAGCTCGCTGGTGGTGGTGGTTCTGGTGTTGTGGGTGGTGTTGTTGATGGTGGTGGTAGAGAGAGTCCGGCTGAAAGGCAGCAGGCTCCTGCCTCTGGGAGCTGTAATAGTCCGGAGAGTGGCTGGGCAGATAGTCGCTCTGTGAGTATTCCTCGCACGGTGGGAACTTCGGGTCCACATAGTTGGAGTTGATCAAATAGGAGCTCATGGCCATTAATTTCAGTCTTTTTGTGGAATTGCACCTACTCGGAAAATATATAACTAAAATTTATATCTCATCCCTTTACTCTTCGGTTATTCCTGTTCCGTTGAACCCTCCTACTTTTCTGTCAAGTGAACAAAGTTAAGAAGCCACGTGACGGCAGCCGGCCAATGGCGCGCCTCCTGGACGAAGCCCGGATAAGGAAATGGGATTAAGCATATACACGGCCCCCGCACGCGCATCATCATATGGCCTCAGTTTGTGGGCATTCACAGTCTTACAATACGTCTCCCCCCTCTCTCCCTTCCCGTGCCCGGTTCTCCCTCTATATCTCTCCACCACATGTCGGCACGCATGCCGTCCTAAGCAGGCAGAGAATCACAACAATAACAAAGCGCGTCTGACAAGCTGAAAATACATTCCGCTCCTGCAGGAGGACACACACGAGCAACAGAGTACAGTATGACAAGTCCTCCCTCATTGCAAACGAACCCCTTCCCCCTGTTACGCGTTTGGCTGCAACTTCAAAAAGAAGAAAGAAAGAAAGAAAAAAGAAGCAGCAGAAGGAAAGTGCTCGGGGGGATTTAAAGTGGCGCCTGCACCACCCTGTGTGTATATATTTGGGTGTGTGTGTAAGGACGTGATTGCTAAAGCTTTTTCTTTCTTTTTTTCTCTGGTCTTTTTAAATCGCTAATAACGTGGAGTGGGAGAGTGGCCTGGCCGGCTGCTGCGCCGCCACCCAGCAGCAGCAGCAGCAGCAGCAGCAGCAGCACCACCGTGTCAGAGATAAATCTGGCTTGTTTAGGATCGATAGAAAATTCATCAACTAATTCAGGTTACACGGCCTTCTAAATCACCAGCAGACCTTTGCATTAGGAACGAGAACCCAGCACCGGTTCCCTCTTTTTTTTGTTACTCCAACAGGCGCCCATTCCACATTTAACTCCCCCTGCATGGTAATTCAGCCTCAGCCGGGGTCGCCTTTTGCCTTGCATGAATAAACAGGATATATTTCCCTCCACTTTCCGATATTAACATCACTGGCATAGCAAGTCCATATACCCCCATTCACACTGCGCGGCTGCTTTTGCCCTTGAGCTGTGCATTACTGAACAGAGATACTCAGATCTTTGTTTTTCCTCGTAAAGGAAATTCATCTCCCCAGCCGTGACCCGCTCACACTAGCTGCCACAGACTTTCATAGCCTTCTCTCCCCATTTGTAACACACTACGGTGTAACAGAGTCTAACTGCTGTCACTTTCTTACTGCTATAAAACAAATACAAACACCATAAAACAAGGAGTTCAACCTGCATTACGCAGCGTAAAGACGCAAAGAACCTAGACGACATTATAAAGAATACCATACATTCTCCAGCATTCTCACCCAAACACGTTTTACGGTAAATTCCCCTAAGTCTAATAAATCTGCTTGAAACACATTCTGCATGCCTTCAACAGCATAAAGACAAGACACAAAGACATAAAATGCGCCACAGAACACACAACACTGCGGTGGATAGAACTGAATAGATGTTTTCCCAATCAAACGGAGGTGTTGTGCACTTTCTGAGGAGTTATCAGTGGCACTAAATGTGCGCGCACAATCACACATACACACAGGCAAGATGATGGAGATATCCAAGTCCTTTGTTTCGAGAAAATTGACTGTCTCTAAATCGAAACCTTACGCCCCCCTCACCCACACACACACACATTCAGACACACACGAACCCAACCCCCCAATACGCCTTCCTAGATGAACAGTAAAGTCGACCGCATCATTTTTCAACAGGACAAATAATAAATAAAAGGAGTCCAATTCAACCTGGAGTTGGCCTTTAAAACTCCGAGGTGATTTGAGGATCGAAAAAAAGGGAAAAAAAGTTGGGTTGAGTTTTCATCACTCCGGAGGAGCACAGAGCCACAATAACGTGATTCAAAATACATAACCACCAATAACGCCCTGAAATAAGTGCACCGGTGTTTGTCTTTGCCGATAGGAAATAAAAATTGGTGGATGACATTTTATTAAAGCTCCATTTTACAGATTCAAATATAAAGCATCAATCCATAAGGTGTTGCAACCTAATAATAGCCGCTAAAGAAGGCCTCTCCTCCCTGCGTTGGATCCATCGCTGCCGTCGTGTATAAATCCACTATATACTCCCCTAGAAGCGAATTTGTGATTGTTATAATGATTTTTACACAAATCCGGATCTACAGGGTAGATATAGAAGACAGCGGCTCTCTGGAGGCACAAGGTTACACCGTCGATAGACTTTTATTGCTTTCATAAACTCCCTGTCATAACCACACTGGAATATTTTCATCCGTCTGTACTGTTCCTGACCCCTGACCTCCTCACTGCTGGTGGGGATCTGGGAAATGAAGTTATAATACTGTAACACTTCCTGCGAGACAAGGGCGACGATTAGGCGGCTAAGGCGCAAATAAAAGAAGGAGATACAAATTACAAAGAAAAAAAGAAAGTAAAAGGTTTGCATTTTTTTTCTTGGAGACAGCGGATGTAAGGTGATGGAGAGGAGGTAGGACAGGTGGGCTCGACGCTGCAGTATGGTCTCGTTATAATTATGTTTCCATGTGCAACTTTGAATGAAAAACAGCGAAATAAATCTTTAAAATATAAATAAAGGCCTGCTTTATTTCTTTTGGTAGAATGTGTATTGAATTATTGATTGTTAATTGGTATGTTTTTATATTTCACAATGCGAGTGAAGGTTATATCATGCCCCAAGAATTGTTAAATATAATTTATTTTTATAAAATAATCTTATTTTAGTATTTCACTGCGAAGGAAAGATTGGGCCTCTGTCAGTGAGAAAGATTTTTTGTATGTCTTTTTTTATAAAAAGAAATCAATTTATAAATGTCTCCTTGGCCAATTTAGTTTCTCACTGCTCCGTTTAAAACGAATATTTTATTAAAAATCAAAATATTCCATCCACGTAAATAACTGCGCAAAAATTGAATCAGAAGTACAGTTGTAATTATCCAAAGGACAAAGAAAAGTAAAAGAGAAAAAAAAAGTTGGCAGCTCCAACCGTGCGCCGTTTTAACGGAATGAACACAATTAAATGACGAAAAGACAAATCGCTTGGCACGGGGAAACACTGTCCTATCAGAAATGCTTCTGAAGGATTCGACTGAAGAATGGATGGACCAATGAATAAATGAATAAATGTCCCTTCACTATGGTAAATGAATTGCAGTCTGTCTCCAAAACTCTGATTCAACTGAATTAAAAAGAAATCTGACCCACACACACACCAGGGCCTGCACTATATAATATCTTTCTTTCTTTCTTTCTTAACAATTAAATAAATTAAAATCATGATTAAAACATACATTTGATTTAACTGTAATTATAATTTAACTAGTTCCCATTTTACATTATATTCTAGTGCATATCATATCAAACTGATAGGCTGTGGGAAGAGATAATTTAGGTGCAAACATAAACTAACAGCTCTGCATTTTGAAGCTCTTGCTGCTCCTACGTATAAACGTGTTTCCCCTGCTATATTTTCCATGTAATTTCTATCTGCTCCTGAGCAGCTCCCACATTGATTTTGTGACACTGACACTCCCTGCCTGCTGCAGGCAATATTGCTGTTCTCTGTTTCCTCAAAAAGTTGCTCATACATCACCAGACCGGACAACAAAAGCCAAGAGCGCGGAGACTCTTCTGACTGGAGGGAGAGGAACTGACAGCCTGATTCTCGTTTGCATCGACTCTGATTTATACTCAGTATAGTTTGAACTTCTCTACACGTCAGTTCCAGATAATCAAGTGTAGTCCTTAATCTATTCTATTCTATTCTATTCTATTCTATTCGGTGCAGGTGTGGGCGTGTTTCTGTCACCTTGACCTCCCAGTTAGCCGCAGGGCATCTCAGGTATCGATCAAGGTGTGAGTCTGACTGCGGCACTTCCCTTCCCTCTGTCAAGTTTGTCAGCAGTAACCATTCATCTGAACGGGAGCTCATTGTTTCCGGCCACAGGTAGAGGTCAATGTGCTCACCAGAGATCCACGCACACTTGGAGATATTTACATTTTAGATGCAGAGAGAAAAAAACAACTGGTTTTCTCTCCAAAAGAGATTTATATGAACAACAAAACATCTCTGATGACACTAAATGCAGCTGTGTTTTTTTAAGCCCATGAAACAAAACGACCAGTTTGTTAAAAATGAGTAAAACAGATTCCCTCTTTTCTGTTTATGTAAAGATTACAAGAAATATAATAAATCCTAACCTGTCAGGGAGCTAAGGACCACCTTACTAGCTATGACATCCCACCTGAAAAACCAGACCGTCCTGTTTTGACGCACGCACACACACACACACACACACACACACACACACACACACACACACACACTGAATGAACTGGATTCAGCTCCATGAGTAAAAAAAAATGAAAATATAGAAATAAAAATATCTTATGCCTGTGCTGTAACATTTATCTGTAACATCAGAACATGTTTCAGTGAGATGTCTGAGAGACACAGAGGATGACATACGGCGGGATACAGTGAGTGGAAAAGGTCAGCAGATCTGGATTTAAACATGTGCCTTTTATTGCGGGTCAATTCCGTTTACAGCTCAAACACCATCAAGCTCAAACGGTAACTTCCCGGAGGTTGAAAGGTTTTGTCGAGGGGGGGGTTGTGTGAAATAAAAAGCAATAAAATATTCAGGCAGCGGAAGAGAGCCGGGGTGAATAAATAACTTTAAAGTCCCCCTCACAATTTACGACCTTTCTAACAAGTTTGTCCCATCGGCTGCTCCCAAACTCAGTTGTTGTTGGCAAAGCTTCTGAAAAAAAGTGCAGACGTGTCGCTCCCTGTTCCTACTGCTAGGCCTCCAACACACTAGGATTAAACTTTGATCTAAGGTAAGATTTCATCGTTTGTATAGCCCGGGGTCTTTTCATAATTAGGGGTTAAATAGTGAGATTTGTAAGCGAACAGTGAAAAGCTCCTGCAGCAAACATAAATAGCTTGTTCTAAAGGAATAATCATGCATCAGCTGCACCAAAAATAATATCCCGATAGGGTAACTTTTGCGTCAGTCTGTTTTTAACCTGAGCCTGAAACATTATATTAAAATACCAGTTTTTTTTCTTTTCTTTTTTTTGGCGATGGGCCTTCACTATGAAGCCACAATGAAAAAAATAAAATAAAATGAACATATAGAGGGGTTAAACAGCCTCATTGTCCGCGGCGACCCACTTGTCAATGTTCTGAAATATTACCGAAGTGAAAAAAAGCTTTAGGGACAACGACGAAGAAGAGAAATGTGATTTTACTCCTTTGTTCAGTTTGAAAAATACACCGAGCTCCATTCTCCTGGTTATTGTCATGCAAAGTCTCGGACAGAGTGGAAAAATGAAGTGCTGCAGAGGCCTGTCCCTCCGTATGGCGAGGATTAATCTAAAGGTGTTCTCTGAAATATGCATTGTGTTGAAGCTCGACTCTGACTTAATAAGACGGAATTAATTTCACAATGCTGCAGCCGGATCAGCAGCCTGCAGCGGGTTGGGTAAAACTGGGAAAGGAATACAGAGTAAACTGAGAGCTGGCTGTAAAACGAGCAGAGAAATGCTGCCGCTGACATCTCCAAAATGTCCTCCTTTGTTTTTGGAGTGACGCACTGAATCTGTTCCTCTCACCAAACACAGTCTGTTTCCTTAACGCCAGCTAAATGTGTCCTCCCCGTCTTTTCATGACTAAATATAAAATTAAATCACATTAAAAAACAACTCTAATCAAAGACTTTGTATATCCATCGTCGATGCGTAAAGACGCACATAAACATCCTAGAAATTAAGTAGTGGCATGTTTCCACTGGTTGGTGAACACAGGACGGGTGTGTACAGCATTTGCATTGATGGAGGAGCAGGAACGATGAACAGAAACAAATGCTCCCTGTAGACTCGAAGCATTTTATTCCACAGCCGTCTTATAATCAAAGAAGCAGCACATTAGCAATCAGCAGAGGAAAACAAACAGCTGAAACCACTGCCGCTTTCTGCAGGCTCATAATGCCAACATGCGCGATACAGCATGTGCAACAAAAGCCACACATCTGGATGCAAACTGATCAAACCGCAGCAATGCTCATGCAGGGAAACCATTGCGAATAATCTTTTTTCATTCATTGTATTCTGTCTTCACTTTTTTCCGGGAGTATAATCATGCCATATGTGGGACATAAACAACGGATTTCTTTGTTACTATTGTAGGATGTTTCTTTCCCACAGACTCAGGAATCAACTCCTGATTCCCAAAATCAATTTTGTAAGACACAGACAATACTTAACATTAGAACTATCTTTTATTTGGAATTAAATAACCTATAGAAATATGGCTCGAATATGTAAGACTGGAGGGAGAAAGTTGTCCAGCATGACCTTTAACCTTCCACTGACCACGACCTCGCCTTCACCCTTGGTGTGTGTGTGTGTGTGTGTGTGTGTGTGTGTGTGTGGTGATTGCAGAGTGCATCTAGGCCTGAAGAAGTTAGTGAAAAAGCTGCATCTATCTATCTATCTATCTATCTGATAATGATCAGTGGTCCTTGAACGCATCATATAATTGTAGGATAGTGTCTGGTTGACAATAGGAGGGTACAACAAAACCTAAATTATTGCTTAAATTTCTACAGTGCTCCCGGAAGTCCCTCAGCCCCCAATTGGTTTAATTAGTCTAGCTAATTAACCAGCATGATGGTGAAGGTGCAGTGAAGGACGTGGGAGCGAACAAAGAGGAAACACGTAGGCTACAACACTGTTCAAATACCCGGCGTGACGTGCGCAGCCTATAATCGATCAAACATATGAATCGATAAAGTCATTATGAACTATAGTGTCTTGGAAGCAGGAGGAAGAGGAGGACGGGGGAGGAGGGGGTTCTGCGGCAGCTCCTGCAACACGTGGTCCTCCCCTTCCTCCCAGCATGTGGGCAAAGCACCTGCCACACACACATACACACACACACACGGTATGGGCAAGAAAGCGGGCGCACACACACACACACACACACACACACACACACACAACCATATGCAAATGAGGCAGCTTCCCCTTCTACAAGCCGATTTCTATTTTTTGTGTACTCACTCCGCTGTAGCTCGCGGATCCGCCTCTCGTGCCTGGCATCGTCGTCACATCAAGTTCAACCATTTTTCCTCTTGTTATCATTATGAACATTTCCCTCTTCTTTTTTCTTCTTTACATCCCAACAGATCGACAGCTGTGCTCCACTCTTTTTCCTCTTTTCTCTCCACACAGAGAAGCCATTCACACCTCCGTGCCGGTTCTCTCTTCTTCCGACGCTACAGGTTTTTGACCTCTTCGAGATTCTTCGCGCTATCTTAAAAAAAGAAAAGTCGCTGTCATTTCCGCGGACACCCCCGCTCTCATGTAGGCACGCACACGCGCAGAGACTCACATGCTCCGGTCTCCGGTAAAGTGTAAACATGACTGTATCTGAATCGCATCGCTCAGGATCCGCGTTAGAATAACCGGAATAATACTGTATAGTTAGAAGCATTTTAACAGTGATAGTCCAGCGGGAAACAAAGGCAACACGTCAACGTAACAATGCGACACCAGCACCGGGAGCTCCGCGCGTAAAAGCCCGAGCAAATCAGCGTTAAATGATAAAGGAAAACCCCCTCACCGGTGGCCGTTCCCCGTGTTTCCCGGTGTTACAGCGAGCAGTTTGGGGCTGAGGGTGACCGAGCAGGGCTGCTGTGGAGACTGTGGGCTCTTTAAGGCATTAAGTGTTGTGTGTGTGTGCATGGACTCAAGTTTTCAAATTAATCTGCCAGTTTGGCACACTCTTTGTTTAACGGGCGAGGCGTGTCACTCCGCGTCCCCGGTACACATTTTAATATTGGTGAGACGCGCTGACCTCCCGTTCACCCCGAGCACAACCAAGCCTCCCCCTTCCCTCCCCCCTCTCTCTCCCTCCCTTTTCCACACCCTTTCAGCCATTTCCACCTCTCTCTCACTCCCTTCTCTCCTCTTTCTGTCATTTTGTTCTTTACCCGTCCCTCTCTCTCCCTCTCCGTCATACTACATTGAGTTGGAGTCATTACTTTGAAGAAAAATGGCCAGTAGATGTGAGAGAAGGAGGGGGGTCTTTTTCTTTCTCTCTCTCACACACAGATTTTTCTTTTCTCTCAGGATCATTTCTCCCTTTCCTTTTGTTGTATAAATATAAATGACACCACGGTGCACGCTGACATGTGAACCCGCAGTATAACCGCGCCATCACTTCATAGCCCTGAACGTGAATATTTGGTAGAAACAAATGTGTTGTATTGCAGCTTAGCTCCTATAAAGCTTTTTAGTGTGCTTAACAGGCATCGAGCCGCGTCGAGATCAGACACAGAAGTATCAGGTGGATTTATATTGATGTTATTCGACTCTCTGCAACCCGCCGATGGATTTTTATCGAGTTAACTGCAGCCATATGTCCACACTTCTCCCTGCTCATTTCACTACTATTACTTTTCTTATATTTCCACATTTTATCATGTCGGTAACAGAAACCAGATGTGTAATATTGTTTCTTATGTTCCACTTTGTTTTACGCTACATGGCGCATTTTCCTAAATAATATCATGTAGCTAGCTTTTTTTTTTTTTTAATAAATAGGCTATAAATATCACACATGCAAATATATCATATTAATATGTGACGTTTTAGACGTGCCATGCAGGAGAAAACGTACAGATGATAAAACCCAGGGCCAGTCTCACGTTTGACAAACCGACAGAATTAATTCGGTGAACTCGGGATGAACCTCTGGAGAAAGACGGAATCTGTAACGTAGTTATTCAGCCATTACCTTTCTGGTGTGTGGGGGGGCGGTGGGGCCAGGCGGAGCCGTGCCGGCCTGGGCCAGCGTGTTTACGTCAATAAGAGGATTATTTATTTATTGAATTATCATTTTGCTCCTCTGCGGCCGCCCCCCACCGTCTTTTTTTTTTTTTTTTACCATACAGCATAGCTTTAATAACATGTGTCCAAATGTTGCTATTCAACAGGAGCTGAGATCAAACGATTGCTACCACAAGTAGCAATCGGTGTTAAAAAAAATAAACCCTGGCATTAGGTTTACTAATTTTATTTTTGTTATTTTCCCTTATTTGGCTAATTTTGCTTCAACATTCCCTGACATACAGGTTAAACATGTTGCCATATTTTCTTTTTCTTTTTCCCCCTCAAAAAGTTCAACAGCAGTAACAAGAAGTCCAATCTGAACATGGTTAGCAGTTAAAACAGCATAAAATTGCCATAATTAATAATGTTTATATATTTTACGATATCCTTTATTGCAATCTCGTGGTGCTCTTCAACTTTAACAAGACAGAAATAAAAAGCAAACAGCCAGAGGAATGGACAGAGGAGCCAAAAGGGCTTGAGGCTCATTCGTCTCAGCTCGAGAAGTAAACGGGGCCAGACATTAATCTTGCAGTGGAAAAATCAGATAAGAAGAGTAATATTTTGTGGATGGTGCGCGAGATAAGAGTTTATTTTTGACAGGGTTGAGCTGATAAGGCTGAGGAGAGGAAGAGCTCTGCTTTGCTAAACTCCTTCTCTCCGACATGGGCTGAGGATATATAAATAGCTGTTAGCTCCAAGCATAAAACCACCACTTTACCACCACTAATCTCTGGGGCGCGCACTCACACACGCACTCCAACACACACTGTACTGATGTAATACATCTTCTTCATCGACATAATTCATTATAAACTGTCTTTTTACTTTTAAATAAATATTATAAAATGAATATTATTTGCAACAACATTATTGTCATTGGAGATTGTTAACTTACAGTAAATGAATTAGATTATAAGACAGGTCAGTTCTTACACTTGTGTATGAATGGTTGTTGTAAAAATAAAATACAATCAATGCGGATGTAGTGTGAAAAACACTATTCTATTCCATCTTGTTGTGTATCTTTTTCAGTCCAGATCTTATTCGGAATGGAACTAGTCTCAGTTTCATCTGCTAAGGGTTAATAATAACTTCACATTTCGCTACCTGCCCCCTTTTTTCATTTTGCTGAGCCCTCTCCTTCACCTCACAAAAGTCAGACTGCATAACGATAATCTTTGAACAGAAAGTGACTCCATATGAAATACAAATGTTAGCTGGTGTGAACAAAATGTGTAGCCAAACACCTGCACCCCCCAGACACCCCCCCACCCACCCACCCACCTCCATGTCACCGAATACCTTCCGCCCTCCCACCACCACCTTCAACCCCTCCATTTTTCCTCTCTTTCTTCTCCCTTCATCTCCCTCTCTGTACATTGCGGCGGCAGGAGGAGCTTTGCTTTTGTTACCGGGGAAGGGAAGGGAAGGTCAGGCCTTCACCTCTCCTTTGCCTCCTGCTATCATTTCTCTCATCTGTACCCTCTCCCTACCTCTGTTCCTCTTACTCCCCCCTCTCTGCTTTTTTTTTTGCCTTTGACATACAGCAATTGGTCTGGAGTCGAGTGAGTGAGGAGAGGCGAGGGCGGAACTCACGCACGATGGTGAACTTTTGACCCTTCAACTCCGTGAACCTTCTGCTGCAGGCTGACTATTAGCTCGGACATCCAGCCAGGCTGTTCTCTCGCCTCAGGCAGGAAGACAGAAGGAAATAAGAAAGAAACAGCGACAGTAGCCAGGTCTTAATTCGCTTGCTCTCCCGAACATTGTCCAGTTTTGAGCTCCGGATTGAGTCTGTTGCTGCAGGATCACAGATCATGGTGTTCTCTATAAGGGCAGCCGAAAGGAGGCAGAAACTAATCGACAGCGCCTCCTTAAGATGGCATTTTTATCTTTCCCTCCGCACCTCACACCTACAGACATACTCGTGTGTCTCCGTACACTCACCATTAATCATCTGCAGAAGACGGCGACAGTTGTGACAGCTGTGTATTTTAACAGCGAGGAAGAGACGGGGGGGTGCTTACAGGTTATCGTCGGTTAGGATTCAAAAGGACCCGGGGCGCGTGCTGCTGGGAGGGAGGGAGGGAGGAAACAGAGCAGGGCTCGAGGGGGCTCGAGCGCTGCTTCCTCGCTGTCCTACTGGTCTGAAGCGGGCTCTGGTGGCTGCACGAGAGAGCTGCATTCTGTGGGAAAATACAATCCCCCCGACACACACTGAAACCATGGAATGGCGAACAAAACAACCGGGGGTGCTGCTAAAATTCATCCACTCTTGTTTGAGGCGGAAAAGCTACAGAGAGCACAGGAAGTGGCGCAAAAATAGATTTTAACTGTCATATTGCGCCTCAGCTGCTGCTACTAGCCTACTCTCTATTCCTTACAGTACTGTGACACAGCTACTGCTAATACAGCTAATGCAACAACAGCTACTGCCACTGCTATTGATGACAACAACAATATAAGAAGAAGAAGAAGAAGAAGAAGAAATATAGTAATATTAATAACACTGATAATAATAATAACGACAGCAACAACAATTATAATAGTATCAATTCTTCTTCTTCTTCTTAATATTATTATTATTATTATTATCAAATAGTTGCAATTGTTTGTTTTGTTATTTATCTCGTTGTTTTTCTAATTTTTATTATTAGTGGTAGTACTAGTGGGCTAGTATAGGACTATTTTTCTCCACCCTATATGGTAGGAGGGCCTTGATTTTGTAGAAATTGTTTAAATTGACAATAACACTGGATTAATGCTGCATTTGACTTATACCCATAGCCTATATATTTATGACATATTACTTTAGACCACAAATATATTGCCACTGTGCCTCTTCTGTCACAAGTAGCAATTTTTAAATCAGTCCAGCATCCACTAAATAGTTCATCTCTTGGTGTGTTACCCAGGCGGACACTGAACATGTATAACCTGAAAAATAAACAGAAAAGCCCATGACCTGGGTCACTTTAAATATTTGCAAGGTTATCGGTTTGTCATAAACCATCGCCAAGGCAAACAAGCCCTATTCTCCTCTTATCCAGGCTGTGCGCTCAGAGCGGCACTGATAGAGGTTTGTATTGACAGCAAACACTTTTAAAAGAACGATCTGATCCAGGTTTAATTTTGAAGGTTTAGCATTGAAGGTCGGTTTCACTCATGCAGACATGTGTGTCACACATTTTTACCCCAGTCTGTGGTGTTTATTTTATTTATTTCTTCACACATGAAATTAAGGCATGTTGTTTTATGAGTAATCATTTGCTTATGTGTGGGGTGTTGGTCTGGTTGCACTGTGGGGTTACCGCTGTGTGTTTACCCGGCCTGTCTCATTTAAATGTGGAAGTTTGTAGTTTGTCTGAAGTAAACATCCCACCCTTCTGACCCGGAAGTGGGGAACACTGTCAGATAAATAAAAGCAGCCAGTTGCTATTTCCTTTCCCCCATGCTGTTGAAGTAACCGCAAACACACACTGCGCATCGGGGGTACTGAGGTGCTGTATGCCATCTTCACTCCCCCTGCGCCTGCGCAGCTCTCTCCTCGTGCCGTGCGTGGCTCGAGCCTGTCTGCTGACCTCGCCGTGACTCCTTCTCGTGCATTATTCATGAGGCGTGGCCGCGCGGTTCACCCCTATCAGTATGCAGAAGACATTAAGGCCTCGCAAATGCCGATTTAAACGTAAAGCAATCACAGGAGATGCTGCGACGGAGAAAAAGGGGAAATAGTTCAGAGCCAGTGTGCGCGCGCGCGTGTGTGTGCGTATGTGTGTGTGTGTGTGTGTGTGTGTGTGCATATGATTACAGGACAGGGAATAGGTTATCTGATTTTTTAAATAGACTAGGCCTAAGCTTCACAACATCACCATCTATAGCTCCAATTCACATAATGGGCTTCTCTGTGAATATAAATACGCAGCAAGTGGCTGAAATTGAACGAAATCGCCTCAGATTGTCAAATGGAGGTTGAGCTGAATGCACCGCGAGTGTTACACGCCAGTGGTTTGTGTAAAAACACACGCAGGACCTTCCCATGCCCGGGTCACTCACCCTCTCTCTCTCTCTCTCTCTCTCTCTCTCTCTCTCTCTCTCTCAGCTCTCTCATGCCCTGCCAATAAACCCACCAAACACAACAAAACACACCCCACTTACTCCCACACAAAGCCCGCCACTCTCTCACACACAGACAAACACACCTTTGCAATGCAATGAACAAAAAGGGCCGGTCGCATTAGTTACTCACCCCACTCATCATCACCAACACAGAGACTGTAAAGCCAAACTCAGCGCCTTCTGACAGCCGCGACAGGTTCAAAGGAGCAGCAAGCCCGTACACATAATACACATAATACACATAATACACATAATGGTGAGGAGAAGCGGCACTGCAGGCTGGAGCTGCCCTGTGTACATAAACGGGAAACAGATCACACACACACACACACACACACACAGCAAAACAAAGGAGCCCATACAGAGCTGCTGCTGCTGCACCTTCCCATGTCACAGCCTCTCTCACTTATCCCGACAAGAAAAGGAGCTACATTTGTGTCACGCGTGTCATGTCCGGTCCCTGTGTGTGTGTGTGTGTGTGTGTGTGTGTGCATGTTGAGAGGCCAGGGGGACGGGGTTTGCTGGTGCTGCTGGGGGTGTTCCTGTATCATCATTAAAAGGAGGAAGTTGATGAAAAATGAAATGTGGAGGTTTTCTTTTTTTTTTGGACGTTCCTGTTTACTGAACTGAAACTTCCTCAAGGTCCCGGGTCCCTCCCGACACACATATACACGTACACACACACACACACACCCACACACACACACACACACACACACACACACACTGCTTATATAGGTGGGGGGCCTGAACCGTTATTTCACATCGGATATACAAAATTCGTTTATGTCATACTGGAAAACATCCTGACAACATAACGTACACACAGACACACACAAACATGCACTGAACTACAGCTATGTGCAAGAGTAAATATTATTATTATTATTATTAGAAGTAGTAGTAGTAGTATCATATTAGGTTTATTTTAGAATGGAAACGGTCATAATTAAAGTTCACAAGACAAGTGGTCAAACTGTTGGAATTTACATGTAACATAATGAAAAAAAATTATGAATAAAAAATTTGATGAAGACCCAGAAAAAAAGTAAAGGCCTTATAGTAGTTTTGTCATTGAAAATCACTTCTGACTAATGTTATTGGCAAGGTATGTGATTATATTATGTAATCACGATAATACACGTTAATAGAAAATACAGCCTGGATAGGTAGCGAGTTATGTCATTATTTATGTTTTCAGAAGAAATATTTTTAATGCAAAAGAGCATCAAATGTGTGGTGGCATCTGTTGTTTTAAAATTAACATTATTTTTTCATAATTTACCAGATAAGACTTTTACATAGAAGACAAACATCTTATTTGTTTTAACTCCACTAGAATAATTGATGGCGTCCCGAGCCTGACTCTGGATTAGATTCGTGTGAAGCTTGTGAAAAATCATTGTGAAGGCGGAGGGCAGCGCCTGGAATCCCCAGACTGAAAATGCATTGGGGCAGGCTGGCTTCGTGTGTAAAGTGAACATAATAAATGAGAGTTTGAGAGCAGAGAGGGACTTCCGAGAGCAGAATCCTCCTCTCTTATTAGCGGGGTGCGGAGGACATCGGATTAACTGTGTGGTCGTGGCGAGGAGAAATCCACTCATACGTGAAGTACTCTGTAAACCCTGTAAGAGCAGCTGTAGCTTAAGTCACTTACACTGTGAAATACTTTGCAAAAAAGGTCAGGGAAATTTAAAAAATATATATACACTTTTACTTTATTTTAGAGACTTAAAATAACAAATATTAAAAAATACAACATGGACAGATGTTTGGAGAAAAGTTCTTAAAATAAATAAAATACGCACATAATGACACAAAAGAGTCTGTGCAATGAAAGGACAATGAAACACACCAAAAGCTAAACCTATATTTAGACAATAAGACGCACTTAATTTAAGGTCCACGACTACTGGGCTTTTTACCGCATCTCACGGTCTTCTTCAGCCCTTAACTGATGGAGTTTATATAATTATGTATTGTAAGTTATGAAATTATTATTATTATTTCTGTCACGTCATTACGAGTTGATTCAAAGATCCACTATGTCTGATTTTGTGAGCAAATAGCACATGTTGTGTTATATGTCAGTGCTGGAAGCACCCGCCTCTCCATATTTAGTATCTGTCGGCCTCTTCAGGGCGCCATGATGCAGTTGGCCTTAACACAAAAGCAGAACTATTAATTTAATTGTCTGTGACGTAGCTTTTTTCACCGAGAGTTTTACCATTGGTTGTTAACTATCTACCGGGAGCGGTGACGCAGCCGTGATTGAATGTTTTAAAGAAGTTTGAAACTCCTCTCGGTACCGAAATATGAGCGTCCACGGTGACACGAGACATTAAACAGTTTACATGATAGATCTAAGCAATAAGAGGCGAGCGTGCGCGAGGAGAGCGCAGCGCCGCGTGACTGGTAGCTGGGGCTGTTTGACAGCTCGAGTCCAGCTTCAGACATCAGAGGAGCAGCGTGTGGAGGACTAATAAAGATATAGAGGCTCGGTGGAAACAGTCAGACACTGTACTGTTAACACCTCCACCTTCTCCACTTTGATTCCCAACACGGTCTGCACATATTCCCTAACATCACGTGGGTTTCTTGGCAGCTCTGGCGTTATTAACCAGTAATGGTGAATTACCTAAACACGGTTTAAAAAAATTATAAGAAACTTAAAAAAAATGTACTGAGAGAAGTGTTGAATTGTTGACTTCAACGGACAACATAGTTGGATTTTTTTTTTCAGTTTAGATAAACGAATATTTCCTTGTTATTAGCATGCATATGAAATGTTATTTCTAATGATTTTAAACGGATATGTGTTACTGTAATTGTCACATAGTTTAAATGTTGCATCATAGAGGTCCATTAGCTTGTTTTAAGGGAGAGTTTTCACGTTAGTTTCACAGATTAATGCAGTGTTTGATAGTCATCAGTGTATTTTCAATGCATCAGTGTCCTGCCCTAATAAACACTTCCACTAGCATTTGGTTCAGTAGAGAGTGTTGATGTCTGGTCGCTGAGAGTCAGGCCAAGGCTCTGGTGTAAAATAACCTGGAAGGACTCTGATGGTGAGCCTTGGGAATGTTTGTATCCACGACCTTTTTTTCTCACACCCATCCTGCCTGGAAAATACAAGGGCGGAGAACGGACAAAGATTTTCTTGTACCCAAGGACGCATATCACTACGTGTGTGTGTGTGTGTGTGTGTGTGTGTGTGTGTGTGTGTGTGTGTGTGTGTGTGTGTGCGCGCGCGCGTGTCCTTGTCCATTTACCTCTTGGTTAATGTTAGCACGTGGGCATGTTTCCAACTCTTAATCCTCTATTGAAACCATTTTTACGCACACAATGGCCGTGCGTAAAAGTGATAAAACAAGAGTACAGTGATCTGAAACGTTTCCTCTCCAAAAGAAATGCTGCAATAAAAGCCATCGGAGAGGAAATGTGAATTCACTTCACAAAATGATTGCCATATTTATCCTGATCTAGAGGGAGAGAGAGAACATATCAAACATACCAGTTACGCACCTCAAAAACTTCAGCTAAAATGCATCATGAGCTGTTCTGTGTTACATTATCAGCCTTTCATGAAATGCATTATTAAGACACTCCAACAAACTCTATTAACTTTTTAAAAGGAGGAACCTCGTGGTAAAATCTGAGGGTAGTCTTTCTGCAGTCTACAGTGTCATTCTTACCGCTCCAACTTTTTCCTATTCACTTTACTTTTGTAAAAGTTTAGTATGTTTCACACGCACAAGTAGACACATACGAATACACAACGACTGCACAGATTTAAACCACTCTGTGTTTGCTGCCAGCCACCTCTCCAAACTGAGCAAGTGTCATGTGTGCCTGTGCGCCACCATTACGCAGTAAAACGCATATACTGGGGACAACACAAAAGTACACTCTACCGCGCGCGTGCACTCACGCAGCATTTCACTCCATCTGTGACGCCACCACGTCGCGCGGTCCGAACCAGCCACAACATCGAATCTCAAATATCTCAAATACACCGGAGCTTCATTACAGCAGCACTACAGAGTGAGTGAGTGACATGGTAATTACACAGCTCCCATTACCACCTCCCATCCCCTCCCCGCTCTACATACCCCCCGCTTACAGACAGCCTTCAAACTCTACTTACTGTGCGTCCTGACTTTATCTCTCCACCGGATTTTCCCAGCGTCCAGAGCTGCACAGACCGGAGCTCGCCGGGCTCGGCGTGTGAACCGGAGCAGGAGCAGCGGCCGGTAGTAGTGGCCTGCTCTCTCTCTCTTACACACACACCCTCCCTCCCGCTCTGTCTCTACTTTACTGACCCCTTTAGGATCCCCGCGAAGCCGTTAAACCGTCACTTGCTTTCTAGAATGTGAAATATATAGTACATTGTCAACTCCCCAAAACCATAAAACTAACTTTATGGACCCCACGTGACCAGAGGAGAGCCAGTGAGAGGTATCAGTCTGAGGCCAGGCCTGATCTTTACGATCCAACTTGGAGATAAAAACCCTCATCCGTTTGACATGTAAATGTCAAAGCTGCCTTCTTTTTTATAGTTTGGCCCAAAGCAGAAGGAGGTTAGCTTTAAAAAAAATATCTCAACACACATACACACACAGAAGAGGCAGGAGATAGCGGCTGTGTCCAGATGAGGCTCGGTGCAGGACCTCGTCAACCCCCCCTCTATCAGCAGAGAAATAGAGCTGTGTATGAGCAGGGAAGCTGAAGCAGCATCAGTCGGTGAGTTTAAAAGTTCAGTTGGCTGTTTACAGTTGGAAATTGGGAGATGGTAACCTAATTTGGCCGGGAGTGGCCTCCGTTAGAACGGAAAGGGAGGCCGTTTAGAGAAAAGTGACCAATTTGTCCACCGCGGGTTGTTTGTTGTCTTGTCAGACTTGGTCAGCAGAGATGAAAATTGGCCCGTGTGTGTCTGTTTTCTGTGAATGTATGTGTGTGTGTGTGTGTGTGTTCTGTGCAGCTTGTTTAGTGATTGGGGAGCACGGCGCTGTGATGCCGCTGAAGTCGAGGAAGTTGTCGCCTTGGGAATGTGGCGTTCAGGGCTGAAATAAGGCCTGGAAAACACACTGCAGGCCTCCGGACAAGTGTTTGGTTTGTGGTAGAATGCGTCTTCACGCATGATGCAGTTCGAGTTTTCCAGCTTTAATCATTTGATATAAGTGAAAACTGACAGTTGTTTAAGCTACTTTCATTAGACTAGACTCCCAATAATATGTTTGTATGGTAAAGGTGGAGACAACGCTTCACAGACATGTATAAGAAAGTACATTTTCTTTAAGTTTTGGACTCGGGTTGGTCCAGACCCACATATGGTCCGGACTAACCACATTATTCTGGCCTGTTCCTCAGCCAGATATAATATGACGCAGCGACCTCAGAGTTTGGTAGCCGACAGCTATTGTCATCTCGCGACACAGAATAGCACATGAATATATTATTAACAATTATTTAATACCTGCATATAGCGCAAATATTACCCATTTATTTGTCCAAACCAGTTTACGGCCCTTGCACGCTGCTCCTGTAAAATCTAACCGTTTTCAACCCCTGTTTAGCCATTTGTGCGGCAGTTTGGTGCACGAGCAGCTGGTTCAGTCTGTCTGATTCTGATGAGTATGGGGAACTTTATTGTTGTTGTTTTTTACTCCAAGTTACAAACAAATACAAAAAGCTCATTGGCGGAAAGCTTACAGGCCGTACAGGACGGTAGCCGTTTCTCTTACATGCGCACACCCACTCACACAGTCTCTCACACACCATACACACACGCGAGCACACACGCACTCACACACGCACACTGCAACTACAAATAGCCAACTGGTCACATTTAAAAATGTCAATATATATCTATGTACATCCTTTCTGAAACATGTATCCAATAATTACAATAATAATAACAATAATATACAGTTACACTTTTTTTGAATAATAGAGCTATACACAACATTATGGATGGACACGGAGATGGAAGCAGGGCTGGTTTGTTTTTTAGACACACACACACACACACACACACACACACACACACACACACGGGAGCAGGTAACTGACAAGGGGGGACTCGAACTATTAGGCTATACACACGTTATTGGCTGTAAACAACTTACAATAAGAGCTCACATGCTAACATTTCTAGAAAGCACTTTGTCAATTATAAAACATCGCACTTGACACATAAAACGATATTCAGACATTACACAACAGATAGGTAGCGAGGTTGTAAGGTAGGACGTAAGTAGAAACATAGTTAGGTAGCATTATCCATCCTTCCATCTCTCGACTCCTCTGCTCCGGACAGATTTTTAAAAACGACGACAACATACAGGAACACTACGTTTATGTTGTTTTTTTTTTACAAGAGCAAGTACCACAGTCATTATTTTTTTTACGTTGCCCTAAAACACCAAAGACCAACATGCCAAACAAATAAAAAGTGCTGCGCTGCTGTCCAGTACTCAGTTGATAATAGGAAGTGTTTTTAAAATCTAGATTTGGAATCTGTTTGTACACATGTTTCTTCATCACCGTCTTCTTTTGCTCCACTCTCTGCTGGTTTCCTCTGTTGTTTTCTATGTTTTTCTTCAAGTTTTCCTTTTTTCTATTGTTTTGTCTCTCTTTTCCCTCCTGGGAAGCCTGTACATGGTAGTAACCTTTCCACATAGATGGACGCATGGGTTTTCTTTTTTTAATTTCTAGGGTTGGAAGGCGCTGCCGGCGGTGGCGAGGCTCATGCTTTTCAGTTTGTTGTCTTTCTTCCACTTCATCCTCCGGTTTTGGAACCAGATCTTGATCTGCCGCTCCGTGAGGCAGAGCGCGTGCGCGATCTCTATACGTCGCCGCCGCGTGAGGTACCGGTTGAAGTGGAACTCCTTCTCCAGCTCAAGCGTCTGGTAGCGGGTGTACGCAGTCCGAGCCCGTTTCCCGTCCGGGCCTGTCATATCTGAGGGTTTGGAGTGAACAAAAGGCAGTTAGGGGGGCGTGTTTGGATGCACCAACATGTGACATGAACGGGTAATCATTTTGAAATGCAGACTAACAATGTGTGGACGGAATACCATAAACACCTAACGATACACTACAATGCACCAGAGTTTAAAATAACCACCAACTATGGTATAAAAATATTACTGGATCAGCACATCTCTGACGGAGCATTACCCTTCACAGAGGTGATGTTTTCTACAGGTTTGCTGCATTTTAATTCTGGTTTATTATAGCTACAGGTGTTGACATTATTGTGTCCATCCCTTTCATGCACCCTCTCACATACAGACGATACAGAAGGCTGATTTCACGAACAGTTTTGTCATAACGACCGTGCGTAAAGGCACAACAATAGCGCGTAAAACTGCTGCCTTATTCTGACAGCAGTCTTTCTTCACATTTTATTTCTGTAATTTCCACTCCACAGCCTGTGCTAAAAGATTTGCTTTTATTTGTCACATCACTGTTTTCTTTCTTAACCACCCCTCTTCACCGTCACCCTCTTCATTCCCCCCTTTTGACTCCCTCTAGCTCCCTTCAGGATTTTATTGCCCCGTCCTCTGCCTCACCTCCCTAATAAAGTTCCCACACGTAATAAAGCTTCACTTTTCAAAGGAGCAACAGCCTCCAAAGCCTTCCTGGCCTCTTTCTTTTTTCTCCCCCTTTTTTTCTTTTCCCACCCGGCTCTGTCTGCGCTCTTCAGCCTGTTGGGCTTTGCTGCCCGGCTTGCCTCTCCCTTGACAGATTTATGACGCTTTTGTGGAATTTGCTAAGATAAAAAAAGAGGGAGAAAATGCAGAGGGGGCAACCATCCGGCGTCCTTAGCTTCTACAGGAGGGAAATGCAAAACGAATTGCACCCTGATGCACTGAGAAAACACGCTAATACACAACTTCAGCTGGTTAACCAGAGGCTGGCCAGCTGTCCTGTTTCGTTGGTTTATGATTTCCAAATAAGTACAAAATACATTCTGAAATTTCCGCTTTTAATCTGCTAGGCGCAACATAAAACAAACACTTTGTGCTTTACTGGGAGTTTCAAACATCTCGCTGACTGATTTCTGAGACTCATAAGAAAATATTAAATTGACGCAGTGTAAAAAGCTTCCTGGGGTGCAGACAAGAATGAAGAACCGTGGCTAAATGTGTCTGTTCTCAAGCAGCCAGATTGCCCTACTCAAATCAAAGCAGCAATAACTCTGCTGAATCTTTAGTGTGTATGCAAAGAGGCACAGAGCACCATGGCTCCCCATGTAGTCTACAAGCTCTTAACTGTCACCAACCCCATGTATCCAAACATACAGGCTACAATCTATTGAGGCAGCATTATGAATATTATCGCCCTATGATACAGAGCTAATAAACTGTAAACACAAGAGCAGCATGTACCATGGCTAATGTGCAGCTTTCTCATCCAGGGGAATATCTGTGGTGGCTGAGTCTCGCTGCCCGTCGTGTTGCCAGCGGCTGATCCCGCCGGGCCGCCCTCTTGCCTCTGCACAGGCTGTGGGTGCCCGGTCCTGGGCGGTGGGTTGCTTCCGTGGCCGGCGTCCCGGTTGTGCTGCAACTCCTCGGTCTCTGGCGACGCGTCGTCCAGCTCCGTGAAGCGCTGCGCCGTGCCGCCACCGCCGCCACCACCGCCGGTGGAGGCGGAGGACAGGTTAGGAGAGCTGAGATTGCCGCTTCCTGGTTGCTCCGAGCGAGGAGACGAGCTCTGGGCGCCCAGTTTGGTGTCTCCACTACCGGTTGACAGGAGGGAGTCTGCCGCAGAGGCGAGGGAGCAGCTGGACTGCTGTCTGAAGCCCGTCTCCGAGGCAGGGGAGCCGAAGCCCCGGGAGTCCCCGACCACCGAGCCGCCCCCGAAGTGTCCTCCGGTGTTGGCGGCGTTGCTGCTCCCCCCTCCCCGGTTGGTGACGGTCAGGTCCATGCCATTGTAGCTGTAGCCGTAAGAGCCCGTCGCATGGTGCATGTTGGCGGAGGAAGAGTCCCTGTACGTCCCGCCGTTCATTGCGCCGCTGCCGGCTCCATAATTTAGCAGTTGATAGTCGGGGCCATTTGGGTAGCGCCCCGAGAACGAGTTTACAAAGTAAGAGCTCATTTAGGTTGTTTTAGAGAGTTGCAGGCTTACAGCTGAGTACTAAGGGGCGCTTGATTTGTTAGATTTAGCTTGGTCGTTATATCGCGGGTACTTTCAACGATTTATGATGTATTAGTGAATTATGGCGTTGCACTGTACTTCGTTTTTAGCTATGTATGCGCCGTCCAAATATGGGGGTGGGGTGGTGTGTATGTGTGTGTGTGTGTGTGTGTGTGTTGGATTGAGGGATGTGTGTGTGTGTGATGGGGGAGGTGAGGGGTGAGGTGAGGGAGGAGAGAGAGAGAGACAGAGAGAAGGGGGAGGGGGGGTGGTCACGTGCTTTTGTTGACCAGTCGTAAATTCTCGCCGATGACTTTGGAGAGGTAATTCATGCTCTGAGGTTTCTAATGATGAAGGGATGGGCGGGGGAAGCTCTCTCTCTCTCTCTCTCTCTCTCTCTCTCTCTCTCTCTCTCTCTCTCTCTCTCGCTCTCGCTCTCTCCCTCTCTCTCTCTCTCTCTCTGTCTCACCCTTTACTCTGCTCTGCTGCTGGAGGTGCCGGGGGTGAGCTCAGAGCGCCACCTACTGCAGACATAATTTATTGCACTGATGAAAAAGCCCGAAATAGAAGTAGAGGGAGAGACAGACACTCGAGAAAAAAAAAACAAAAAAAACTCTCTCTCCCTCTCTCCCTCCCCCTCTCTCTCTTTGTGTGATTGTGTGTGAGTCTAATCACTCAGGCCTGTTAATTGACCTTTGCTTAGGCTGGAAATTAGAAGCCAGTGACCATAAACCATAACATAACCCGTTAATAATGGAATATTTAACACTGCAGACAAACCCATAATTTCAGCCTGCCAATACTGCCTTACAACTTCAGCTGGGAGTTTAGCTCTCCATCCGCAATCCCGCCTACATTGACAAATAAAACAATATCAATACAACAACAACAACAACAATAATAATAATAATAAGAATAATAAGAATAATAGTAATGCATGAAAACAAACTGAAACAGTAACAGCAGTGACGGGTCTGACATACTTCTGAACTTATACTGACTGCGCCATAGGCACATTACTGCGTCATCACGCACGTGTGTAGCACCATAACCAGCCCTAAACCGCTATGACAAGATGCAATGATGCATTCAGGGCCGCCTGAAACTTTTTAAAAACAGAGAGACCGGAAAACGAGGGTCACTTCTCTTCTTCTGTTGAAATATTGTTAAAAATATCACATATCCCAACCGTCCACCTTAGAACACAAAACTGGGCCTCATCCTTTATTGTTAACATTGTATAGTGTCCCCTCTTTGCTGATGTCATAACTGCACAATGCATACACATGATGTAGTTGTATTAAATACTGTGGATTCAAATTTTTGCCTTTCTTTATTCAACCAGGAAGTGTGTTAGCAATAAAGTGTTACACTAACCGAAGCGTAACCACGACTACAACCAAAATACGTCACACATCCCAACTCCAACACTGATACACCCATGTGTATGTGCGACACAATGTGAAGCCATCAAGTCATTACTGGAAATGAAAGTCAGATTCTTTCTTTCTTTCTTTCGTTCTTTCTCTGTCTGTCTGTCTCTGCCCCGTTTCTCCCTGTAGCCTCCCTCCCAGCTGCAGAGGAGGAATGTTAAACCTGATCTGTGACGTCCACACTGGATGGAAATCTGCTGATTTATGATTTGTTGATTCCCGGGTTGGGATGCATTTCAGCCAGGGTGCCTCTGTGTGTCTGAGGTTGTGTGTCTGACCGTGTGTGTATTTGCTTTAAGCCTCAATGTGCACTCGGCTGTACATGTTTCGTTGTAACTCTGACACACACACACACACACACACACACACACACACACACACACACACACACACACACGTACATGCACACATGGTAGAACATTGGGCAGATGAAGAATTCCAGGTTTTTGTGCGAAATGATAGAAATGACCGCACTCTGTGGGGGCACCGTGCGTGTATAAATGCATGTGTGTGCACTTTTCAGGCCACATTTCAGACACTCAGCTGCTCTCACACTGAGTGTCGGCAAAAGAAACCAGCAGTTGGAATGGAAATCATCTTGGATATTCCAAAAGTAACCAGGCAGAATAAAACAACTGCAACATCCAGCACCAGGAGGTTCAAATGCACAAAACAGATATCTTTTTTTTATTATTTTACTCACTAGAGTTTTCATATCGGTATTAAATCAGCCGACTGTTGGCCTGAAAGCACAGAAGCCAAAAAAATGCCTGTAGAAATGGCCAAGGGATGAAAAGAAATGGCATATAAGCCGCAGGGACGTTGAGGAGGGGGCACTGACCCAGCTGGCACACACTCCTGAACACACTCCCCTCGTTATATATAGATTTCCACCACACTAAATATTTGCACCAACAACCCATGGACCACTTTGGTCCAAACAAATTCCACAGTTTCCGATAAGAGAGTTCAGTGGCTATGGTTTATTTTGATTTTTTTTAGCACAGAATGCACAGTTTTAAAGCTACATAGAATATGTGTGTGATTTTATTTCATATTCCACCTGCGGTTTTTGGTAGTTTTGCTCTCCAGTTTGCTCGATGTTTGCAGATGCTCAGGATTCAGGGTTAGATTAGTAGAACAAGGTGCTCAAGCTGGAGCCACACACTCTAAATCTGCTCCTGCGCACTTTGTTTCTGGATTAAATCATCCACTAAATAGCATTTATTCTAAATTGTATTCTATATTATATTCATTCGTCTAGGGGAAAAATGAGCACAACTAATTATAATCTATAGACTACTTAAATCCTCATTTTAATCTGCCCACAGATGTCATAATGCTGTTTAGACGCTCCCGTTTTGAAGAGTCACATAATTTAACTGGAATTGGAATGGTGCAGATTTTACTTTATAGTCTAATGAAATACTTTCAGAATTTGCAACCTAAAAATCCACAGCACGACCTGCTCAAACTACCGAAAACTTAATATTTGGAGGCACACTTGTGAAAGTGGAAACTCGAACGCAGAGACCAAATAAAGATCCATGCCACTCCAGAAAATGCCAAAAATATGAAAAACACCAAACACGTGTGCAGTTAGTATGTGTTGGTGTGTAAAACGAGCCCTCTGGGTCACAGTGAACCCATTTCCACTGTGTTTAACATAGAACATCTGCCAGCATACAGCTCTCCTAAAAGCACTCATTCTCACTTTGAGAATCGAACCGCCAATCCTACCCAAATAAGAAGCCTATACAATTACCATGCAACAAGCCTGATCAAGTTCTTTGCTTGTTACAGGATTTTAAGTTTATATTCTGAAATTGAATATCACTGCAAAGCAGTGATTATCAAAGCTTACTGAACTCAAATGAAATCATATTAAGTCTAAACTCTCACACAGACTGATGAAAATATTTTATTTTCTCCGTGTGATATTAATTATTTACTGGCAACCCATGCCAGGTATTACCTTGGCAGCATGTTCTGCAAATGAATGGGCTTTTATTAGCAGACTTAATATGCCTATTCCAACTCAATATAGTCAGAACAACAAGTGGGGCAGCATTCAGTGAGCTGGGAGCTCACAGCAGATGCGCGTTACTCCAAGAGACACATGTCATAATAATAATAATTAAAAAGAAAAACAAAGAACACACACGTCGGTGCGTCTTCTGGGCAGTTTGCTGTTGATAAACTGATATAAAATATCTTCATGGTAATGCTGTAATTGTGTCCTCTGCTGCCAGCATAATATATACACTGATTATTAATGTTGTAACTGAATATTTTAACGTTAGAATAGCATTTGATACATTATGATAATTTCTATCATTCGACTTTTTTTTATACAAATTTTCCATATGAGCTAAGTATTAGTAAAATATACACTGCAGTGTGGTTGTGTAACAAAGTAGGCCTAATGATTTCCTGTGTATTAATGTGTTGATGCTGTTACTTTGGGTGTAAAGGCGTTATGATATTTATGCGCGTGCATCACTGAAACCCAAGCCGAGCTACTGCCCGAGAGATGGGACCCGCGCGCCGGTCACTCAGGGGACAAGCAGAGTTCAAAGGGTCACGAGGACATTGTCCACTTTGTCTGGGTGAAGTGTGTGTGTATACGTATGACGTGTCTGGCTGGTCGGCCTCGAGGACAGGTCAACTTTCTCTCCCTCGGTCTGGTCATCAATTAGTTCAGCCCGCCATTAGGACGTAGCTCGCGCCCCTTGTCACTTCCACTTCGGACAACCGCTTGCGCTGAATTGGCCCCGGACTCGCCTCGCGCGCCGTAAATATGTGCGTGTATATTTCAAGTAAGAGGTTTGTGATCCTTTTTAAATAGGCCACAAAATCATAAAATAAAATAGTTTCTGATACTGAGTTTAAGTGTTACTGCTCCTTATTGTTTTAATAAATTATTAGACCTTTTTTGGGAAACAACCCCCACCCCATTCCAAGAAAAATTTCTACCAATACATACTTTACATTTTATTGAACATTTGTCATAGGTAGTATACGTAATTACTTGACAAAAACACTAACATAAACAAACAATGTAAAAATCCATAAAATGTACACTTTCCTGAACGTTTTTAGGTAGTTTGGAGAATAACATCAGTAGATTAACACCCTCTCCCACGCGCCCCCCTCTATTTTGGAAAACACCTTGAATGGTTAAATTATCCCCACCCCTACCCGCAATGACATTGTTTTCACCGTACAAGGTGATGTTTCCCCCTTGCTTATTTCTGTACAGTTTAAATATGAACACCATATGACATACATACACTTCTCAAATAGTTTTTCTTCCTCACATTGTTGTGTGCGCGTTTAACTGAAGGTATAATACACACAACACGTTTACAAAATAAGGAAAAATAGTAATCGGGGGGTCGAGTCCTAAAGCTTCGAAACAAGTGCCTGAAAGATAGGAAGTACATTTGACAAAAATAAAAACTAATAAGAAGTTAGGTTGTTTTCTTGGAATGCAACAAGAAATTGTGTCTTCAAACAGTTTGTCAGCGTTGGGTGGCGGGTTATTTATTTACTGTATTTTTTAAATACATTTCGGATGCCATAACCTGCTCCGCCACCATCCATTTCCCTTTCTGTGATCTTGTTTCTCTTTTTTAATTTTCTGAATTTTATCTGTTCTTTCCACAGTCACACGGTTCCTTCTCAAGAGTCTTTTGGATACATTTCTTGAGGGATCCAAAAAGGAATCCTCTCCCCCTTCCTTCTCTACATGTGTCAGGTAAAAAAATAAAATTAAATTAAATGTAGGCTACTTTTTCCCAGAGTTTTCACATCAGACAAACGTCTCGACGAACTTTGAGACGGGAAGGGGAAGGGATTAACCAGCATGTCTTTTCCTCCATCTTCCTCTTTTTTATCAGTCTTTCCCATCCTCTTTCACTCCGTCCGTTTCTCCTCTTCCTCTGTCCCGTTCACCGTGGAGGAAGAGGAGGAGGAGGAAGAGGAGTTAATCAGCTTGTTCTCTTTCTTCCACTTCATCCTCCGGTTCTGGAACCAGATCTTGATCTGCCGCTCAGTGAGGCAGAGCGCGTGCGCGATCTCGATCCGCCGCCGCCGCGTGAGGTACCGGTTGAAGTGGAACTCCTTCTCCAACTCGAGGGTCTGGTAGCGCGTGTACGTCTGCCGCCCGCGCCTCCCGGGGCTGCCGAAGGTCCCTGAGGGAGAATAAAAGACAGAAAGTTACACTTTAACCAAGGCTGTACCTGCTAACACACACAGAGTCACCTTCAGGACTGGGTTTGTTTTTTACTATTCTATTCTATTCTATTCTATTCTATCTAAAGCGGTGCAATCTGGTTGGTTTTGTAGCTTTAATGCCCCTTTTTAATACAGTAGAGTCTGTTCCCAACTTGCCAGTTTGGGATCAATACAATTAGAATTTAATTCTTCAGTTTATCAGTCCCCCAGTCACATATTGTCCGTGGTGTCCTTGTGAAAGTGCATTTTCTTGCTTTGAACTGTTTTACAGAAGTACCAATATTTATAACACCAGTAGCATATATGCCCAGCACTATGATACAGCATCTTTGCGGTTACATGTGTTTTTTCCCAACAGCCTGATAACAGAAACGGACACTTGTTTAATCCTTCGTGAAGGCTGGAATTGTTCTTTTGGTGTAGTGTGAAACCAAAATATTACCCAATAAAAATAAACAATTTAACTTCAGAAAATGAGGTTTCAATGTCGCAACTGGTGAATAGCAGCATTGAGGAGAGAATAAAGATGCTCTTGTTCCAGTTCTCAAGCCCTCAGTGTAATAATATTAATAATAATAGTAGTAAAAGTAAGGACAATAACGATAATATTTCAGAGGTTATTCCCCCCGGTGAGGATCCGTTTCCATGGCTTTAGTCTCCTCTGATCCCCACTAACAGTATTTTGGCCCCCGGTGGTAAACAAATCGCCATGTTGTCAGTTTAGCAGCTTCAGTTTCTGTATCGATCTGAAAGGCAGAGCATGGCGTGGAAAAAACCGCACGCTGCTCAGGGCGCATATCTAAATCTAAATATCCATAAATAAAAAGTCAGTCCAAACCGGATTATGGAGGAGCACTCAGGTTTTCTGTGCCACTCTGTTCTCTCTCCGGCTGCCATTTACATCTTCAGCTGTCATTTATAGCTCGCGTTGCGTTTTATTCCTTATATATGTCTTTGCAGCGGAGCCTGTTTCCACCTCATCTGTCATAACTCGGAGTGTCCTGCAGGGCTTTGTACCACAGTAGCCCTGCATCATCCACCATTAGTCACTACACTCTCAACAGGCCGTTTTTCTCTTTTAAACAAAGACACTCCGGTTTGCAATACAGTGGCCCAAAACGATAATTTCATACTTGTGGTTTAATCCTCACAAAAGTGTAAAACAGGACAGACTCATCATTGTTTTGAGCAGCCGAATAAATCAAATTATTCCCTCTTTAATCTGTCCCTGCGTGTCTCATTTTCACCCTGGCAGCATTTGCAGGCCTGATTATGAGTGTAATGTCTAATCTGCTCGGTTATGAATAAGCAGCGCTGAGGTCAACAGTCCAGGCTCCTTAAAAGATAACAGGAGAGAAGCTGGGATCAAAAATAGCAGCAGGAGCTGTGATACCATTCTTCTTTTTTCAGTGACGGGATAAAAACATGTTTTTAAAAAGAAAGAAGATGTCTAAATGTGAGGTGGTGAAAAAATATTTTAATTCCACTTTTTTGTTGGTGCTTTAAGGCAGACTGAGGACCCGACAGAAGAATAAAGTTTAAAAATGAAATAAAGAATAAGAGAGAGACAGTTATATAGATAGCTGACTCGCAGAGGCTGCATGCTTTTAGTTTCCTCTCTATCTATCTTTCTATCTGATCCTTGTTTTCACCCACAACACTCTCTGACAGGCTTTTCCTCTCTAACTTTATTTTCCCCTGCTCGGCAGCAGCTTCGGTCAGCAGGTCACATACAGTAACAGGAGCTCCAACCCAAACAAACCCAGTTTATGACGGACAATAAAATATCAAGCACATGACTGACTGACAGGCCAACAAACGGGGATCATAAAGCAGCTACTGAGAGAGGCGGAGGAGGAAAAAGAGAAAGGGAAGACAGCAGAGGGGCTGACAGAGGAAACAAACGTCAGTTTTATGACGGGGATCATAAAATATGCAAGAAAGAGCTGGAAAGAGGGAAGAAGACACTCACCGTTGCACGAGTTCATCCGCTGCATCCACGGGTAAATGGGGGCTGATGCCGGCAGCTTGTCGTCCATCGTTTCACCGAACATCCCTTTCCCACTCAGCCCCGCGCACTCCGCTTTACGGTGCATGCCTTCCTGGCTCAGCGCGAGCTGATGCTCTTCCAGACTGCACGGGTGCTCCTTGTCCCGATAGAAGCTCGTGGCCGCAGCTGCAGCCGCCGCTGCCGCCGCTGCCGTGGCATAATCGCAGGCACCAGCCCCGGTTGCGCCCCCTACACCGACCCCTGGCGCCGCCCGGTGCCCGCTGTACGCTCCGTTCGCAGCCTGTTGGTAGTAAGTGGACGCCGAGTACGGTTTCTCCTGGTGCACGCCGCCGCCGCTCGCGCCATACGCCACGGCCGCGGCGGCGGTAACGGCTGCTGCCCCCGAGTAGTGCCGGAGCGGGTGGTCGGCGGCGTATCCCGACGAGTAGAGCGGGATCTGACCCAGGAATGACTCCGCCGCCGCCTGCCCGCCAGCACCCGTTCCCGGTAGCGTCACCGGGAAAGAGGAGTTGACAAAATAGGAACTCATCGGGAGAAAGTAGGAGAGGAGACGGAGGAGAAGAGAGGAGAGGAGAAGAGGAGAGGGGAGGACAGGAGGGCACGAAACAAACACAACAACAACGTTCACGCGATGAAGAAGAAGGAGGAGTAGAAGGAGGCTAACGGCTAACGGTTCTCCCTCCCGTCCTCCTTCCTCTGCCTTCCCCTGCCTGCACTTTATGATTTGTTGTGTTTTATAGCCGACAGTCCGACGGGCTGCTGCTATCACTTAGTTTATCGCAGATTGGGAGGAGTGGGGTGAGGAGGGTGAGGGTGAGAGGAGGAGAAGGGAAGGGGGGTATCTGGGTGGCTGAGTGCCAGTGTGGGACAGAGAGAGAGAGGAGGGGGGGTGTTTGTGTGTGGAGAAGACGGGATGGGGTGAGGAGGAGGATGAGGGGGGAGGCAGAGACCAGCTGACCTCAGACTGACCAATGGGAAGCTTCCGTGCCTGGCATTCGTTCGCCCCTTTTCCTTTCGTTGGAGAGAGGAAGAAGAGGAGGAAGAGGAGGAAGAGGAGGGGGGGCTGGGAACTACCCCCCCTCCCCACCACCACCTCTCCCCCTTCCTATTTCCCTTCTTCAATCTCCCACTCCCTTTCTCTCTTTCTAATTCTCATTCAATTTCTCTTTCTAATCTTCCCCCGGTTCCCGGTGAGATTGCGCAATCACACCGGAATCCTCGGCGCGTTAAATTGATTCTTTCTCTCCCTGTGTGTCCTCCTCCGTCTGTTGTTGGACCCATAAAAACCAGCAGCTCACACACACGCACGCGCGCCCTCCCCTAGGGGAGGGTTGCTGCTGCACAACCAGAGGCAACCGAATAATAAAACATATTCCCGGCGCTTTGCAGATAATACCGACCGTATTAAAATGAATTTGGCGAGTGTAAATCACAGCCGGGAGCGCGCACGAGGCATGTGTGGTCCCAAGTGTGTGTGTGCGGCGGGGATGTGAGTTAGCCTACAATATAATGTGGGATTTCCACGTCTATAATTGAGGTGTTTGTGCATTTGTAATTGGTAGGCATTTGGGTCGGTGGGTAGATTTATGCCCCCCATGCCGGTCAGTGTGTGTGTGTGTGTGTGTGTGTGTGTGTGTGTTCTCTACCGCAGGCCTTTCACCGCGGTTGTTTTCTCCATCGGACAAGTTGCTTAAATGATAATCTGAAAGGGATTCTCTGAATATAATCGGTTAATGTGTAATTGCTGAAAGATAACCCGGATGCCGCTGATCTGTCCCGTGTTGTGCTGTATGAATCATATGCTTGTTTTGAGCTGTGGTGTCTGTAGAGAACCAGTTGTATTGTGGAGCCGCAGGTTCGGTTTGATCAATGTGTGCAGTGAATTATTATTTTCTCCTTCTCTGACACTGATTAGGCTGAAATGTAAAACGAGAAGAAGAAAGAAAACAGTCTCCAACTTTTCCCATTTTTCCTCGTATTCTTGACACTGATTATAGCCACGCGCCCGAAACTCTTTCCATGGGGCCATTATGTATTATTCAGGTTAAATATATTCATACAAATAGCCTACATTAAACCTATACGGATGCATACTATAGCTTTGAGAAGGAACAAACTTACTTTGCATAGTTGTAGCGTAACACTCCAACGTCCAGCAATTAAAGAAATGATGTTAGTAATATTAATTATACAGTAGTAGGCCTCAGGTTACATGAGTTCGTGTTATAATTATAACGAGATAAATAGAATCACAATCACAATAATTAATTAATATATAACGTCTTATTTTGTATCAGTTGGTCATTGAAACGTGGTGGAAAAAGTTTGTAATTTGCTAATAATTAAAACATTTCTTCAAAAAAGTTTTAAAACGTAAATACTTTTGGCTACTATACAAAAGTAATGTATGTATGTATGTATGTATGTATGTATGTATGTATGTATGTATATAAATATACACACATATACATATAGGCTACATATATGTATGTATGTGTGTACATATATATATATATATATATATATATATGTAGCATATTCGGCGTAATTGTGGCTTTTTTTTGCACGATAGTTCTTCAGTTTTCTAAATTATGAATTCAACTGTAATGAATAAAACCAAAATGTATAGACGTAATGCAGCAGGCTGCACACACACACACACACACACACACACACATACACATACAAAATTATGAGAAGAAAGACATCATGGATATTGTTATGCTCTCCTTCCATATTATTCTTCTTTTTCCGATTATAGTTTCAGAAAGAAAGAAAGAAAGAAAGAAGGAAAGAAAGCAAAGCAAAGCTGGAGGAGTGGGCCTGCTTTTCATTCACACTTACAAACGGAATATGTGTCGCTGAGGTCGTAAAGTAACCGCAGCCATAAATAAGTCTCCCTCTCTCTCTGTCTTTCTCTGTGTTTCCCCTACAGACTCTGACTTGTCTGCATGGCCCAACTGCAGACAGTCCGACTGACAAATAGAGACAAAGACTCTATTTTTACTTTTACTTTACCCTCCCACCCCCGTCCATTCCTCCATGCCCTCTCTCGTTTTTAAAGTAACACTGTTCAGAGCAGGGAGACAGATAATAAGTTTCATCCTCGACTCTCACTTTCTGTGGAGGATCACACAGACAGTTGGGGAATCTCTCTTTTTAACTTTCAGTCTGACCTCTCCCTCGCTCCCTCTCCCTGTCTCTCTCTCTCTCTCTCTCTCTCTCCCTGGCAGGACGCTGCGTTTCCTCTCCGCTTTGTGGGAACGGGAAGCAGCAGCATTGTGTTGGAGCTGACTGTGGTTTAATCATTAATGAGCACTAACAGTCGGGGCAGGACAGGCATGGCCTACAGCCGGGGACACACACAGGACGGTAATACCATTATTACATACACAGCCCGTATGCATTAGCACGGTTGTAACGTGATTGTGGTTTAGGCATAATGCGTACTTAGTGGTACCTCCTGTTCAGCAGCCTGGAGGGTAAATATGACTTTCTGACATATTCATATTTATCCAGTGTAGCAGTTAGTGTGTGACACAGGGACAACTGAGCTAAGCGTTTAAAGCAAAGAGACACTGATTAAAACGTGTTTACATGTATGGAATTATACTGTAACGTAGCATAAATTAATAACAAGCCGCAGGAGGTGAGATTCAAGTGCCTCTCACAATGCTGCATTTTAGAGTTTCATCACACTTCATAAGTATGTTAACTATGAAGGCTAAACTGTTTTGGATATTGTGTTAGCCCAAGCTTTTAAAAACTGACAAATTTACCTTTATTACAGGTGCAGATGTAAGCTAACGATGTGTAGTGTTACCATATCTTATAAAGATACACTTTTGGTTTACTACATTGAGAAAATAGCCTACTAAGCAACCAATGTGCCATCATGACACATTTATAGGCTTACATTTTTTGTGCCAAAGCCTTGATGTAACATAAAACAAGAATAACTAATATGATAATTAGTCTCACATATTAGTTTATAATTCTACAATGGCGGAAGTGAAAAATGAAGCGTATAAGCTGCTCCATAATGACGCACTTTAACATAATAGCTTTAGTTAACATGCAGTTTGTAAACTAGGACTTGAAGGCAACAGTGCGACCTGATTTCTGTTACCATATCATGTGACTGCTTTGAAATATTCATACATGCTGGCTGCGTGTGCAGCTCAGTTGTAGGTTAATGAGCGGGTTGTTATGCGTCTTTGCAGGTGTGTTGCAGTTTGGGAGAAGCGAGGCGGCAAACGGCACCAAACGGCACAGAGAGAGGAAGACTCGGGCTCGGGTACGGAGACTGGAGGTGTTTGCTAAATGAGAAAGTCTGCCCTGTTGGAAGCAGCGGTTAATGTCAGGAAGAGAGTGTGAAGGAGAGAAACATAAATGGATAATGCACCTTAAAGTGAGACAGTCACAGCCTGCTCTCACGCGCCCTGAATGTCAATGCGCTGTGTTATCTTCCCTATTTGCTGTTTCCTCCTGTAGATGACACACTGAGGTTTAACCAGACTTAAGCATGTTTCATGTACAGTTGGCCTTTTCTTGCCCTTTTGTTTACGTCACACAGCTAAAGCTAAAGTCTGCAATTATTCAGAAGGGCGCACCGTTTTGAACGAGTTTGTGAGGCCAAATTGTCCAAATAAATTGAATATTTTTTCAGCGAAATATGAAAATAAAAATTTAAAAAAGGCAACTGTTTTAATTTTCTACTACTATCATACAATAACGCTACTACTAATACGAACACCGTCATAACAATGATACTCGTACATGGGAACAGTACGCAGTCGGTGAAAATATTCGGGGATGTGTTTCCTATCTAAATAACTAGCCTATTTAAATTATAAAAATAACAACATCTCTAATATCAATGATGATAACAATAATAATAATAACATACATAGTGTGTAATAATTTAAGCCGGCTGTGTGCAGTAAATCAGACGCGCGTGTGTGTGTGTGTGTGTGTGTGTGTGTGTGACCGAGCTGCGGTGTAAACAGTTGAGGGCTGCTGAAGGAACTCCAGGAATCTGAGAAACTTCAGAGATTATCGACAATTAAAGCTGAAGGAGTCAGACTGCTGCTTTATTGCTTTATGGCTCTCTGTGTGTGTGTGTGTGTGTGTGTGTGTGTGTGTGTGTGTGTGGTACAGAGAGAGAGAAAGAAAGAGAGAGAGAGTGTTCAGGACTTTTATGGTTTTATGGCCGTTTATGACTCCTTGTAAAGTCCGAGGAATGGCGACGAACTGAAAAACAGGCCCGCAGCAAACAGCAGATGAACAAATGTGCTGTGCTGCACACAAGGAACGCGCGTGCACACACGAACACGAGCACTGTGCAGTTCATCTGCGGTTCATTTCAGCCTCGGCAATGCTCAAACTGCCGGCATTGCACTCAGTGTTATTAAAAAGCATTGTGAAATAATTAACTGTCTATGAAATTAAACATTCGCACTTTATTTTATTGACTTACACTTTTTTGCTTTTGCTGTTTTTGCCCAGAATTTGATTTCAACCCCTGCACAGAGATAACTACACTGGGGAATGTTCCGAAATATTCCTAGTGTTGAAACTGCAGCCACCATTTGGAAAATAACGCATCTTGATTTCTAAATTCAAAAACGTGTATTTTCGACATGTATTTCAGTCCTAAATGTTTTATTTTTTTCATGTTTTTATTTTCTCCTTTTTTTCTTTCTTTTTATTTGAGGAATTTGAAAAAAACACGGCATCTAAAAGAAAAAGAAACTCACAATAATCAGAAATATTTTTATATCAAGGTGATGGAAGATAAATATTTGATTTGGAAAAAAAGGCACATCCTCTCAGGTGTTTCCGTTCCAACGTTGAATAACTTTAAATGTTTTAAAAATAGTCTGTGACATGTTTAAGATACCACTTATCACCTGTCTGTTTAATCCTGTAAGGAGAAGAAAAAATTGGACTTTAATATCTCTGTATATTAATATCTGTTTCACGTAACTACAACAGTGTAGAGGTGCACGTAATGTCCGTACCTTTAGAGTATAAGCCTCAGTATCCTGGTTAAGAAACAGTGTGTACGTGCGTGTTTTTGTGCGCGCGCGTTGACCGACCTCTCCTGCGCGAGTTAATGACAAACTGAAAGAAACTGCCTCACTAGTGTTTTTTTTGTTTTAATGTATTAATCGTTTCCAGGCTGCACGAGCTGGCTGGCTGCGTCCTTCACGGCACCGTGAGCTCGTGCTTTGGGTCAGTTCACCGAACTGTTACCGGTGGGCGCGAGCTCTCGGCCACATAATGGCCCCGGGACGAGTTAAAGATTAACGGACGGATGAATGCAGCATCACGGGGAGCTGGGGCAGCTTGTTTTTCTCCAACTCTCTGCTAAATGAAAAAAAAAAAAAACGGAGCGGACACGCGCACTGGTGCACGCGTAACTAATTTATTTTATTATAGCCGGTAATCAGGGACATAATACGATATAAGAAGTTCTAAAACATAAACCACATTAAATTGTACTTGCAATTCACATTTTCAATACGTATTACAATGACTCGATTTTCATCATTTGTTTTATTAAGTCGTGGCGATTATTATTATTGTTACTATTATTATTATTATTATTATTGTTATTGTTGTTGTTGTTGTTGTTGTTGTCGTCGTTGGTGTTGTCATTTTTGAGGGTTGTTTTTTTATAAACTTTGTCAATACCAAAATGGCATAATTATTACCTATGAGCCTGCACATTATGTGTAACTACATTAATACTTTGTATGATTATGGTGGTGCATGTGAAGTTTATATACACTTAAATATTATGTGGAATTCACTTTTAATATTATCGTATGGTAATCAGAATCTACCTCAGTCTCTTTGTTCACACCAGAGAAAGACAAAAAGCCACAACCAACAAGACAAAAGAATAAATGTACGGCCCACACATTTCCACACGGTCACGTGCACGCACATACTCCCTGGCTCTCGTCATGTCTGGTCTGGTTTCATTCCAAAGAGGACAACAAAGTGAAGTCTCGGGCACATCATCAGTTTGTCAACAGCTTACACACTATAACAGAAGCAACCCCACACTTACACACACACTCACACACGTGTTGCCAGCAGCACATCACACCTTCGAACGACGACAGAGACACATTTAGCCTCCAAGCCAGGAAGCATAGTGTGCGTGTATAAGAGTCTCTGACGAGTGGGTATTACCCAGAGGATGAAGCGCGTGTTTTTGTGTGTGTTTGAGAATGTTTAGTACTGTCGCCAACATGACGCTAGATGGCACCAGAGCGTTTTGTAGGAGCGGGCTGAGGCTGCTGAGGCTGCTGGGAGGCTCAGTGCTGAGCATAGCCGCCGAGCTGCAGCTCTGCCCCGGGCTGGGTCAGTGTGGCCACCGCTCCTCCAGCCTCTGGAGCTGCACTCTCACTTTGTTTTTCATGTGTGAGCCTGGTTTCCATCACAATCCAATGATAAAAGTAGTCCCAGATACTTTGTAGTTTGACGCATCAAATTTCAATATTTATATCAGATACTGTTTTATCGTAATTTAAATTTATATTTTTAGGCTCAGTATTCTGTGCCAAATATGTCATGTATATGATATATAAATAGTTTGCTTGTGGTGAAACATGGTGTTGATCCGTACTGAGGATATGAATGTACATGCGTGTAAATGAATAATATATATATATTTGTATAAATATGTGTTTATATAAATGAAATGATAAACCGGTCTCGAGCTCTGTGACTTATGATACTCAAACCGCTGCTCCCGCTAGCCTTAATGACATAGAATTAACACTGATTTAAATCTAGCAAATGATGAGAATATTATGATTTACTATGCAATATCTGTTATTATATAACTAATATTTATTTTAAAAATAATGATGACCACTTCTACTGCAGCAATAAACACTGACAGCTGCAAAAGTAAATAACTGAACTGTAAAGACTGAGGACAATGGTATTTAAACTTTAGATGGCATACTGGGTCTATATGGTCGACCTTTTTAAACAACATATATACTTATAAATTAATAATTAGAAATTAAGCATTTTTATTTTATGCAAAAAATCTCTATATATTAATAGCATGAATCTGTGCCTGAGGTGAGCAGGCGTTATGTTGTCTTTCTTAGCATTTGTCTCTTCTCGCCCTCTCTCTTACACACAATGTGCCTTTTAAATATTAGTTAAATATTTGTGTTTGTGCTGTAATGAAGGAAGGAGCTGGTTTATGACCATAAAGTTAATACCTGACACAGTGACTTGCCAGATTTCTTAGAGCGTCTCCTATATTAAAGCATCATCCACCCGTAGTTGCTACGTGCAGTTATTTCATAAACACTGGACGTAAAAAGAAAATGTCACTGAGTTTTACCAAACCGTACAATATTAACTTTGTTGTGTGGTGACAGGTTTGCAGTATGAATGTGCTCCTAATCCTTAATGAATATCAAAAATACTCAGCCAATAATGCGCTTATGTATTGTGGGAAATGTAGTCGGCTACTGATGCTTCAGATGCTACATATCTATTGTTATTACCCGGCACCGCGTCTTAGTATCTATTGCTGTAACAGTGTTTGTCTACTGATTATATTTTTGATATCTGGTAACAATAACTCTTTGTTGTTGATTTTGTATTGGTGCAGAGATGACGAGAAGTGTGTATTGCTTTTAAATGTATTCCGTTAACTAAACTTTCTTATCCAGCCATCAACACTGTGTCGTATTCCAGAAGAAATGGAAGCTGTCTCCCCAGTCAGAGGTGTTACAGACATTCAGTGGATATACTGTCAACGCTTCTCTGTGCTCACCTACAGACTGAGGGAGGAGTGGCGGCGGCCAGCGGATATTCAAAGCTAAGAAATGTTGAATTTTGATGTATATTTTGTAAATCTGTAGATGAATGTGTTCTCTGAATGCTTGCAAAAATAAAAATAAATAAATCTACCGAAAATCTCATCTTGTGTATCGTCTATGACCGCATGAGATGCACAATTGTGTGCCGCTTTTCAGACATATCACCAAACGCACATAATTTCGTGATTATAGGAAATCATTTCTGTATCAGATTTACGCATGCCCTTCAGTGTCAGTATTAGTCATAATTAGTCTGACGGCAAGCAACACACAGTTCTAATAACAATTAAAGTTATAATAATAACTTTATTTCTGTAAGACAGCAAGTTATGCTGCTTAGCCTGTGATTGTGAGTCTTAACTAGTTAACTAGCCTCCATGAATTTTGGAGATCCAGTAGGCTACAGTCGTAGAAAGCACACAAAGGTTAATTTGTTACAAAACAAACTGACACACTTACATATCTCAAAAGTAAGAGATAGTAAAAGCTTAGAACTATTTACCACGGGAAATGAAATCGTCCTGTGTGTGTGTGTGTGTGTGTGTGTGTGTGTGTGTGTGTGTGTGTGTGTGTGTGTGAGATGAAGGAATTTTCTTCAAATATCAGACCCTTTTAGAGGTGTTTGATATTTGAGACAGCAACAAATTGGAGAGACCAAAGAGAAGACAGACAGACAGACAGACAGACCTGCAGATGTGTGTGTGTGTGTGTGTGTGTGGGTTGGTTGGGTGGAGGGGTGGAGGTCTTGGGCGGTGTCCTGGCCGGTTAGGTGTAGACAAAAAAAAAACAGCCCGCCCGCCGCAGGGAGGAAATGAGAAGGGAAACAAAGTCATAAAAGTGGGCTGGACGGACTGAGACAGAAAAAACATTCCTGTGTCTGTATACACACTCACACAGACACACACACTCACACAGACACACACACACTCACACTCACACACACAGGCTGTCAGTCAGCTGAAACCTGGAAGCTGTTCCACTGAGATCTGGAAGTGAAACAATTAAAAAAAAACACACACACCACGAGAACAAAAGACAGTTCAGAAACACAGAGAGGTAGAGGGGCCACATTTTACCTGCTGAAGACGTGACATAAGAAACAACCGGTAAGCTGCACAACAAGCTCTCTTTACTTTCAAAATAAAATACTTGATTTAAAATAATGACCTGACGAATCCAGTACACCTGCTCTCACATGGAAGCCAGCCTCACACCTTTGTATATATCTGCCCCTTCCCCACGTTCACAGTGAACGGCTCGGGGCAAAAAGATGTGAGCTAATCTTCCGGATCACAAACAGCCGAGTTTTAACCGATGGATGGCTCTTCCGTAGCTAATCCCACCACTTAGAGAGCCAATTCATCTGGAGAGTTCATCATGGAGCCTAATCCAGCCAGGAAACGCTTTAATCTGAGATGGAAAAGTAACACCTCATTTATAAGGTTAATGTGTAAACCAGAAGCAGCAGAATCACGCAAAGCACTGCACTTTGACTTATTTTGCTCCTTTAACAATGCGCATGCAGCAGCGCGCGCAGGGGCTGCCGGAGGAGGAACGTGCATGAATGGCTCTTACCGTTTGTTGATAATCCGTCACGAGAGCCCCACACACCTGCAGATCACTTCGGCGTCCCGCGTGCAGGCAGCCAGGCACCCCGGAATGGCACGAGGCAGCCCTACCGTGTGTAGACCGGATGGATGGATGATAATTGGATGGAGGGGTGGAGGCGCGAGGAGGTGAGGATGAGGAGGACGAGGAACTGGAGGAGGGGGGTGCGTTCCCCGTTGTCATCCAGTAGTCAAAACATCGCCGTCATCTTCATCACCGCCCCTATCATCGCTATCATCATCCTCGCGGTGACAAGTGAGAAACTGAATAAAATGTTAAATTAAAATTAGAAATAAAAATAACTGGGTCATCTCCGGGTTGGTTTTTCCAGGTTTGGGATCGCGGCTCGGCCCCTCGCCTCATCACAGCGGAACTGTCCCCATCTCGGTCCGCCGATTTAGCGTAGACAGCACGAGACCAGACGGAGCGCGGAGCCATAGCGGAGGAGGAAGAGCAGGAGAAGGAGGGGGAGGGGGCGGGTTGTTGTCAACGTGCCGGTTTCCTCAGTCACAACTAGTATTCTCATTAACTAGTCCGTTTAATTATAGCCGGGCGTTAATTTCCTCGCGGTTGCCCGGCTCCGCGCGGCGCCTCGCGAGCCCCGGGAAGAGCAAGGGAGGAGAGGCGGCTGTTCGGGCCGGAGCGGAGTGCAGCAGCAATATAGCCACTTGGGAAATCATAAAAAGTTCATGTTCACGTTAAGCGCGTCCACATGACCAGCCCGTCGGCCAATCCCCGCGCGCGGCCACTCATAAACTTGTATCACAAAGTTGTAAATTTTCATAAAACAACAAGGAATTTATTGCATTTCTTCATGGAGTGCTGTTAGAGGGGAGCTGCTCCTTCTCTTTCTACCATTCTCTCCGCCGCCATTTTCTTCTTCTTCTGCCCCTCTTAAGAACAACAAGCAAGCAGCTCTCACAGCACTGAGAAGGAACTGAGTATTTGGTTCTGTTTTCTTCCTTTTATCCCTTTAAAAACTATGTGTTTGTGCTGTGTTGGTTCGTGCGCCATACACTGCTTTATTTATCTACTGATGTTGGGTATGTGAATGAACCACATCAGAGATTTGTTCAGAATGATAAATTGTATTCAAATGCATTTTTATCAACAGTAAAATCCAAAGTTTAAACAAATAACTCACGTGATTTAAAGGACAGATAGTCAGATAGGACATTATAACAAAAGGTGTCACAGCTTGGCAGGGCGAATGGAGAATACACATTGCACCATGTCCACTTTTGTTTAATCACCTTTATGTAACATTTCGGTGTGAGAGTGAGTAAACATCAGCAGTGTCTCATCAGACGGCCAAAGCCAACAGACAGATGCAGCAAAAATAAGATGGTGAAGCCTGGCTGTCTGGGTGGCTGCACCATAACGCACGAAAACAACGGCGATCACTGCTGTGCTGGCAAAATATCATTTTTACGGTAACATGAGATTCTCATTAACCACCTATGTTTATATGAAGACTTATTATTTTAATAAATTATTGGTAGGCTCCAGAGGGAAGGAGCTAAATTTATGACGTGGGCGCCCATGCTCCCTGTTTGTATCTACCAAGCTGCAGGGGGTGAAGCTGTGCACCGTTGTAAGTGAGCTAGGTGAATTTTGGCCCCATGGCGATTTGCAGGCTCAACAACAGCACCACCTGAGTGGTGGTGTGGCCCTGAAAAGCCGTGCGTAGAAGCGGTTTCGCAATGCGGCAACGCGTCACAGTTTTAACGGCCTGCAGGCCCGGAGCCGCAGGATGCTCAGAGACGAAAACACACCGCAGTGATCTTTTTTGCCCCAAATCTTGTTTTACAACTGTGAAAAGCAGCCGGATGCGGTCAGAGGACGCATTTGCTTCAAAGGAGAGATGAGAGGACACATCTGAATAGCCAGAAGCTAAATTTTAATGACTAATATTTGAAGGGGGATCGGTTTCCTCTGCTCGACTCACGAGTTAAATACTTGAATACATTTGTTTATTACATCGTCCCCCATTGCTAACAAGCCTCGGTTAATGGGCGACTGAAGACACTTTTTCAATACTATTCATTCGGTCTGCATAACCAACATGCATCTTGGTCAGACGGTTTATCTCACCTCCAAAACTCACTTAAACCACCAAAACAATTCACACATGTCGCAAAATAAGCTATTTCTACCACAACACTGGAAACTGTTTTACTCAGAAAGCATACACACTGAACCAAAAAATATCAACTGGGAGCTATACAGAAATGACCAACTTTTATCTTCAAAGCTTGAATGATTTTTCACATAAAGCGGTGTTTAGAAATAGCACATTTTCACTTTATGGTCTGAAGTATATATATATAACAAGAACGAATCAGAAACGCAGCAATTCGCTGCAACAGTCATCAGTCTGTATTTATCTTTGCATATAGGGAAAAACAAAAGAGTTGAGACAAAAATCAAAATCCAGAATCCCATAAAACCCCATCGACAACATATAGTCAATAGTATAATCACCCATACTGTGCAGTACTACGAGGGTTCCAGTCCTCCCTTTCTCCTGCATTTGGCCACGATTTCTCACCTAAATCACATCTTGTGTCTCCACCTGTGATGGAATGATTATTATTATTTTATTATTATTATTATTTTTAAATATTTAGTTAATATTTCTATGTATGTCAACATGGCTACTGCAACGGGCATTTGCCATCGTTTTGTTTTGAATGTGTTTGTAACAGTATCAAAAATCAGTGTGAAAGCATTTGAAAAATCTGCTGCAAATATTTGTTGCTATGCGTCAGAAAAGAGTTCATGGATTTTGGAATGTGTGGTCATTAAATGTATTTTGTGTGAACGCAATAAAAAACAATTCACAGTTTGGTCCACATAGACTTCTGTTTCACTGACTGTGTGAAAAGTTTCGTCAATGTGAATTCAGTTTTGACCAATCCATGTTAGCAATCGTAAAAATAAAACTGTATTATTGTCCTTCCACAGGAACCTGAGGCCAAACGCCTCCTGAATTTTAAAGAAGCTACAGATGCCACCGCCTTCTTGCAGCACAATTCCATAAACAATTCGTGTTTATGCTACAATAAGAGCGTGTCGTTCAGAACTCGTCCAAAGAGATATTTTCACAGCTATATTGTTTTTTTTTTCTCAGAAACGCTGGGATGCCAAATCCAAAACATAAGCCAATTAAAATGCTGCAGAAGATCCAGTTTCGCCACCGAGGAGACCCACATACCACTGCAATGCACCGGGTCAGCTGGTTCCTGTGTTACCTGGTTCCTTCAGTCCCCGCGCATCACTGTCTCCTTCTCTCAGTAAAGCAATGTACAGTTACAGATTGGAAATTACTGAAATAATCTACCCAAACTGCTCACGACAGGGCTAGAGAAAAGACACAGGCACACTCGTGACTAAACTAACGCAAGGCAGTCAAAATCACTGTTCAGCGCAGACAGACTTCACATTCAGAACTCATCAAATTTAAACCCAGGAAACTTGATGAAACTTTCAGTGACCCACATGTGACCTTTCCGGACTGCACGTTGTCTGGTTCGCAGTAGACGCGGATCCATCGCTTCCTATATTTAAATGTCCCGAGTTAAAAATTAACAGAAACCAAAGCAGCAGCACAGGAGGCACTTTCTGTTGGTTTCTTTGTATGTCTGTTGCTTTTATTGGGGTTTCCGGCCTTTTCATGGACGTAATAAAGACACCAGGACCTGCTATAACATCCCCCCACACACCACCGCCTTCCACCAGTTTATGTGGTCTTTTTGGTTTCTACAGGCAGCCGAGGACTTCCAGAGGCAACCCTGAGACATTTCGTTTGGATTTGGTGAGAGCTTTTGCAGCTCAAATGGAGCAGACCTGGATCTTTCAGCACGCAGAGCTTCCTCAGGTAAAACGCGGGGAAACTGCCCGCAGCTCGGGAGTTTGTAATGAAGGAGCTGGGAGGTGTGAAGGTGTCTGTCGGTCTGGAGATAGTAGCCTACAGTAGGCTACTTGGTTTAAAGCACAAGAAGAGAGGGATCTTCAAAGATAATGAATGAATCAATGAAATGTTAAAAATTCCCTTCACTAGAAGTCAGGCAACCTTCTGTTTTTTTTTTTTAATTTATGTATTTATAGTTTCCACAGGAACATTTCATAAAAGGAGACTTCGTTCTCTGACAGAAATCAGTTCCTTTACCTTATCTCCGCCAGGTTGGCCAGGAGAACATTTTCAGACTATACTGATTTAGATTTTTCTGTATCGATTATGAAATTGGTGATAGAAAACAAAATGTCATGTGCTGGTACAGTTCACAGCAGTGGGGTAATATGCCAGTGTACTAACTTATGAAATTTGGCATTATATCCATTTTGTGTAACCTATTCAGACACTTAAGCCCAGATATAGCATTTTATTTACGCAGTCTTCGTCACAACATGTTCATCGTTCGATTATTTCACAACGCGCTACCTGACGAAATAAATACAGACACGTATATGAGAGAAAATAAAAAAATAACGTAATGTGTAATCAGTCCAACAAAAATATGTTTTGGTATGTTTAACCGCATCTCATTGTCGTCATCGTGAGCTTTCATTTAAAAATAATAATATAAATATCCATATTCTTATGATTTGAGTACCAGATAACATGATTAAAGGATTATACCTTCATTTTCATTTTTCACTGTTAAACATTTAGTCACCCACCCATGTGATGTACATGTTAAACAGTCTGCAGTGCAGCTGGAATATTTAATCCAAAACTCGCAGATGAGATCTTGTTTATAATTTATAGGTCATATATGTAGTTTTTCGTTTTTATTTATTTATTTTAAGGTGGGGATTGGAGCCCATACTCTGAGTGCATCACTGCTAAATAAGGCTCCAAGTGTAAATACTGAAACTTTGAATGTTATCTTGCCATTATCTGTAACAGTGGGGGGTAAAAGCCTGTTAATATATTCAAACCTGTAAACAAGGTGAGGATGTTTCAAGAGCACATTGGCACTCATTACTGTGGTTTATAATCTGTGAAACTCATGATTACACTCTCAAGTCAAAGTGAGGATGGTTAGAACTTAATAATGCTCCTGCTGCAGTCTGTGTGTGTGTGTGTGTGTGTGTGCAAAAGTCTCTTTTCTGATGGGAGAGCATTTCAGTAGAATCTGGCATATCAAGTAACAAAACATTTTAAATTGTGAAGAGAAACCGTTGGAGTTCAGAGTGCCAAACTTGTCAGAAAGGTCCACATGTGGGCATTTCAATTTAAGTTTGACATTACATTGTTTTTTTTTTGTTGTTTTTTTTCTCCAACATGTGCAACACAAATAACATTTTTATGTAAAACACACAACATTTTTGGATGTTGCTTTGGCATTTTTTATCAGGCATATTTACATGTAAAAATCAAACATCTGTCACAAATTGTATTCACATTTGTATTTGTACATGTGATTTCTTTGTATATCTATATAAATGTCCTCTGGTCAGAGAGGGTGATCCAAACTGAGATATCCCACATCTGTTGGATATGTCATGAATAAAATGTATGCCACATCTATTCTAGGAATTTGACAATAATCCAAACATGAATTTGCTGTTTTGCCTCATTCTTTCCAACACTGGCTGAAAGATGGAAACTAAATGTAAGTGGAGCATTGCCAGATTAACTAAGTGCTCCCATAGTTATTGTCTCAGACATTTAATGATGACTTGTTCTAAACTGTCTATATTCTGTTTCTTTTTTTTTTTTGAAAGTGGCTGTAGTCTTATTATTTCTATGTTTTATTTTCCAACAAAACTATGAAGATCCTAAAAGCTGCTATCTAAAAGTATTCCATGAAAGGGATACGAACAGACAAAACACATTCCAGTTAAAGTTTTTTTTAATTATTATTTACATGTGCATTATAATGTGAACATGTACTGTGTCTAAGGCAACATGAAAACACAGGAGCAAATAAAGAAACTAAAGACAAATAGCACTTATTTAAGCATATAATTATTCCAAGAGAAAGCTAGAATACAAAAGCTAGACCTCATGTACAAACAAACACACAACAAACAAGAAGTCATTGGCTGACTATTGTCAAACATTCCCCTCCATTTAACTCAGTGTACTCTCTTGCACACAATGTTTACCTTTGGGTTAGCAGCGTTATCACTGAATATAAACAAACAGAGACATTATCAAACCCATATTCTTGCTTAAAACACTGAGACAACCTGGTGACAGTCAGAGCTGTAGCGACTATTGAGCACACAGAGGTCATATTTTCAGGCTGATTTAGATATTTGTGTGATTTGGAACAGTTTTACGTATAAAATTAAATAAATGAGGAGGGGTTTTTCACAAAAATTATACACCACAACATGTAAAAACCCATTCAGAATATAATGGAGATCGTATTTACAGAAAATACAATAAAATTATTCAATTAATGATAAAAAAAAGTGACAATTTGTGATTGCTTTGAATACTGAGTGGAGCACAGTGGTAATATTCCAGTAGGCTTAACCCTAAAATCAAATTCCACACTGCTACTGTAGGCATGGCTAACACTGATGTTCAGCTTTGTACCCACAGGAACCAGAAGTGCTGCTGTTTCATTCTATTCTGTCCCCCTCTGCTGCAGATCAGATGGGTGCGGTGTTATCACGTCATACGGACACTACTGTATGAGGACCTCCAGCCTTCAACAAGAGAGGAAGGGTTATGTGGTGCAATAGAGCGGGGTCTTTAAGAGGAGCCTAATACTTCATATCAGCATCAATACATTTCAGTTATTTCTATTTTATTAATGGAAAAAATTGAAAGAAATTTATTTAAAGCAAAAGCCTGACTTCTGTCCCCGTTCTGATAAGGAGCTAAACACTAGCTTTATGAGCAGCTCTAAAATCTGTTGTTTACACGGTGGAAGTTGGTGGTTTAACCACTTGAGCTAATCTACTTTTCGTTAGCCTGAGCTAAATGTATCTAACTGTAAACTCTACAGTGAAATAATGAGATTGGTGTAAGTTGCGCATAGATTGCTCATAGCAATGCCTGTAATTTAAAATGTTTCTTTGCAGGATGATGACCTGACTGCAAGGCAAAAATCACTTCTTTATTTCTTTTATCTCTACATCACTATAGTAAAAATGTAATTCGAGAAATAAGAGTTGAAAAAGCAGCTGTATGCTTAAAATGTCCAATCGAGTCATCACTCCTCCTCCTCCTCCTCCTCCTCCTCCTCCTCTTCTTCTTCATATTCAGCCGTCGGTAAACCAGCTGTTGGAGAGCCGCTCTCCTTGTTCTCCTTCTTCCACTTCATCCTCCGGTTCTGGAACCAGATCTTGATCTGCCGCTCCGTGAGGCAGAGCGCGTGCGCGACCTCTATCCTCCGCCGCCGCGTGAGGTACCGGTTGAAGTGGAACTCCTTCTCCAGCTCGAGCGTCTGGTGACGCGTGTACGTCTGCCGCCCGCGCCTCCTGTCTGCACCTGCACAGACAAGAACACATCTGTCTCCCTGCTCAGATAAAGTCATGTGTTACAGAGTAATCATGAATGCTGTAGGCTAACTAGAAACTAGAAATTTCGTTTGGGTGAAATAAAGAAAATTTCACAAATATCTAAGCTTTGACTTATCTATGCTTCTTCAGTATTCAGTTCAGTATTTTGATTCAAGATACATCTTTCATTTTTGTTCGAAAGATAAAAGAAATGATAGCTATGACAAAAAAATGTCCATGGTAAGTATAATTTTAAGTCAAATTTCTTATATAATAAGTTTAAAGGTGTGACTCACTGAGTAAAAAATAATAAGATAACAAAATGCAGTCATCACTCAGCTGAATCAGGTGCCTTTCAGCTTCAGGACAGAAAACTTGCACAGGACAAAAAGGGACTGGAGCACAGTGATTCATTTAATTTGCAGTTTGCACTATAAAAGGCTACAACTGAATTTATGTGTCTTTTTTTCCTTGATATTGACATAGCATTTTGACTTTTAACTTAAAGGTTTAATAAGTAATAGAAATTACAGCTGTTTACGGGAAGCTTTGCTGCCACTAATGGATTATTTGACTTACATGCTACTATTGAAACAATCCATCATTAAAGGTTTACTTTGACTCTGTTGTTAATGGCAGTTTTCATTACATTAATATATATATACATACATATATATATATATATACATATATATATATATATATTTATCTCAGTTTCATCACTGGCATTATCAAAACCTGGCAGCATTTGCTTTGAATGCATCCATGTTTGCAAACATTTTGAAATTATTTTTTGAAAGAAGCTTCTATAATGTCTCTATCAATAACTTTCATCTTTGAAACAACTTTCCAAATTGAATTAATAAATAAATTCTTTTAACCTCTTAAAACCTGCTTGTATCTTTGCATCCACTAGTCCAAGGTCTTAGGTTGTGTTTCAACATTGGGGAGGACACATATGAAAGGTGAAACTTTGGGACTCTCTCCCTGGAAATTTTGAGCATCAAACCCTTAATTTCCTGCATTGTGGTGAGATTTGCAACATTACGGACCTTTTCTGCATCAATTTATGGTGGAAATGTCTTTAATTTTATTAAAATAAAAGTCATCTGCTACATTTGTGTTTTTACTGGGATGGGGCAATGTCCATGTTCAAAATATTGTGGGGGATGTGTCCACTGGTAGCCACTTATTGCCACCTCTACTTCCTGACAAACACATTGACTTGTGGCTCTGTAAACACTGAAGAGTAGTTACTCAATGATGTGGTTTAACTGTTGGTTCAGCTGCTGTCTGTCTGGGCCAGTGTTCAATATTTACTTCAGTGTTTAGACTTAAAGAAGATGTTTGGGTCAATTAAATAATTAAAGGAAGTGAATTAAAGGGGGAAAAGAGTAAAAATCTGACTTTCATCGTGCTCTGTAGGGACTTCCAGTAGTTGTTTCTCTGAGTGAATACGTTCAGCAGAAATAGACCCATAATCGAGATAAGAACATGCTGAGAGTCAGGCTGCTACAGCAGGCATGGTAGGACCATCACTAATCTGATTCACAGGAAAACAAATCCATGTGAAATGTGCATGAGTCAGTGCTGAGTAAGACCACAGAAACCATGGTGACCTTCTCTCTTCATGAGGTCATGCAACGCCTGAAGGTTAAGGAGAAACTGGGTCACATTTTCACAGCTCAGAGGTCGGCTGCCGGCCACATAAATGTCCAAACTCACTTCCTCTGTAGAGTTCCCTGAATAGAAAACTCCTCTGAGGAATCTCTGGGATTCAGATGAGTTGGTGCAATATGTGTAGAGATGCCAGTGGGGATAAAGGTTTGAGTTTTGAATGCTACTGTTAAGCTGTTAAATTTAAGCGTTTTTAAAATTGATTTCTTTTGAGAGAGAAAAAACAAAAACAGAAACCCTCAAACTCTTTACAAAACAGATAAAGGGTACCTTTCTGGTTTCTGGTTTGTACATTTCTGCTGTTCTCCTGTGGAATCTCTAAACAGACCCTGGCTCACACTGCAATAAAATGCAACGATCAGCCTGTAAAAACTCAGCCTGGGCTTTGTGGCTGTCTGTGCCTGCTTTAACAGCATTAGCTGGTGTTTAGTGAAGCCTCATAAATGAGTGATGGAAGATTTTCTGTTGAAATCCTCACCGGACCAGACAGTGAGCAGAAGAGAGGAGCAACACAGGTATAAACACAGGAAATACAGAATGATGATGTGATGGACAACTTTCACTCTAAATGTTTTTACTTTTTTATTTAGTACAGCCCATCAGCTGAGCTCTAAAACTATGAGATAAAATGTTTTTTTGTTTTTTTTTTTCTTATCAGAGGAATGGTTCACCACATTTTTGCAGCACGGACACTTTCCCCTGCGTCTAGTATAAATCTTTTGGACATAAAGTCTCAGCCTCCAACTGTCTGTTTTCTGGGTGTAAATGAGTTGAAGAAAGAAAATGGATTTACTCTGATATTGATTTTCAAGCTTCTCATGCAGACACAGGCTGGGCTGTAATATGGCACTGCAGGCAACAGCTTTATTACACTCACTGCAAGACTGCTGCTCTTATATGACCAGGCATGGAGCTGCTACAGGGGACACTGAGGTCATGTCCTCTGTATTTTTTTCCTGGGATTTTGAGGTTTAAACAACCAAGGGGGAATTTACACTCTGTTTTCACAGGGAGGGTATTTTACAGGCTCTGGAGAGAATAGACATGTTTTGACACTTTTTAAAATCATAAATTTCACCAAGTTTACCATATAAAGGACCTCTGATTCATAACAGATAACATCACACAAGAAGTCTATGAAATATGGCTTTGAAACATAATCTCATGTTAGCAAATGAAGTGCAGAAAATATCATGCATATATTATAACTTCAGATATATAAATCAAAAATGGGGAGGGCTGGGGATGGGGGGACTTTGCCTCATGACTGCAGTATTTCTAAATTCTGCTTGTTTTGGACCTTTAATGTACTGAACAGCTAACAGTTCAGTGTGTATGTAACGTGTTAAGAATGATAAAACACTTTGAACAATGTCAGAGGATGATAACTTTTATATGTGAATTTTTTTACTTCATATTTTTTTCTATCATTCTCTCTCCCTGTCTCTCTCCCTTACAAACACACACACACACACACACACACACATACAGAGTTGATCAAATGTTGCGTGCTGAATTTCATTTTCCAAATCCCTCAATATCGTTTTGGAGATAGTTGCAAATTATAGCAAAATACATATCAGAGGAAAATCCATCTATTTATTTATTGTATTCTTATTTATTTTGCAAGACATTTACACATTTACATTTTCCCCTTTTGGCTCGTCCATTTGATGACATTATATTACTTATTTTAATTTCAAGTGCTTATTTGTGTTTATCTTATTTATTTCTTAGGCATATTTATGTAATATGATGAATATGTGTCTGTACAAATAATGAAATAAAAAACAATCATAGAGCTTTTTTTTTGGCCCTGTCTATGTCTACTAATTTGAGAAGAGAGTAGCGGAGAAAAAATAATACTTTCAATATAATATATTTACAAACATATACTGTATTCTTCTCTATGTTACCATAGCATTAAAGATGTCTGGCACAGGAAACGCCAGAGTACCGATAAAAATCCCATGATCCTCTAAAATAAGTGTAGGCCTATTTAAATAGAGCACTCATCACCTGCTGTTCTTCAAAAGCTTGAATTACATTTCTGTCCACACAGTCATGTTTCTCTACCGTGTGTGTTCCTGCTCACGTGATTTTGTCTGCAACGCCTCTTCGTGTGTTCGTCTGCGTGTATCTGTGTGCGCGCCACAGCTTATCGATGGCAGCGGTCAGTATGTGTGGGTGACTGAGTGTCAACAGCGTGGAAGTGTGTGTGATTGAGTATGTCTGTGTGCGAGTGTGTGCTTATCTGTGTGCTACTCTCATTTTGCTCCCTATCGAGGTGATATGTTAAAGTGTGTGTGTGTGTGTGTGTGTGTGTGTGTGTGTGTGTGTGTGTGATTTTCTGCTCTCGTGCTGTCGGCGGTGATTTGTTCGCGCTCTAGCTGGCGTTGGAATTCTCTGCAATCAACAACTAGAATGAACTGTATTGTGCTCTCCATTTCTCACACACACAAATACACTTAGAAAACGAGTGGTGAATCAGTGTGTTTATATACGTGCACACGCGCGTCCCACTGACAGCCCGAGCGCCTGCTTTAATAAGCGTTCATGCGGTTTTTTCGCCGCTGTTAACGGGAACATCCGGGACTTCTCCCTCCAATCATCTTGGACTGGACGGGAATCGAATCTAAATTAAAATCTATAAATTCATTACACAGGCTGGCTTGTTTGACCCCACCACAGCCCCTCCCTCCACACACACACACAAACACACACACACACACACACACACACCACACACACACACACACACACACACACACACACGAAAAAACACACGGGCTATGTCTCGCATTTCCTGTTTTCGTGTACTACTTGTTCTCCTGAACTTTCTATTTCATTGTGATGCCAGGAATAAATCTAAATATTGCAAATATAGTTTTCTCTTTTTTTAACCTCAACTCAGAAGTGGTTTTCCTTATAGGTCATGGAGATGTATATTTTTTTCACTGTCGTTTATTGCATTTATATAATATTGCATATTAGGTGTTGTCGTCTCCACTCTGGCCTTTCAAAACAAAAAAAGACCCAAAACCAATTTGTTTGACTTTATGAGCCTGAAAGGCAAGCAGATTAAATACTTTTAATTTCATGATGCCACTTTCCTTTTTCACTCTCCTTATCACACAGTATTCAGATTGAAAAGAACTCATAAACATGGCTTTACGCACACACACGCGCGCACACACACACACACACACACACACACACGGCAGAGGGACAGGAGGATGTTACAGTAAGGTGATGGTAATATGTAAATGAGGAAGTCTGTGGCGACGAGGAAAAGCTATCCAGCAGTCAGGAGGCTTCTATGAGCAGGGACCAAATTTCTCTGAACATAATTTCCGAGTGAGCTTGGCTGAGCTCTGGAGTCTGTGTGTGTGTGTGTGTGTGTGTGTGTGTGTGTGTGTGTGTGTGTGGTAGTTCTGTTAAAGCAACGAACATTGTAACACTGAAATATTTTACCTGACTATCTGTAAAAGTTGAGTGAATAGATCGTATTTCCACAAGAGCCATATTTACGCACATACTTTAAGTCCAACGTGCCATTAAAAATACGAGCGCACACAAAGGCTCCACTCACTGAGTTACTTATAAAGCGCGCGCAAGTTTTAACAAGCTTTCTTGTCTCCTTTTTGTCTCCACGTTGCCGTGTTTGGGGACATCTCCCTCACTTTTACGCACGTTTTACGCACAAACACTCTCACCATATTTCCCGGTTTTTACGCACTACCATTCAGTATTTTAACGCAAACATACAAATGCTCTTTGTGCTGTGTGTTTGTTGTTGTTCGAGACTCCGAGGCCCCGCACCTATTCAGCATCCAGCCTGCTGCTGTCTCACAATGCCGCTTTTACAATCGGGGGAAAGGGCAGGCATTCAAAGATCAAACCCATCTGCTAATTTATAGTGTTTATAGTATTAGCGGATTGTGGTGACAGTACAATAGCACAATAGGCTTTCAGTGGGCCAGATAGTACTGACAGAGAAACACAAGACTATCAGGGCGGAGAGGCTGAGCTGAGCTGAGCCAAGCACTGAATATGAGCGATAACAGTGAGCACCGGGAGAGGAAAAAGAGTTTGTTTGGAGGTTTTTTCACTTTCAAACAATTTGGGATATTTGGGACTCCAGGCACCCTTGCTCTCTCCTACCCCTTTCTTAAATACAATACTAATGAATATTCACCAAGTCTTAAATTATGGTTTTATGGAGGTCGCAGAGCCATAAAAGATCTGCAAAGAGAGGGAGAGGGGTTGTAAAAAAGTGACAGAGAGAAAGAGACAGAAAGGCATAGTTCAGCCACTGGCAGTGGCCGCTGCGCAACCGGGCCAACAGTTTAAAGAGCGTTTAACGTAATTATTGGGTCGAACAAATCCCCCCGCCCCGACACACACACACACACACCACCACCACCCCCTGTCGTCACGTCCTCCTACCGCTCCTCCTTCCAACTCACCTGTGAAGCCCCGCAAATTATCACATCACCTCTCATATCTTTTCCACCCCCACCCCCATCACCTCTTCTCTCTCCTCACCTGAGCTTCTCATCCAGGGGTAAATCCGTAGTTCCTTGTCGTCCAACTGCTGCTGCTCTGGCCAACTCTGCCTCCTGCAGGCCGGCTCAGGGAGTCTGGTCAGTGAGCACAGCTGAGGCCGACCGGGGAACCGCTCCACGGTGCATCCCTGCGGAGAGGAGCTCAGCGACCCGTCTCCCGGCACGCTACATGCCCCCCCTGCGCGAACTTGGGCGGGGTTGAAAGGTTGCGAACAGGGCTGAATTCTCCCGCTACAGCGGTTCAGTCCCGAAAGAGACAAACAGAACGCTGAGGAAGAAGAGGAGAGGGCAAAAGAGGAGGAGGAAGGAGATGAAGAAACCGAGGAGGGAGGGAGAGGGAGCTCCTCACCGCCTCTCTCACTGGAGACATGGAGGTGATATCCGCTGGACACGAGTGCGCACGAAGAAGACACGACAGGAGCAGCAGAGGAAGTCGGGAAGGAATAAGTTGAAGAATCTCTGAAGATAAGAGCGGAGCGGCTCGCAGCGGTTTGTTGGTATTTGGAAAACAGCGCGTTGGTGAAGTCCAGCGTATTCATAATTTGGCGCCGGTGATTTGTAGGCCCGGGGCGCTTTAATGCCGACTTTTTACGAGGCACCGTGAATTATCGGCAGGGCATTACTGTCTAGATTTACACAAAAATTCACCCCACCCCACTCTTCTCTTCCCCTCCCTCTGCTTCGCGGACCACGTGACCTCGGGTCCATGTGATGTCAGGATGCCCAATGGCCGACGGGGGTTTCCCTCAGGGATGCAATATTATCATGGTAGAAATTAGCTGCAACACAGAGGGAGTGACCACACACACACGCACACACACAATACAGCCAGTACAGCACAACAACACGATCTATATTAAACAATCAATACGCAGCAGCTTGGAACGTGTCCACTAATCACCAAGCGCATGTAGAGCTGGAAAACAAAACGGCTGAGGCTGACAAACATCCAACTCAAATTTAAATCTTTACTGTGTGTTTGCTGGGTTGGAAGCGAAAAGCGGAAAACACTAGATGTGATATTGATTGGACTCGGAATGGAATGGCTCTAGGCGCGTGCGTAAAGTTGCCGAGGAGCCTAAAAGAGAAGATGGATTTCCTCTGTTTTCCACAAACGTCGTCTTATCCCAAACTCGTACTTTTTAGAGACCACACATGCAGAAGAAAGGGTCCCACACAGCAGAACAAAACAGGCTGTTGTTTGCTCCAGAGTTGCCTACAGAGTGCCGCTGCTGACTGGTGACTGCAGGCAGAGTAATAGATGAAAACGGTATAAACAGCATTAGAGAAAAGAGGGACGTTTAGGGAAGCAGTCAGACGTGTCACTTTGAAAATCATTCTGCAATAACGCTCACAATGAAAGATTGCAGTTGTTGCGGCTACAAGAGGCCCCACTCCAATTTAATTTAACTAATAATCCAAACATAAAGAATTGCAGGTTAATATTTCTTACCGTTGTGTCATGGTTCTTGAAATATTAGAGCTGTAAGCTAGGCACACAAAACTAGAAACCTGAGTGGGTGTTGGAAGCAAGCATGGTTGATGTTGGATGTAACAAAAGAAGAAACACAATCTATTTTATAATCCTGCAAGAAAAGAAGAAGGAGAAGAACAACAAGAAGCACATTTTATCTGAACTGGTGGTATAAGTGCAGATGTGTCTCCACACTCAAAGGCATTCGATATTAATCACCTCCGCCTTTGAGTTCAAGTCTGATTTGGCACTGAATCCTGCCCGCAGGGAGAGGAGACTCACCTGGCGTGCAGGTGGTCGGTTTGGTGCTCAGATCCGTACCCGTGACGTTGACCTTTCCCCGCCAGGCAGCACAAGTTCAGCAGGATACAATCTCTTCGCTGAGTGTAATGCTTAACAGGCCGACGTTATGCGTGCGTAAAAATGCAGTGATGTTTCCTTTTAATGGTAAGGTTGTGGAGCAGTTAAAGGATTAGAAAGAAAGGGGGCTATTTGTTTGTCAAATCCAGAAAACACTCTGAGCCTGTCCGATGTGTGTGTTCTGCTGCTGTGCTCATGCATGCCCTCGAAAGTGTGTTTTGTTTTTTACGAGTGACGCGTCACGAATAAAACCTTTTGTCCTCACGGTGCCACAAAGTCATTTACCTTTTCAAAAGGGCAAGTGCCATGTCCCTGTTGTTGTTACCTCAAACAGTTGGAACATCATGTCCACATCCCACTGAGCAGGCCGCTCAAGTTAAAGGAGTAATGCAACGATGTAGTACTGTACTGTCATGGGCTGAGGGACTCACCACATTGATTAAAAAAATAGCGTTTGAGTAAAAATCCCAATATATCTTCGAATTCTGATCTGCAGTCTTACCACCGATAACCCTGATGACATCATTATTATCATCCTTCTATCTATTGTCCTTAATGGTTTGGATAATTTACAGTATTCTAATATATATATAATACAACGTATCATATTTTGTCTGCGATGTAATGTCCTAGACGTTTTCTCATTGCGGCCCAACAATCTTTATCAAGAGGGAGACAGGCATCAAATGTCTGACAATGACACTTCAAATGTGCGCATGGCTGGAATAAAGTCTCACAAGTAGCCCTAAGACAATTTTCTGTTCCAGCCATACCTAATCCCAGATCGTCTGCACTCATTTCATTAAATGCAGTTTGAGCTTGCACCATGTGAGCACAATATGATAATAAGCGAGACCAAACTAGATTCTGAAAGGCAAGGCTACAACATGAAACAAAACCTGCCTTTGTTTATACAGTGCTGTAGTGTAAAAAAAAAAAAAAAAAAAAAAAAATCACACAAATATGCATTAAATCAGATGAGCAAAAGCCGGCTGACACAGATGAACCTGGGGATTTAGTTCTTGGTTGTCCACTTTGCCTGTTTGACAATCTTTCTTTGGATGTGTATCTTCAGAGTTGGCACACCTAAAAATGATCTTATTCTATCAGAATTATCAGCCTTCTTGTTGTATAGTATAAGATACTTGTTCTATGTGGAAACAAAAAAACAGAGACACATTTTTTTAAACTACGGGAAAAGCTGCAACTGTTAAAATAAAACGAATTGCATTAGTGTGCACTCTTATGTCATTATCATTATTTGGTGGACGCAGCTCCGGTTGTATGTGAAGTCTGCGGCCTTTGTCTGTGCCTGAATGAGGCTCACACGCAAACTACTCCACCGGCTGTGTTTGACTTCCTTTATCCCGCGTCTGTTTTCCAATTAATAACTGGAAACCTGATCGGATAAATATTTGGTGCTTTGATATCACTGGTATATGCCGCTCCATAATGTCTGAATAACAAGCTATAGTCCAGCGTATTAAGATAGATGCTGCTAAATATGCATGCTCGGTGTTTGATCTCCCCATATGGAAACAATCCGACCTCAAGTCGTCATCCTGATGATGATGGAAGGCAGCGTAATAGTGAATATAGAGGCCTGTAATAATGTAAGTGGAGGTGGAGAACAAGGCAATAAATAAAGTGATGTTTGGATAGGCTGTGGGTTCTGTGTGTGTGAGTGGGTGGACGGTTATGGGTGTGAGGAGGATGGTGGGGTGGGGGGGTGGGGGGTCGTCTGTTGTTTTAAGAGGAGATTTCCGAGTCGAGGCTTAAATGTTTGGCCTCGTGAACTGAACGGTTTTATCAGTCTGGGTGCTGACAGAGTGTACAGTGAGAAGTGGGGAGGGAAGGAGAGAGGTGAAAGGAGAAGAGGCGAGTGAGGAAAAAGGGGGAGAATAAGGGAAAGCATGAGGACTAAGTGTGGGTAAAACGAAAGGGGGAAGCAACTCCTCTGACATTTCTTTCTTTCTTTCTTTCTTTCTTTCTATCTCTGACTTCTAACTTCCAACTCTCAACTGATCGTCATCGAGCGAAACATGAGTGAAAGATTACATCCAGGAAATCAACCCTCACCAGCAGAGCTCTGTTTCACATTAAATGCAGAATGCAACATTTTATTACATTTTTTCCTCCTTTTTATTTTTATGAATGTTCTCTTTTTTAATCTGCACTGTGCGCATGCTTTTTACCCAAAAAAGAGAAAAAGGAAGACAACATAAAACAAACACCATCGATCAAAAAACGAACTAAAACGAGAAACGACAATTAGAGTGTGTAAAAAAGAGACCCGACCTACTAAAACGGCATAAATAGGCAGTTTCATGTTGTTGGAAATTTCATTAATTGCTACGTCATCATCATCATCATTATCATCATCAATCAATCATTGCCATAACAACAACAACAACATAGAAGTGAGAAGTACAGTAAAAAGTGCACCATCATCATTTTTTTAACTTAAAAACTATACAGCTGCCAAAGATAAAATTGTTAATGATAAACTTCTAACAATATAGAAATGTTTCCACAATAATTGTTCCACAAAGAAAGGAAGCTATCATTTTTCTTTCATTTTTTGTTTGTTTTAAACACTAGAGTAGACTATGTTTATTTGACTTGGATGGATCACCCCCGCCCTCATCAATTGTATTTTTTTAGTTCACTTTCTTGCTTCATTGTTTCTTTTTTTTAATTCCCGCGGTTTTTACAGTCAGCAGACAGAGGCGCGAGGCCCCTCCAGTCCGTCCGGCCCGCCAGTCGCCATTTTGGAGACTCAAGTTCCTTTCCATCAATTGAATTGTGGAGACAACGGAGCAGTCCAATGGCTTCGATTAAGACAACAACAGCCCCTCGCCCACCCCCACCCCCCCTCACTCCCTCTTGTCCAACTCTTACACCCTCCTCGCCCTCCACCTCTTTCACTTCTTCCCCTTAATTTCACCGCTTGCCTCCTTACATTTGCTTGTGGGTTTTCTCGCAACAATCCTCATTTACAGTGGCCTGTGGCCCCGCCGTGCCCGCCACCGCCACGGGGCCTCCTCCTCCTCCTCCCTCAGCACCTCCACCACCACCCTCTCCGCCTCCGCTTCCACTGCCATCACGCAGCTCCTTCTCCCTCCTCTCCCTCTCCACCGCCTCCTGTTCGCTCTTGCTGCTGGGGAACTTGTCCTTGTTGTTCTCCTTCTTCCACTTCATCCTCCGGTTCTGGAACCAGATTTTCACCTGCCGCTCCGTCAAAGCCAGCGCGTGCGACACCTCGATGCGGCGTTTCCGGGTCAAGTATGGGTTGAAGAGGAACTCCTTCTCCAGCTCCAGGGTCTGGTAGCGGCTGTAGGTCTGCCGGCCCCGCCTCCTACCCGCAGCTACTGGGGGGGTGGGGGTGAGGGGAAGAGAGGGGAGACACGGGAGAGTGGAGGGGACATTATTAGAGGCAAGACTACACTCTTAACATCTTGATGGTCATGGCATGAAAACCAAACAGACCTTCAGGCCTATTAGGCTGCGTTAATTAAAAAAGGCTATTCAAACCGTTTATTCCAAGAAGGCTTGAATTTTTAACGTACATTTTGACGTTCTGGGTTGGGGGGACGCTTGGATTAACCACCCTCAATAACAGAAAGTAACAGAAGACTTTTGGAAAAATTAAAGACATCCACACCATAAATGCGTGCAGGAAAGCCAGAAATCGGTGCGTAAAATTCCTCCAGCATGGGGGATATCAAGTGTTTTGACGCTGAAAATTTTCTGGCAACCGCACTTTGTATGTATCCTTCTCAGAAGTGAAATAAAACCTACACCCTTGTGTTCTGGGGAGGGAAAAAACATAACAAATCAACACCAGCAGTCACACAAAATCACGAATTTTGCTTATGCAGGTATAGTGGGCTAAATAAAATAATAAAACAATAAATAATCAATTGATAGTGTATGCTTTAGGTGAAGACATGGGAAGAAATAGTCCCAAAGACTCACGGTGACGTCATCATACAACTTTTTGTCTAACCAAGAGTCTAAACCCAGAGATACTTGGGTTTAAAATAATATAAACAAACAAACCAACAAAAAGATTTTTTGGCTTTTTTATGATAAGCAATCGATAATAAATCAATGATCTGATTGACGACAGTCAACAGTGGATTTACTGACTAATCGTTTCCACATTAGTTTATGACCTGTGATGTAATGATAGTTTTCCAAAATCAGAAAATATGAAAATGTTAGGATTTGTTAGGATGGTTTGTTTGAGTGTGTGGCGGTACAAGTGGGGTTGCATTTACAATGGTCTTTTGTTAATTTCATTGGTGTTAGGAGGAAGTATTTTTCATATAAGAATGCCAACAAATCCCATTAAGTTTCCATCGTCATCTTTGTCTGTGGTTTGCCACTGCGATCCCCAAAACGTAGAAGGGTACATTAGAGGGATTTTCTCAAGTCAAATCGAAGATGCTGTTAATGTTGGAATGCGACATGTTAAAAACAAGACCACTTTTTAAGTGTTCAGTGCGTGTGTCGAAAAATGATGTGATACTCATGTGACTTTAATGTCTCTCTCTTTCTCTCTCTCTCTCTCTCTCACACACACACACACAGACACACAGACAGGAAGATAGCTAGCCTACTACTACTCTTTAGACATGAGTCAAAGAACTCTTTCAGTCTGTCAGGAACTCGCCCACAGCACACAGTGACTGCAGTTATTAACATAAAAAGAGAAAACCTACAGACAAATGCACTGAGCACTTACAGATGTGCACATGAATATTTAATGCTATAAATACATCGTAAACACTTAAAAGGGAAAAAGACCCCGCGCCGTAAGGATCAGAGCAGAGACGACAGAGCTGCATCCTCTCATGACGAACACAGACTTTTAATTAGAAATGGTGCAAACGATGCCGAGTGAAGATAAAGACATATTATTATTATCAACAGGTCATCAGTACTCTGCTGAAAACTGAAATCTGGAAACAGCGCAGGCAGAGAACCCAGTGTACAGACGCAATATAAAATTCATAAATACTTAATATGAACACACAAGGTCAGATATTGTGTGTTTTCTGCGCACAGGCTGGACAAGCATAGGTGCATGACTTCTTTGAATAATTCATCTGTGAAATTCTATCATTCAGCTCCATTTTATAAAGCAAGAGAAGACAGACAAGATGTCCTTGCAAGCTATTTTGTTTTAAATGTCTCCTATACCTTACATTTGGATGATAACAGACAGATTTTAGATAAATTGTAACAAAGAAAAGATGTTCGCGATGCTTGCTTCCTCATTAAAATGTTCCAACGCTCCTAATAAACTAGACGTTAGTTCAGTATATAGGAGCGAATAAAACTGAGTCATTTAACCGCGAGCAGCAAACCCCCGACAGTTCACACATACAGGACATTTGTGATTATATTTCCATAAAACTGTTTGTCTTCTTTGATTATTCTACCATAAAATGAGTCCAGTGGCAAAAGCCAGGGTGTGAAGTAAAATAAGAAAGAAAAAAAAAAAAAAAAAAAAAAAAAGAAGAAGAAGAACATGAGATTTGTCATGATTGGCAGGTTTGACTTTAGTGTTAATAAGAAAAGGCTAAGGGTAACGCACCTGCGCAGAACTGTAGGAATTCAAATATGTCAAGGAAATTAAAGAAAACACTGTCTTTGGAGAGTAACAATCTCTTGGGAGCTTTCTGGTCTGAGCTGATCCCCTACACAGACACACACACACACACACGCACGCACGCACGCACACACTCCTCCCAGGACAGTAAAGTTTCTGGATTAAATTAAGGGACAGGGTAATGACTTCGATGGAAGCGCATTTAGTGCTATAATCACATACAAGTCTTTTATAGTCTATCTCCACTGATCACATTATAAAAGCCTGCAGGTACAGGGTGAAAAATATCTTCAATATCCATTATATATCTACTACCAACTTAAGTCCAGCAGGATGTTGTGACTCGTGCTCTCATTGCATTTCCACATCTTGCGCCCGTCTACGGGCACAGGACTGCTTTTTATGGTAAAACAGCCACAAGACGCAGACAACGGAGTCTTTATGGAAATGCATGAACTTGTAAGTGATGTAAATGTCTTGTATGTGTTATCTGTCACAGGGCTGGCGCCGTGATTTCGTGCTATAGGGACTAAAGGGAAGTGGGCGCCACATTCACTGCTGTCACCAGCCATGAATTAAGGGAAATGTGAAACACTTTCCTGGATAAAATGACAGCACGGACGCTTTGATCCGGAGGGGTTTTAGACGGAACAACATGCACGGGGAATTTAACCCCCAACCCTGGCTGCGTCAGTGCACTGCGCTTTTGGAGGAATACATTTATTTGGCATAGCGTCAGCTAAAGGATTACTTGGTCTTTTACGGTTGGAGAAAATGTTACAAGCCTTGGGATAGTGAAACATTTTTAAGACCTATTATATATGAAACCTTTACAAAGCCAATTAGATAAGCCCTAAACAAATGCATGGCACTTGGCAGTTGACATTTTGGAGAAAGGAGAAACGAGGTTTACACTCGACAACAGATGCCAATGAGATCCGAGGCAAAGGACACTAATACCATTACATTCATTCTTCGGCCTAATCAGATTTTATTCTATATTCATTTTTAAAGTCGAGATGATTTATGAAGATTTCCATCCACAGCGGTAACAGTCGTAAAACGGCTCATATTCACGAGTTTAGAATAATCCTCGGATATTAAACCTCCAGCTTGGGGGCTCAGGAGTATTTCAAGACATATTCTGTGGGTAGGAGCCTCCTCCGGTGCTGGGGTTATAATATAAAAGGTGTGGAGGAGGCGATATCCCTCTTTAAAGTACAAATTATGAAATGTACCCCCTCGTTAAAGGGGGATTTCCGAGGTAAACGGGGAGGATAACCGCCTCCGTCGCTGCGCTCCATCCTCCCGTTTTACCAACGAAACACCGTCCGCCTTTTTCTGCTATTATAACTAATAAATCCTCACGCTGAGCAACGATAATATCCCATCAAATCGCGCACGGGCTGTAAGTGCGTGCAGCATTCTCGGACTTCAGCGGCGAAGACTTGAGCGGCTGGTTTCCTGTTTTGACTTCTCGGCCACCAGGATGATCGGAGCTGCCTGCAGCCGGACCGGCACGCCGTTAAGCCCAAGTACACTGTTGGAAAACTATTAATCATGAGACTAATCACTGTCATCGTTTGTAAATAAGGGCAAAACCTCTTAAGAAGTCGTTTCAGCCCCGCGCATGAGTGTGGCCGCTCGTATTTAAAGCTGGGAATGATTTGGAAAGCCGTCAGGGAGCAAGGGGGGGACAAGTGTTTGGGAAAATATAACAGAGGCTTTAAAGATGTAAATTATGACAATTTACAGGCCGCACAAACAGAAAATCTTCAATGCAGATACAAGAGGAGATGCAGCACACACACTGCTGGGAGGCACTGGGGAGGAAAAGTGTTCAGTCTTATAAAACGTGCGTAAATGTGAATTAGCTATTATTATTACTGTTATCTGTAGCAGGTGTATGTCGTATATGGGTGGAGAGAAAGCAGCTCGAGGTGAATGCAGACCTGGGCTGTTTTTTATTTATTATTTTTCTATTTTATGGTCATAATCATGAAGCCACAAAAGTCCTGTACAGGCTATAACCCGTCTGCTGTCCCACTTTAAAAAATACAACCGAGAACATAAGCAATAAACTCACACACTCACACACACATGCACACACGCGCGCGCGCGCACACACACACACACACACACACACACACACACACACACACACACACACACACAGCACTGCCTAAGAAATATGGGCTCAAACAAAATAGGCTACTATACATGTCAATCCATTCACTGCTCTCTCTCTCTCTACCTTTAAGTCTATGTCTCTCTAACACAAAAATGCCCTCTTGCATAATCAGTCTTATTGTGCTGTTGGTTTAGGCCATCAATTATAAACTCGCCTTTCCTATAATGCAAATATTTTTAGATTTCTTTAAGATTTATAATCTGATCGTGTTGAGCCAATCGGGCCTGATCCATATATTCACAAACTGTGCGTGCCACAAACACACAAAGACCACTAAGTGTTCACACAGGACACAAAAAGCAAGCTATGTTCACACTGACGCGAGCGGACGATACTTGAGGCATGATTTTGATATTTGAGTCAACGGATCAGACAGGCCTGCGAGTTTCCACATCACACACGCTGCGAAGGTGCTACATCCGAGTAAGAATACTCTTATTTTCCCCTTATCCTCTCTACCCACACATTCACACATGCACTGCCCTCCCCATGCTTTAACCCTGTGGGGAACTGGCCACCGTGTAGCCAAATAATCCCGGAGACCACAGGCAAGTCGTAAAAGCAAAAAGAGGCAGTAAAAGTTTAACCCGGGTCAGAGCTGCATGTCTAAAATGAGTCTGTGTGGCTGGAAACAACTACCTCCAACAACTCTTTCCCATCTGCTCTAAGCAGGGGTTTCTCAGATTTTGGAGGGGGGTTCTCACGAATAGGTCCCCCCTCCTCCTCACCATCCCTCGCCTATTTTTTGACTGCTTTTCTCCCTCTCTGAGCTTCTATCCCGGCTCTTCCCGACCATTCTCTCAGTATATGGCCGGGGCAATTAAACCCTAAAGTCATTCACAAGTTTTGGTGCTGCCAATAAAACCATAAACGCGCTTTGAACGCAGGAAGCTCGAATTACCCTGCTCCCATTGTTACTTTTAAAATCACTTTTCCAACTTTCTTCCACTCTTTCCTCCTCTCTGTGACTCTACATTCTCTGTCTGCCTCTCTTGGAGGAATAGCAGCTTTGCTCCTAACATGGACACTCACCTTGCGGGAAAGAAGATTCGCTTTGAGCAAGGGAAAAAACTAAGACGGAAACAACCACTGTAGCCAGTTTATCCATTTCCTCACCTTGCGGCCTCATCCAGGGGAACAGCTGCGTCGGTGAGGGGCTCTGCTCGGTTCCCTCCGCGTCCTCGCCGCCGAGCCCCGGCGCGCTTCCCAGTTTACAGTCGCTGTACTGGACCAGATCCGCGTCCTGGGCCCCGAAAAGCGTCTGCCGCTGCAGGGCGTCGTATCCGTAGAAGTTGCCCGGCTCGCCGTGGCATGTGACCGCACAGGGGCTCTGCTGGTACGGGTTGCTGGGCAGCGTGGAGGCGCTGTGGTGGTAGAAGTCCTGGATCTGCGGAGCGTGCTGGAAGGTGGCGCCGGAGCCCGGGCCGTACACCACGGTGGGCCGGCTGCCGGCCAGGTCCTGCGCGAAACCGCACTCGTAGTAGTTCGGACGTAACGAGTCCCCGCTTTTATATTTGGAGAAGAGCGAGTTGACGAAATATGAACTCATCTTTTGTGTTGGTGTTTATTGTTGTTTCAGTTTGTGTTGGGCTCGGCAGAGTCAGAGTGGGACTGAAGGAAGCGACCCGCGGCTCTCAATTGTTTTTTTCTTTTTTTCTGCTTCTGTCGTGCGTTTTGAGGCAGAGAAACACCGACACACACAGAGAGACGGAGGGGAGGGAGAGAGAGAGAGTGAGGCAGGTCTGCCGCCGGTGTCGGTGACCGTTGTTGTGGTGTTTCCCTTCACGGCCACAACAGACGAGCGGTGTGAGTAACGGTAACGACAGCCAGCCAGAGCAGTAACAGCCACAACCACCGCAACAACAACAACAATCACACCGATTCCATAAAATCTCCAGCGAAGAAGAAGAAAAAGAAGAGGAAGGAGAAGAAGAGGGAGAAGTAGAGGAGGAGGAAGGGCTCGTGCGCATCACAATTCCGGTGTTAGCGCTGTAAGCGGGAGCCCTGTCGCGCTCTCAAACGGGTATTCCGTGATTTACTCCTCTGCAAATGAGTTGTTTCATATTTTCTCTCTCTCTCTCTCTCTCTCTCTCTCTCTCCCTCTCTCTCTCTCTCTCTCTCTCTCTGGCTCTCTCTCGCGCGCGCTCTCTCCCTCTCTTTCTCTCTCTCCTCCTGGCCCCGGTGTGTGTGTGTGTGTGTGTGTGTGCGTGTGTGTGTGTGTGTGTGTCGGTTTCAGGGATAATTTGCATCTATTATCAGCTCTTCATCCCATTGGCTTTTCCACGCACACAGACCAACGTGCACGAGCGCACACAAACACACACATATAGGGTCTATTACACTTTTTTTCTTTTTTGCGCCTGTACGCGCACGCGCATGTAAGCCTTGATAGTCTCCCGGCGTCGGCTCGAGGAGCTCCGAGCTCCTGTGATAATGTAAAGGGAGTGAGAGAATAAAGAAAGAGAGAAGAAGAAGAAGAAGAAGAAGAAGAGAGAGGAGGAGGAGGGGTGGGGGTGAAAGAGAATAGGTGCAGCATCAAGCAAGGGGTGGGGGGATTGGGAGGGGGGGGTGGTGGTGGTAATGAGAATTCTGCCGCTTTGCATCTGATCAAGTGCGCACACATAAGCACGCACACACCAATCTAACCAACCAAAGGAAGCAGAGATGGATTTTTTTTTTCTTACTTTAAAGCTGAGATTGAGGTTGGGTGGTGATGCTCGCGGTGGTGGTGGTGGTGGGTTGGGGGTGGGTGTATTGCATTGCATCTTTGAGAGCATCTCCCTCATTAATTGCTCTTTCTCATTTCTCCCCCTGAATCCTTAAAGGAGAGCGCGCGGCTGGCTGCACGGGAGCGAAGTGAATGAGGCCCGAAAATGTCAGGGAGCCTGGGCGAGAGAGGTTAACACAGACCGAGGAGAGAGAGAGTAGCGGGGTAGCGCTTCCTAATTGGTATTGGTTTTAACAAGTACTGGCCTATAAATGTAATTGAGGTTTTAAAACTAGTTGTCAGAGCCTCTTCTTGTCTTCCATTCCAATCTGACTGCTTGCTGGTCAGAAAACAGACGAGCTCCTGGACGCATGCTCTCTGATCATCGTATACTTTTATAAATATGATCTCCATAAACATGTAAGGAGGACCGGGGAGGGTTATAGGCTGGGAGAAAGTGGCTGTAAACGCTTTAACAAACTATAAAGCTCCATAAAGCGGAGGGGCAGTGTTTACTTGTTTACGTCCATGCGGCGGAGAAACAAAAAGGAGGGTTTTTACGACGCGCCCTTTGCGCGACCGGGGGCCGTAAACGCCTCATCCTTGCCCGGTATTTAATTGTCATTTTCCCAGTGTTTTCCATACGGTTGTGGTCTTTCCTGTTGGAATGTAAACTGAGGTTGTAGGAGGGCTTTTCTAACGAGGGATAAGTTGTGGACAGGTTAAGCTCGGCCTTGTAGAACAGCCGGCGCTCGTAAAAAGTAAGATGGCCTAAAGTGCAGTCCAAACAACTCAACTGTGCAGTTATTTCTACTTAGATACAGACTGAATTGCCTACAGTTTGTGTCTACAACAGGCCTGAAAGTTTGAAAATCAAATATAATAAATCGGTGACCCAGGTTCCTGCAGACACAGTCACATGTGACACCTTTATCAGAATTTCCTCTTTTGAATATTTTGTTTTGGCGCTATCAATTTATTTCCAATATCGACTGTTTTGCGTCCATGGCGCGCCCACACCAGCCAAATAAAAAATACCATAACCCGAATTTAATTTGTTTAGATTATACAGCGCTGACACAAGAGGCCCAAACGTTGCCAGCCTGAATTACAGACTGAGTTGTGGTAAATCAGCTGATTGCACGCTCGACTTTCCGAGGAGTAATTGCCGCAGTATTTTTCCAATTTATTACCCGGAATATGATCTTATTGAAACTTCACTTCACCGTCACCGCGCGGTGTTTTACACTTCCAATAAAGTGTTTTCTTATGAGATCTGTTGTCTGCATGGTGATATGAGAATGTGATGTTCAAGAAAAAAAAGTCACATTTTCTTAACAGCTTTCACGCGCCCTGAGAACTGTCCGCACATCCCCGCTGTCAGAGGCAGACCGTGAAAGCCTGTTATCGGGTCATTTCTGCAGAGTAAACACACTTGGACAAAACAATAAGAGGCCAAATGAGCACCAGAGCCGTGCCCACACTCACCGCAATGAATATGAAGGAAGAGTAATCAAAAACTAGATTTCACCCCTCGCGTCTTATTGCGTCACGTCCTCTGCGTCAGACCTACACTATCTACAACATCTTCACACTGGAGAGAATGGATTTGGCCACAGCAGCAGTGTAGCCTACATAAAGACCTCTGTGTATCCCATATGCGCTGATGTAAATATTGCTCCCATTTTTACCTGAGGAAAATCTTTCTGGCACCAAAACACTTTGACCCCTTTCACAATCCCTGCGCCTATGCCTGCATAATAAGCAGTGAGTGGGTAAGGTGCGATCGTCCTTGGTGTGAATTTTGCACCAGGAAAAATAACCATTTCCTGGCAGCCCATACGTATCCTGCACGCCTATGGGATATTATTTTCCAAGGCCTCAACCCTTCCTCTTCATCCCCTGTACGGAGTGAAAATGACCCGAAACTGCTTCAAATGTCAGGATGTTCCAAAGCAAAGTCAAAAAGTGGCATAATCACCTCACTTCTTCTTAAAAATGCCCCTCTTAGAATGCATTAAGAAGAGGAATACGGTAAGTTTCACCCCCTTAAAGGAGCCCATACATGTGTGAGTCTTCCATAAAGGCAAGCAAAGCCTCAGGCGAGGTCTGTGTTATTGGTGGAGCAAGAGCGCCATCAAGCGGTCAGCTACAGGAAAGCCACGGGGGGAAGTCTGCCTCTAATTCGGCTTTATAGTTCTATTAAGTCCACACATAAAGCTATATAAGCTGCTTTAAAATAAAACTGCGTGTCGTAATTGGAGGCCAGGAGTGAGGTTTGATTTGGGATTTCCGGAATTTAGACATGACTGACTCATGGAGATGTCTGACAGGAAAGGTAAAGGGAAAGAATGCAAACACAATTTAGTCTTGCTCATACATGTTAGATTTAACACAAAAAAAAACTGACACTAAAAAACTGACACAGTGTGGATCAATATAGCACCGGCGTAATAGTAAATTAACCGGGCCTATATATTTCATTCTGGCTGTTAAACATCTAGAGTCGAACTCTGCCCTAAACATTAGATCACGGATATTGAATTTAAAAAAAAAATAAAAAAAATAAATTAAATTAGAATTGTTCCCCTTCTGTACTATTTTTGAAATATTTTTATCCCAAGCAGGGCCACAAATAAACTAACACAACAGAAAATCAGCTTAATGTAGGCTGTAGTCGTAAAAACGCCAGTTTTCGCTTTTTATTTAAATCAGTGTGTACACTATATCATACTACACAATAAATTAATTTATATGCCATATGAGCATAAACACACAGTGTACTGTTTTTGTTTTAAGCTAAATCAGTTAGATTGTCCACATTTATATGTTATTAGAAATGTTAGCATTTAATCCAGGGGTTATGTGGGTCAGTTAGTGGCGTTTATGTACTGACTTAAATATAATACTCAAATATATTTCTATATATGTTGCGGTAATGTTACAATATTTTTTTTATTTATTTATTTATTTTCGGGTAGGCCTATTTTTACATATGTCGCATATAAATTAAAAAAAATACAAAATACTAATAAAATGGAATGTAAAAATAAATAAATAAATAAATAAAATAAAAATTAAAAAATGAAATAAAAAATGCTAAAAATAAAAAACAAAGTAAATGTTTTATTCGGACTTTTTATTGATTGCAATTATGATTCTTTTTTTTTTGGTTACGTCATGATTCAGATTATCATTATTATTGTTATTATTTTTGTAAATTCAGATTGTTACTAAAACGGTGCCTAAAGGCACGTGTGTACGGAGATAGTTCTCATTTTAAAACGCTGTTTTAAAACGAAACCGTACCCTAACCCATTGACGTTTCTGAAAATTTGACACATGCATCGCTGGTGTTATAATCTGTAAAACGATTAAGAAAAGAAAGAGCACGTGAACAGGTCAAGATTTGGAGCTTTGGAACGTGGACACAGTGTGACTGCGTTATCTGACGATTCCAGCACAACTCAGACAAACCAGCAACCTTTATTATGATCGCCTTTATGTTTGTGGGACCCGTGTGTGTGTGTGTGTGTGTGTGTGTGTGTGTGTGTGTGTGTGTGTGTGTGTGTGCAGGTTGCTAAATTACAGGCTGTAAAAAGTGGTTGTTACCATTATCTGAAGACACTGCAGCCTCAGGTCCTCAGTTTCTCCCCTGTGGAAATATGAACTCTTTTAGGGTATCATAACGGTGAAAACACAGATAAAAAATAGCGCGACATTTTAAAAATATAATAATAACCCGCGCCAATCCACCAAAACCCTGCAGACAGCTGCTGTGGAGGCAAAAATCCACAGAACGTTCAACATCACGTAAACACTTCTCTGCCCCCCGGCCCCGCCGTGCCCCCTACGCCGGAAAAGAAGCATGGGAGCCGGCCACAGCACACCCTGCGTGTCGGGGTCTGCTGTCTGGCTGTGTTTTTGTGTTGTCTTTTTTCTCAAGGGGTTTACAGCCGCCGTTTTAAGGATGCATCTGAGTGAGACAAAGGGAGGTCGGACAGGAGACAACGCTTACACACACCACACACACACACACACACACACACACACACACACACACACACACACAGTGCAAAAAATGCCCCCATAGAGCCAAAAGGCTACAAAACCATAAAACTCCCAAAGCTGAAAAGAAGAGGAGGAGATGAGGAAGGAGACTCTTCCACGCTACTGCAATACAACAGTAGCACGAAATCAAATGAGATCCCACTGTATCTGAAAACGGATTCTTCCTGCATATCCAGGCCTCTCCACCAGCCCACTGCCTCTCTCAAGTCTAGCAGGTCTGCCATCCAGAGGCAGCCCATCACTAATATTTGCTCTCTTCTTCTGTCTTCGCCGCCTATCAATCCCACCATAACCACCAAATAAATTATCAAGCAGGGGGATTTGAAACTTTTCCTCTAATATTTCCTCTCTGTGTGTCTTTCCTCGCCCCCCTTCTCTTTCTTTCGGCGTGTTTGCTTTACAGCCGTTTAGTTCTTAACCTTCAGAAATTTATACGCTATAAACTTTTATTGCCGTCATATTCTTTTATTGCGCCGCACCGCATTGAATCCTCTTTCTCTCCTCTCCTCTCCTTTTCCGTCTTCCTCTTTGCTGTTTTTACGACAGTCGGCGGCGGCTTCTTCCAACCCGCACGCATCCGCTCCCGCATCCCTCATCACCCACCCACCCCCTCCTCCTTTTTTTTTTTTGTTACCCGTGAGCTCGAGACCCCCGGTGCGTGCAGCACATCCTGCTCCTCTCGTGCTGTTTGTTTCCATGTTTGAAAATAGGAAGTGTGCAAAGCAACTGACGTGAGAAAGAAGAAGACGAACAGGAGGAGGAGGAGAGCAAGCTGCTCTTTATTGGCCCGAAGGGAGAAATACTATCAGATTTTTTTTTCAAAGCAAAGTAAAATAAAACAAATGAAACAAACCCTGACGGTCTGCTCTGACCGGCGGAGTCCACTTGTGGTTTTACAATTACAGAAGACATAGATGCAGGAAGCCTCATCTCTCCTGTGATGCTCCACCGGGCGATTCACTGCAAGAAATCAAACTGGTCTGAGATTTGTGGCTTTGAAACACAACTACTGTGAATGCAGATGGATGTGAATCATTTGGAAGAAACGGAGCGATGGACTGTGTATGTGCCGCTGCCTTTACCGTTTTCAAAGTAATGGGCCAACAGGGGGGAACTTCATGCCAAACAAATAACATGAGGCTGTCTGCTACAAGTTGAATTCTTAATTTGAAACTTTAGTGGGGAAATAATGTTAGTTATTAGTTTACTTTGATTTGTTTTAATTATTATTTGCAGCGCAAGAAAACGTCTCCTTCTTCTTCTTCTCCTTCTTCTTCTTCTTCTTCTTCTTCTTCTTCTTCTTATCATTATTATTATTATTGTCATTATTCGTTTTTTATTGTATTTTTATCCAATTAGGCGTTGAAAAATCGATTGTATTTTTCTTTTTATCTTTCAGTATTATGAAAAATCTTAACCTATTATTGAATGTATTATGTAATAAAATGATTGCATATATATATATACATATACATATATATGCAAATATTTTATCATAAAATTATAAAATTATCGGAATATAACAATATTTTAAATAATGTAACTGAAATTTGATCAAATAAAATAAAAAAAATACCTCCCTGTGTTATTTGGGCATCTTCCAGAGCTTTCAACCCCGTCTAACAGTCTCCCTCAAGCTGTTTGCCTGGGAGGACAATGGGATAAAAGTGCCATAAAAAGCTACTAAGTGGACTTTGTGTTAAGATTATTAATGTTGTGTTCAAGGTCACTTTTTTATCTCCACGCAGGTCCGAGGCACCTGTACCACGTGAACATGCTGTTATTATTTCTGTTTTTGATGTTATTATTATTATGTTTCTGCCCAGTCAGAGGCAGCTGTAACATGTGCGGAGCAGCCAGCAGCATTTGGCTTGCCATCTCACTGTTAATGAGTCCAGAATGGCTGATGTGATCTGATCCATACAGCCGTTTGTAGCAGCGGGACCATAACTCTCTTTGAGGAAATTTATGAATATGAATGATATTCTCTGCTGCTTGATGAATTATAGAAGCTGTGCTGTGTAAAACAGCTCATTCAGTGTGAGGGACAGGGGAGAGCTGCTCGGGGGCTGCTGCGCTCTCACATCCACCCAGAGTGTGTGTGTGTGTCAGTGAAGCCGGTTATTATCTGTAGACTCTGTTTTAATATGAGAGGATAAAGTGAAGACATATTGGATTGGCCACGTTCGCCTGGGTTGAAATATGAATTTTGCCAGCAGCAGCACGTGGTTTGTCTTGTGCAGCCCATTTAGTTTCTGAAAATGTCACTAAAATGATGAGGCCTGCACCTACTTTAGCCGCACAGCTAAATCACGGCGCAATGAGCCAATCTGGATTTTTCCATTGCCTCACAGTTTGGATAAGTTACAGAGAGAAGGAGACGGGAGCTGGGGGATAGGGGCTCCGGTGGGTTTTTGTTTTGGTGTATGGGTGACAATTAACGACCTCCAACAGCTGACTCCAGATCAGTGAGATGGACATTGCAGGAATTTTATTAGAAACAGACTCTCCAGGTTACTGCTGGTGCCCAGGTCCCAACCACGCCGCTTTACAGTGCTTACACAGACAGTAACATTACATTATTTTATATATGTAGATTTTCTGCTGTTGTAAAGGCATATTGGCTTATTCCTATGCATGGTTATGATCAATTTTCACCAATGTTACTTATTCTTAATAAAAGAAAATGGTTGTATTGGTACAAAATGTTTCCTCCATACTATAACTACGGCTAGTTCTTTGATTAGCACACTCCTGCTGCTTGTAGAATCATGGCATCTTCTCACTTTACACATAATAACTGTGCTGCTGCTCCTGATTCTGCCCTTCAGATGTGACCGTGATGTCTCCCTAGTGTTTCTCTGCCTCCATAACCGAAACTCATCCTTGTATTAGCCTGGACTGAATGCGTGTTGTTGTGTGGGGCTCCTGCTTGCTGCATTCTCTTAGATTTACTGTGCCATGTGTCACAGCAAAACCCCCTCTCTCGCGCACAAACACACACACACAAACACAGTTGGGTGAAGCAGCTCGATGTCCTTCCCTGGGACAGCGGGCTGAGGCTGGAGGGAGGCCTGCAGCAGTGGAGCGCAGGGCTTCTGGATTTAATGAAGCTCCGACCCCGCTAGACCTCAGAGAAGTATCACAATCATCCGCCGTCGAGTCCACAGATGGTTTATGGGATGGCTTTGTTGGGGCCCGAGCCTAAATCTGCTTAAATCCTGAGGCCTCATTGGTTGGGTCCTGCAGCGCAGGGTGAAGCAGGGAAGCTGTGCTGAGACTTTGTACCTCTTTACACCAGGGCTGTTTACACTGCTTTCACTGCCAGCATTGTTTGTTTGTTACTGCTATAGATGGAACACTTTATTTCAACATCGCATTTTGCATTGATAAGGACATTAATAGATGGTTAATAAAACATTATTCTCTAGTTGTAATCACAGTAAAGCATTTTTTGTTTGTTTTTATCAATGTATTTCTTAAAACAGCTGACCTGTGACTGTGCTACATTTCCTCGTATGGGGTACTCATAACTAGTGTACAAGCAGTTAATAAATGCATAACACACTATAATATTGTTGTAAGCAGATACAAGGACATTTGTAATGTTTATGAATTAGTTTGTCAAGAAGCTGTTCCTATCATGCATTCATAACTATATAAACAGTAGATGCCTGATAACTCAACAGTTATAATCCTCTGTAATGATTTGTCTTTATGTGTCAAACACACTGCTTCAGCTCTAAATCCACTTGTGAATGACTTGTGCATGAGTATAAACAGTTCATCAAATAACACACCATAAGTGCTGTAAGTGCATAACCGTTTGTTAAACTGTGCTATGCTTGACTGGGGGAGTTATTACTGTTGACAAATACTTTAAAAGGGAGTTTTAACTGTGTAAAAGTGAGTTATAAACCAGTGCATTACTCTTTATATAGTGCTTATACTTGCTTAAAATTAAGTGTTACCAATGCAGCTGCTAATGCCAGTGCTGCCCTATTATTAGCACTACCCCTCCTGCTACTTATATTGCTCGCTTGATTTTTACAGTGTCAGTGCTGCACTGGCTTTGCAAAATTTAAAATGTGGGTCTGTGCATGAAAGCCACATTACTACTATGCTATAATAGTCCTGCAACCAGGGCATGGAGCTACCACTGAGGACGCCAGGGTCATGCCCTCAGCAGGGTTTCTACAGTTACACATTACAGTGTTTTAGGATGATTCTCATATTTTCTAGACTCCATAATCTTGAAAATGTGACCGCCTTTAAGGTAGTTTTTGGGGGTTCTCCAAGAGATGATTTTGAGATGTAAAACATTAAATTTGCTGCAGTCTGTGCCTTTTATGCATCTGTTTGGTGTAAATGTCCTTAATTTTGTCAAAATAAAAGTTATCTGCTAATTTCCTGTTTTTCCTGGGGTGGGGGACAAATGCACATGTTGTAATTACTGAGGGGGACATGTCCCTCATCCCTTCGAAATCCACACCTATGCTAATAGGGTACTAACACTGTCACTGCTTCGTAAATTATACCACCACAATTGGCACATTTATCAGAATTTGTCCTATCAGTGTTACTAGCACCACTTTGGTGCAAGTGCTGACAGAGATGCAGCTGAAAGAGACGCTGAAGGTTTGTCTGTGCGTTGCTATTTTATGGCATAGATTTTCTCTGCTTGTTTTGCATGAACAGCAAACAATGTCAACTTTTACTACTTGCACTATACTCCGACTCCAAGCCTCATTATAGCTGTTTCTACATCACGTGAGAAGCAAGGGAGGAAATAGAGATCCTGCAGTCCTCATCAGACTCTGTGTCTATCAGTCGTTTGGTGCAGAGACAAACACAGGAACCGCAGCGGCTTCACAAGCTCCTAATGGACGGATGACGACGCTCCTAATGAATGCACTCATCATCTGTGTGGGTGGGGGTGGGGGGTGTTTATGGGTTTATGACAGTCTTTTGGTGTTGCAGCCAAACAGACGCCCCTCTCCTTTAAGCTGCAGTGTACAACTGAAAGAGACACATATTTTAAACACATGCTGGCTCATCCGCCTGTTTCTCTCCCAGCCCCCCCTCACCTCTGTCTCTTTCACACAGACACCAGATTCAATCTGGAGAAGTACGAAAAGAAGAAACCGAAAGGAAAGCTGGGCTGCCCTCTCTGAACTTTCCCACTGCAGCCTAATTCACACCACAGAGCAGCAGAAGAGAAGACCTTCTTCTAACGGGAACTGTGGAGCGTAAATCACAGATTATCCCCCACCATTTCTCCCAGATAACCTTCTATTTAATCAGCAGTGAGAAGCAGCGATGCAATGACATGAAGCATGGTCGTACTGTAAAGTCTCTTCTTTAATAGGAATCCAGCATCAGCAGTGCCATCGCACAAAGAAGACAACAACACACAGAAGAGAGGAAAAACATACAAGGGACTGGAACATTTCACAGGGAGGAGAGGATCAGAGTGACTGGAGTTTGCCCGCTCGTTAATAATGTCTTTACTGTGGCCACATGGCTTAGATTTGCCTTACTTAAAAAAGCGGAGGGAAAATAAAATGACTTGTGGAGCGCTGTCCATATTTATCAGCAGCAAAAAAACACTCCAGAAACTTTGTTCCTCCAATCAGGGGAGTAAATACTGGAACAGGAAGTGGGACAAAGTCATAGTAAGGGCTAAAGTAACAGAGTCAATAATTAAAATCAAAAGCATTATTTATATAGATGCATTGCTTCATTTGAAGGTACTGTTCATTATTTATGAGAGGAGGAGGGGGTAGTGCAAAATGGGGGAGGCATGTCAAATACTTTTTAAGCCCTAGGGAGTTTTTTTTTTTTTTTGCTAAGGTCAGGGAGATACAACTTTAAATACCCTCTGAACCCCAATACCCACCGATGGGTATGAGAGGAATGTTGTCTTTAAAAATCACCAAAATCATATATTTTATTATAGCCAGAAATAAACATGATTCAGGGGTGTCAAGATTGAGAAAAAAACATCCAGCAACCCCCTCCTCTGATAAGTAGAGAACAGTCCCTAATCAACCCCCTTTCGCCCTCTCCGTCCCAATACTGAGGCAACATCAGCAACTTATTACTGTTCACCATGAAACAAACCGTAGACACAAAGAGCTCATCGGACTGACATCAGAACAGATCATTCAGACAGTCGGCACAACAACATGGAAAACCAACAGAATCTAAAGAACATGACGGACATGAAAGAAAGAAATCTATATTACAGTCAGATGCCATGTCCCAATAAGACAAAACAATATTCAGCATATTTAACTCATTCCAATAAGAAAGACGAGGTTACTCACTTATATACAATAAATTAGAAATATTTCCTATCGAGAAACTTCTATTTAGTTTGTTTAAATTTTTCAGTAAGCATTCCCCTCTGACAGATATAACACACAAAGAGCTAAACGACGAAATAACTTCTTCAAATGACGAGTGACTCGAGGCATGCGCAAACCATGTAAACATTTTTACTCGTGAATAGAGGATTTGATGCTTAACGAGGAATTGTCTCTGTTAAAGACTTTGCAAAAAAAAAAAAAAAAAGGCTGCTTGTAGACCCGTTCATTTCTGCGTGTGACCTACTGATAAAAAATAAACTGGAGGCGATTTCCACGCAAGTGTGTGTAAACCATATATATATGTGTTTGTTTTTTACAGTGGTGGTGCACAAGCAGCCTTTGTGCTCTGCAAGCCGTAACGTCCAACACCACACATACACACACACTCACTCACTCTTGCGCTCAGGCACGCACACACACATATACGACGTTGTAAAGCCAATGTGTTGTTTATGAGCCGTCCATAAAACTGCCATCGGACGCCATTTAACTACGCCGACACTTCAAATAACGCCATAGTCAGGCCGGCCTTCCGACACGGCCTCTTCATATTTTAACTTTCAGATCAATAAAATTCTGCATAATCTGAAATCTAACCGGATAATACCCCGAGCTAATAAATGTAGACACTATTGCTAAAGCATTTCGCGCGGGAATAAATCTTTAAGTGTTCTGTGATGCTTGTTTATTAACAGTAACTGTGTTATAGAACCTCTAGGAATGATATTTCCAGGAAAATAAAAACTGGAAAGGACTTTAAAAATTGTCAGTAGCGCGTCGGGGTATTTCCTTTTTCGTCAGTCCCAGGTTGCGTTTGGAAGCCGCCATTGCGCACACATCCGTATATTTCCTGTAATGAGAGAGAGAGACCCGCCTTGCATAGCAGATAATACACAATATAGCCTACTGTATGTATAAAAATAGAGCAGATTATTTCCTAAAATGCAATGCAAAAGCCACGTTGAGTAAAGATCGGTGGCCGAGGAGATAGAGATTGAGGATTTTTGACCAGTGCTTCATGCACACATGGGTTTTGTGCGTATTAGACTCTGAAATTAAGATTTTTACATCTTCACTGCAAATAGCTGATGAACTACAATTATTCGGAGCAGTGGGTTATTTGTACTGGCCAGTCAAATCAAGACGCGTTTGTGTTTGAGAGTGTGTGGTGGGAAGGCATGAAGGATCAGGATTTGAGAGGAAGTAACCAAAACTATCCAGGACATTTAATGTCTTAAGTCAGTTCAGGTCAGAGCAGCGGGTGATCAAACTTCGCCCGGATAAATCTGACTTTGAGTTACCCAAAACTGAGCCCTGATCCTAATTTAAATGAGGATGGCTATGATTAAAATATCTGGTGCTTTGTGCTGTGCCTCCTCTCAGATAAGCTCAAGTGAAGTACAGAGCAGGGGACGACTATCGATAGCCGATAAAGGCCTTAGATGAGCCGCCGCCGCCGCAGCGCATAAAGCATCCCGAGAGCAAGCTGAAGGTAGGGGATCCACGATATCGACAGCAGCCTAATCGGATTCCCGGTTGCTGAGTCGGGTTAACACACCGCCGGCACCCCATCATTTCCCACCCTTCACCTCCTCCCCCTCCGGTATCTGCTCATTACTTAGGCCGACAACCGGGAAACAAACGGCGGCTTGGTGCTTGTATCAACGCCGAGCATCAGTCGGTTTCTAATCAAATTCTGCCAGCAATGAGAGAAACACGGGGAAGAGGGGAGAATAAGAAAAAGAGGGATGAACACTGGTGTGTGTGTGTGTGTGTGTGTGTGTGTGTGTGTGTGTGTGTGTCACTCCGCTCCTCGTACTTATTAATGGCCATATGAAATCCTGGTTTCAGCACCTCCGCGCGCCTCTGGTGTCAGCGACGGAACAATAAATAACTAATAAAGGAAGAGTAGTGCTTGAGAAAAATACCCCCCACCCCCCCTCTGTTGTAGCATCACCAGGCGGTTTGCTGTTTTCTTCCCTTTCATAATGTAGTCTAATATTGAAGCCTAAATAGTAGCGTGATATAAAACTATGAAGACAAACATCCAGAGCTATCAGTTCATCAAACAGTCCAGTCCGCCAGGTCGAGGTGGGATTGCTGTTGGTCTGTGAGTTTTTTTTTCGACCCATCATCCTCCATGACTGCAAGCTCAAATGATTCCAGAGTTCAAAAGTTGCCTCCTGCTAACATCAGACGTGGCGTTCCCGAGCTTCTTAAGACTTCAGTGTTAACGTGGCGGCGTCCTCAGCGTCTGTTAGCGATCAATAAAGCCATCGATCAGATGTATAGGATGGTAGTGCCTGAAGGTTAAAACAAATTGGAAATAGCAGTGTGTGTGTGTGTGTGTTTGTGTGTGTGTTGCAGTTATTGGGAAGGCCATTTTGTGTTAAGGGGACTTTAAGTCGGATACATGGTGTAAGCGTGCGTCTGAATACGTGTGTGTGTGCGTGCGTGACTGAGAGTCCCGCTAGTCCTTGGGTTGGTCCTTGCTCTGTTTCTTCATTTTCATCCTCCGGTTCTGGAACCAGATCTTCACTTGCCGCTCCGTCAGGTTGAGCGCGCGCGCCACCTCATGCCGCCGGTCCCGCGTGAGGTACATGTTGAACAGGAACTCCTTCTCCAGCTCGAGCGTCTGATATTTGGTGTATGGGCATCGCTTCTTCCTGGAGGAGCGTGCGTGCAGCCAGTTGGCCGAGGGGTCATCTGGAGAAAGAGAATAGAAGGGAATGCAGTTAATGATAAAATAATAGAATAACTAATAGTAATAAATGCCTGTGTACTCTCCCCAGCCCTGTCTTACAGGAGTTTTAGAACATTACAAGTAAAAAGCAGCAAAACACTTCGTGCGTAAAAGTTGCAGAACCTTGTGCGTAAAAGCCTTGCTCGAGAACACCTGACTCTGCAATTGACACTTTGGTGCGTAAAGTAGGTTTATGGTGTCAACAGGGGCGCACATTTGACACAAGTAGATCCATGGCTGTTTTATTTGACACCACGTAAGCGGAAGACAGACGGCCTGCTCCATCCAACCAACAGCTTCCTCTGAAGAGGAGGAAAGCACGACGGACAAATATAAACAGCACCCTTCAATGCACATTTTTTAAAAGTAGAGCAAAAAAAAAGTAGCGTAACTAAGTTAATGAAACAGTGCAACCCCAACATAGCTCAATGGTGTGTTATTTTACTCTGTAAGAGAGTGATTCCGTGCGTTCTTCTAAATTTAAGCTGCTTGCGGATCAGTTTAAAAAAATGCACCAATTTAATTTACATTTACAGCAAAAACATTAAATGGCAATGATTAGAAATTAGCCAGTGAGTTAGCTGATACAGTCAGTGCCGCAGTTAATTACACACATATATGGTAATGACAGACAGGGAGATATCTGACGTGTTTCTGGAGGCCCCTGTTTGAAGGTGACCTTCAGCGGATAACTACAAGATGCTCTCATCGCGGAGGTAAAAAAAAAAAAACTAATGATAACAGGAGGCAGCACTGTGTGTGAGTCTAAATCACAGTTTGTGACAAAAAAACAGGAGCCGAAGTTTCCCTCTGCGCGATGACAGCAAACACACAAAAACACAGCAGGAATATGTTTTGCAGGCCTAATAATGTTTGCTTTTGTTTGCGTGACAATAATGATCATATTGTAGCTCAGCGCACTGTCACTGCGTCACTTCTGATTGCTCCTAAATTAATTAAAGGCAGGAAATTTATGGCCCTGATGGGAGGAGAGGACAAATCTTCCTTGTGTGCACCCTGACCTTCTCCTTTCATGAAGCTTAGAAAGGTTCGATACAGTTTTCATACAGCAGATTGTACTGAACCCGTTAGCACAGCATTTCATCAGAACTAAATATATACATCAACTAATAAAAAGCAGATTGTCTTTACATTAGTACATATTCTCTATAGTGTTGTGCACTCAACATCGGCGAAATTAAATGTGATAAAACAAAGGATTTTTGACGCTCAGCTCCATTTTGCCACATCAGAACAGCGACATGCTCCAACGCAATTGAGACTGTTGAAACCTGTGTTTGAGATGTAAATAACAACGCTGTAACCCATAATGCTCTTTGTGGATGTTCTTCATTTTCGGCCGAGAGAAAGTTATGAATTATTGCCTTGATGTTATTATTCTCTGCGTCTATTTCTTTCTTTCTTCCATATGTCTTGTTTGCCAGGCCACCCTGACTCCTCCACACCCCTCCAGGCCACCACACCCCTCTTTATAGCTTTCAGACCGATGTAATTAGCAGAGACTTCTTGTTTAGGACGCATGGGTCTGGTTTAGGGCTGAAAGCTATCTGCTCTTCCCCTCTGCAAAGCACCAAGGCATCTCAAATATGAGGCAGCTTGCTGGGACTCTCACGGCACAGAGGCTCGTAGAAAATACAACTCCACCATGACAATCACAACAACAACAAAAAATCTCTTTCTGATTTCATTCTTGACCCCATTTTGCACTGTTTTTATCTGCGAATATTAATATGTTTAAATAATTTTAGCAAAGTTTCTCACAATCCCAGAAGATAAACATTTCTGTTTTGAAAGAACTATTACTATCCCAAAACACACTAAGGAGCATTGTGAGAGGCTAGAGCTGGTTCTGGTTCAATTCCACTTTTACATCTTCTAAATAAAACCTTTAACCATGAGCAATCATTCCCTGTGGTTAGGTCAGGCTCTTCCTCCACTCAATCACAACAGTCAAACCAACCAACAGAGTCTTCCACTGTAGCTAGAGGCTGTAAAACCAAAAAGAAAATCAGTGCATACATAAAGCTTAAGATTTCTGTCCTCTTATAGGTGTAGCAATTTCTTTAAATGTTGTCTTAAAAGCTAAATAAAATGTGTTATAAAAGCTATTAGACCATCTGTGATGATGAACAGCATTGAGGGGCAACATGCAAAGCAGGAAGCAAGTACACACTGGCACTAATGTCTTTGATACTGCTGTTTCTTCATTGCATTTTATCAGTGACGCCATCTCAGTCTCCAGTGCAATTTCAAGTCTGGAGCACAAACCAAATGTGACTCAAAGAGGGGATTCCGCTCTGGATTTATTGTTAAAAAACTTGCTTTGTTTTGCGTCACTGGCTGTTTTTGTTATACTATAGCCTTCCAGAGGCGGTAATCAAACACAGCACACGTGCAGTCTGACCATCAGGCTGAATGTGGGAATGTAGATCCATCTAAATCAGTTTGGGCAACATTAGGGCCAAAAGGCTTCTCATTGTTGCTGCCAAACTGCAAAAAATATGAGATTTATCCTTACAGCCAGGAGCAGACCAGGTCTGCAGGGCTAGGGGTTATGAAGGAGATTTTATATTCTTAAGTAAAATGTAGCCTCAGTCCTCTGGCCTAAAATGGCAGAAGGGATGATCTTATCATTCACAAGTCATGGGGAAAGCCTGAGCTTTAGCGTTTTCCTTTTTTTTCCATCAGGCGAGGAGATTTAGAATATGTGTCTCTCCCCCTGAGGAGCCAGTCTTTTTCCTCACTTAAGTTGGGCGGAGGCTTCGTCTGTCAATTTCACTGGTGATATTTTACTGCTGTGACAATCCTTCTTGCTATAATGCCAGGGCAATTCATAGAACTGCATATGACATTCATAACAATGATTCTTTTAAGTCCCAGTTGTGAACAAAAGGCTGTTTTGTGTGGAACCATGAACAGTGTTAGCTTTATCACATCTATATTTAAATGGGTGACAAGCAACATCTTTAAAAGGAAAATTGTATGAAAAATTAGGAATAATAAGAAATATAAAGTTAATAAATAATTAAAAAATACTTGTGATTAATTAAAATTATGGGATCACTATGGGAAGTCAAATCTTTGACCTACAGATCATTTTTTCATGTTTTAAGTCTATTAAGAGAAGTTAGTCATACTGTTGAGATAGTAAGTGAAAAGTAAGTCACACCTCTCATCTTTTTGACTTTGGTCATAATTTGGAATGGAAAACTCATTAGACACATGCTTGTCTTGTTATGTCACATTTTTGACTTGGTATGATCCAAGTTTAGTTATTAAACACTTCAACCACTTCCTGGCAGGGCCTCCATAATTTCCTAACAGCAAAGACACACAAAAGAAATTGATACATCCACATCAGCAATCAGTACAACAAGGACAACAGATGGGGATAGAAATCTATGTCCTTAATTTCTATCATACATTTGACCAGCATCAGACCTGACGAATTCATAAAAGTATCAGCTTCCTCAATCATTCATGTCAGTCTATCACATGTCTTCCAAGTCCGATTGACCATGTGAACACATCATGATCACAACAAATACTGTTTTTATTGTGAAATTTCCAGATCTGATTCATCACCAAAATCTAATCAACTGATCAATGAGCAATCTGTTCACCAAGTCTGAACCAACACAGCAGTCTCATATGTCTCCTTGAATTCCACATACAATTTTCATTTTTCCTAACAGAGAGCTTGTCACAGACTGCAGACAAAAAGCCCCATTTGAAATAATCAAATAAGATCAATAAGGACATGAGCTTATTTCAATTTCCAAAAGATATGACTTTGTTATTTAAAATGTACAAAAACAAGCACAGTGTGTGGACTCAGTCACTGAGGTTTTCTTCATAAATGTGAACAAACCCAGGATAAAAGCCTTCCCTGCTCAAAACATTAGAGATAAAGACATGAAACCAATATGTTGTACTTATTAGCTAATGCTACAATATTGTACTAATGTATTGAGTTAAAGGGCCTTGACTTTCCATCAGGTATTTTTTGCAGGGTATGTGAACGTGAGAGTACAGGAATTCATTCATAAGCATTTTATAAGGTGTAATTTAGCAAATTAGAGTCTTGTTCAGAGCAAGATTGCAAAGCCAAGATGGCCGCCATTGATGTACATGGCATCATCATAGCCTCCTTGTATTATTCCCACCAGCCAAGTTAGTTAGCAGCCATCATCAGTAAATATGTCCTTAGTACCCTCTGGAATCAATTTCCTCCAACATGACCAGCATGTAGAGGATCGATTTCATCTCAGAGCAAAATAATGCCTGGTAAAGAGGTGAGGAGAGGGTGGAGGGTTGGGTGAGGGGGGTGTGCCACGCTTTTGTCACACTGTAAAGTGGGTGCTTTGCATTCTCCGGGTGTATAATCACCTCCAGGACCATCCATTACCCTCGGAGCTGTGCCGCTACCGTGGCTGTCACCCAGGATGACAAACCGGTTGAGTGGTGGGTGGGTGTGCAGCGGTGCAGGAGGGTGGTGCGTTGGGGTGCTGGTGGTGATGGGGGACGGTATAGAGTTTTTTTCTCCAAGGGGTGGGACAACAGTAAGGATGATGACAGATAGAAAGAAAGAATATGGGTGGGGGGATATGTGTGTGTAGCTCAACTTGAAGTTTTCTCTTTAGGCTACATCCATGTATCCGCTGAAGCAATGTATGGCTTGGATGTCACTTGGACAGGCACATGGATGAAAAGATTGATATTCCCGTAAAACTATGGCCCTGCAGCACGATGTGTTCAATTGTAGGCCAATGTGTGTCTTTGCCTATGTGTGTGTGTGTGTGTGTGTGTGTGTGTGTGTCCACCATGATAAATGCTGCTTGCATGGAAACAGTGACCGAAACGGCTATAGACTAATATCACATCCCGTCTCTTTCTCTCTCTCTCTTTCTCCCTCCCTTAGCAATTTCACCCTAATAGTTCCAGAAATTGACCTCTCATATATCCCAAAGGCACGTTATTACATTTCCAGAAGTCGTATTTTATTCCCCCACCCACCCCAACCCTTACACCCCGTCTCACCCAGCCACCAACAGCAACACGCCAATTAATGGGGTTGTTCACCCGGCGTTATAACTTAATAAACTTCGGGGGTAATAACTTTCTCGCACTGCCCCGCAGCAGCAGCAGCAGCACAAAGACTGAAGTGTAATCTTGTAGTTTATTCTGGATGGCCGCCCAGCACCAGTAACACAAAGAGAATCTGTAGCTGGGTGCTGGCTTTGACTGGATGTGATGTTTTGCACGGTAGGATTTCACTGATGTTATTCACACAGCGGCCATTTTGAATACCTGGGAAGGGAAACTCTGCCTGGATTTGTCCTGCTGTTATATGCCAAGATGCAGACACTAATCACGTCCCAGGTTCCCTTCTAAAAAATGCCGACCCATTCAATGAGAAAAATGTTTGTATTGTACATTTCTGCAAACCAAGGATACATTGCATTTATGCCTTATTTTGTGGCCACTACATTGAAATTTGAAGTTTCATGTGGTGAAGGTGTGGTTAGGTTTAGGCACGATAATCACTTGGTTATGGTTAGGAAAAGATCTTGTTTTGGCTTGAAACACCCAAATTTGGTTACTGCTGGAAAAGCAGCGATGCTAAGAAATGCAAGGATGTGTCGGTAAAAAACACCCAGGTTCGCTACTACAAACACTGTTGGTACGCTGCAAAGGGTCATCATAAAACAGCCTCTGTTGTTGGTATTAAACAGTGGTCTGCAGCTTTGCAGCTTAGGTGACATGCCATCCACCATTCCCCCCACCTCCCAGTGACAAAAGTCAGCTTATATCGAGACACTGATATGATACGTATGAAACATGTAAAGGTAACGTATTTGTAGTTTGCAGAAGCAAATAATGCAAACATTTTCATCAGGCAACTGAGCTAAAAGTGCGTCAGAAACGACTGGATTTGGAGACACACATCCACATCCTAGAATCATAGAATTCAGCCTTTGCAGTTTCCTCATCAAGTATTATAGGAAGCATTAGGCTATATATTTTTTTTTATCATGAATAAAAACTGCTTTCTGTTAGGAATCTTTGCTGTTTTGGCAACACATAAGAAGTATCAACTTAAGTGCCTTTACAACTTCTGAAACTCCAACCATCTGTCCTAAATCCCTTCTTGTAATCAATATCGACAAGGACTTCCAAGAATTCTGCCATCCTGTAACGTTTAGCTACTCATACAGTCAAAGTACTCCAAGGAATTTGGCCACTGTTGAATACTACATTGTCAGGCCGCTTATGTGAACATGTCCAGTGGACACAGGGTACAAAATATGACTGTGAGAGTGTGCCAATATATGACCCAAACAAGAAACATGATACATCTCAAATATTCAGTACACTAGAAGTTATTGTTTGCCATTCCATATCAATAACAAGAGTTGTTCTGTGTTTCTGTTCTTGATCTCAGTTTATACTGTCATGCTTTTAAATGACAGATATCTTAGTCACATGACTGACATCACAGTAAGTTTGTACTATGATATATGGTACTCAGATTATTACCTTGTAGACCCACTTTGTCCTCACAAAGCCAAGACCAAAGCCTTATTGAAACCATAAGTAAGTGTATCTAGCATACCCTAAAAGAATAGCTGGACATTTTTGTAAAAACTTCCATTTTCTTGCTGAGCACTAGATACCACAACATGCCACATATACGCATATGTTTTTGCAAGTATTAAACACACAATATATAACGTGTTAATTAGTGGTCTCTAGAGGTACTGGTAGGTAAATCTTGTAACTTTTGGACAGTAAGCCCAGCTGTTTCTTGTCCACTCTTTGTGCTAAACTCAGCTAAAAGGCTGCTGGTGGTGAGCTTCACATTTACTTATTCCCAGCAAGAAAATGAACAAGTGTACCACCCCAAATGTCCAACTGTACCTTTTAATTACAACAGAACAGCCACAAAAGTCAACCAGACAGCTATGACGGGATATTAATGAAAACTCTACAAAGATCACTTGTTTAGAGAAAATAATGGTGTCACTTGTAATATCAAAACAGCTAACTTTTCGGAAAAAGACTGGTTCTATTCTGCGGTTGCAACCCAAAATTAGGCTACCCACCCCAATGTAGCCAGCTGAAGTCAGCATTAGCAACAAAGCATAATGTGTTGATATTTCCAGTTAAATTCCCTTGAACATGACAATTCCTGCTTCCTAAGTTAGAAACCACTCACTTTATCAGTACAGCTAAGTTGGATAAAAGTAAGGATAGCTCTGTTTTGCCTTCATAGAAAAATACCCCACCAAAGCGTTTAAAATGGCTGCCATGTGAACAATAGAAACAGCCTTCACTTGCTGGTTGGAGCAGCTCCCACTACCTGCCACACTGACCCACTGCACATCAAAAAAAAACCAAACCACCAGAAAAACAACTCACTCAGTAACAGCTCAGAGAGAAACTTTCTCTAAGTGGGAAGACTCTCAGTCAGTTTTGACTGTTTGAACACTTGAATCCATTACAGAGGAGCCTGCTCTACCACCAAGCCATGGGACACACAGTGTTACTGGTGGAAAGTCTAATAACTCAGACTGGAGGCTGCTGGGCTCCTTCCAGCCCTTAACCAGCTCACTGCTCTGATGGATAGCATGCTCAGATGCTGTAATAGGGTGGCTGAGTGTGTGTGTGTGTGTGTGTGTGTGTGTGTGTGTGCATCAGTGTGTGTGAAAGACAGAAAAAGAAAGGGGCAGAGCTGTGTGTGCGTGTCTGTGTGTGTGTGTGTGTGTGTGTGTGTGTGTGTGTGTGTGCCAGTGTAGTAATAAAATATGTATATGTGAGTGTGTAGTATTTAGAATTTGTATGTCTTCCTCGGAAAAGGCCAATACGGGGGGGAAGGCCTCCCTTCTTCTCTCTCATGCACACGATCACACACACAACGCAAGTACTCCTATGAAACGTCCACTCACTCAGACGCATGGATCAGACATCTCTGGCAGAAACTAGATTTATCCGGCGGGATAAAAGGAGGGGAAACAGAGCTCGTTCACATCAGCCAGTTAAGAAATATATAAGAATTAAAATAATATAAAAAAACACGACTGAATGTCTTTCCAGGGAGCGTTTTTCTGTCCCACCCAAAATAAGTCACGTCGCTTTGGAAAGCTTCAAACTGAGCCAACGCCGTCAGCACATGATGGATTAAATGTTGTTGTTAGTGCGAATGATGATAGAAACACAGAACAAACCCGTGTTGTACTGGCCAAACCCTCCACGGCTTTATATCAAGATGATTGCGATTTCTTGACAGGTAAAATATTATTATTATTACAGAGCGAGCAGATGAATTAAACAGCAATTCACATGCGACTGTATGACCGGCAGCCCAGACTATAATAACATCAAAACAGTTGTGCCTGGCGGGAAATATTACCAATTATTGCTTTGAAGTCTAAAATATTAATATCAATAAATGACGTCGTGCACTTTTACAAGCGGTATCTAAACTTTGAAGGCTGCAATACGTTTATCCATTAATACATGAATCCAAAGTCTTTGAGTGTCATTTTGTTAAAATAGGCTGATAGCCCTAATAGTTAGAAATAATAAGAAACGCCACAGTTTTCCAGGTACAGTCTATTTTCTTTGCAAAACACATGAAGGGAAGTTTAGTTATTTTGTCTTCCACTCATGTTCACGCTCAACTACAGATTGAAACACCATCACAAACCGCTGTGGGATTCACGTGAATTTGTAGATTTATGCTGGAAGAACCCAGAGAGCTTGTCCTCACTGTCCCCCCTCATGTGAGCGGTGTTTTGAATCCCGTACAGCAGAGTTAGTCCACGCTGCTGGCTGAGTTATGAGGACTCTGCTCTATTTAGAACTAATCTAGCCTGCTCTTCGGCTCGTGTCAGTGATGGACAGATTGACTCCATTTGGGATTTTTTTGCAGGATTTTTAGAGGAAGACTGATAAACATTTGTTTAGGGGGGCGGAAACGATACTTTATCCTCTATAATGTTTACAACTCGCTGCCACAGAGGAGTGCCGATACATGGGGATATTAGAAGAGAAATATGACAATATAAGTCACACACATGTCGGGAAATGATGAAAATAGATGACTGCAGCATTAATGTCAAAGCAAAGCAGAAAACAGTGTCTGAATAGCTTCCTAGAATTGTATCTATGACATATTGATAATGCAGTGTGACTTTCTCAAATACTTAAACATATTAAAGATACTCCAGCGTGTCCAGTGACGCATCAGTAAAGCTCTGGAGCTCATGTTGCCATACTGGAGATCGGTACTAACCCTTGGTTAGAGCATACAAGTTCTACACAGTGGGAGCAGGAAGCCTGCAGGTCTACATACATATGTGTTTTCTCTATTTTTACAGTTAGGACTTGGGCTTGTTACAAGCTGACTGACATCAGGAGCTTTAAAACGTAATGGAGCGCAGACACAAGCCCATGTGCGCGCGCGCCCTTGTGTGAAACAACGGCAGAGAGACAGAAGAGAGCCCTACGACCTACAATGCACCTGCAGTAAAAGAAAAACAGACAAATCTAAAGCATCAGCCACTTTGTCCTTGTCAAACAGGACAGCAGTGCGCATGCCCTGAGTAATTACTAACGTTAAACAATGTAGAGGTTAGCCAAAGTCAGCAGCGTTCTCCAATTACTACCAGACTAATAGATCCGAGGAAGAAGAGCAGCAGATTGGGGGGAAGTAAAGTTTAAAAAACTGACTTAATGGTTTATGAGTTTTTTTCTCATCTTTGTATTTTGAATGTCTCCTCATTCAGAGCGTCTTAAATATTCAGAGGCACTCTATTCATCCTTTCGTACACAAGCAACTGTAATTAAAATATATATTCTTTTCAGCTCAAGCATGTAAAGCTATAAGGATACAAGTGTCCTTGATTGCTGAGAAACTCGAACTGACCATCCTAAGCACTTAAAGTTATTCTCAAACTGTCATATAGATGCAACAACAGCCATACCTTAATCTAATGCAATATCATCTTCAGTTTTTGTCAAGACTGTGTTAGGTGTTGATCCCACATGCTTTTAAGGGCGATTTTTGTTATTGTACAGTTTTATTTAGACTGCAAGTTGTTCATGTCATCTATGTTTAGCAGGTTATTTGAAGGATGTGCCACGTTTAAAAAAAAAACTACATTTCTATGTTGTTACATATATACTCCGTTACTGTGGTTACTCGGGGATGATACGGGCTAAATATCACAGTAAACTTAGAGAGCAGAAGGTGGGGGCACTTTGGCTCTCCGGCTCTTTGTTCTTGTTTTATGGCGGCATTAAAAGCATTTACAATCTCTCTCTCTCTCTCTCCCTCTCTCACTCTCCGCTCTCTCTCCTTCTCCCGCGCGCTATTTCCTGCTTTAATAACTTACTTTGATCCAGGCCGTCTTTGTCCTCACTCCCTTCACAAATGTCCTTATTTTCCTCGAACCCTGCTCCCGGGATAGCGGCCGGATGGTGGCTTAGCTCGCGCGCCGCCGTGGAAGCCGACTCCAAGATGTACGTGGTGGTCTCGTGCTGGTGCTGTCCGCCGATTTTGGGTGGGATTTCCCCGCCGAGATGGCCGAGCTGCGGCTCCAGTTTAACCTGCCCCGTCTGGCCCTGCCCCGGGACAGACTCGGAGCCGCGCGGCGCGCAGTCCAACCATGAGCGTAGGTACCGTGTGTCTGCGGCGGGCACGTGCTGGGCTGGGATGTAAGGGTGGTAGACAGTAGGGAGGCCACTGGCACCGTGGTGCGGACTGAACGGGCTCCATGACGATGAGAAGACCGGGGGCTTCGGTTGGAAGCTGCAGGATGGGTACGACTCAGGATGGGGATGCTCCGCGTGCGCCGCGCCGCCGGGCTGCCTTCCGCCAGCGGCTGCGGCGGAGCTCGAGCCGGAATACTGGACGCTGGGAAAGCGAGCCGGGGTTGAGAGTTCATCGCTCTCGTGACTTATGATGGAGTCCACGTAATAGTTGCTCAAAGTCCCAGAAATGGACATTCTCGGACATTATCTGCGAAACGCCGCGAGTTCACTAAATGGAGAACAAGAAGAGAGACATTAGGAGATTTTTCTGTTTCCCTCTCTCTTTCTCTTTCTCTCTTCTGTCTTTTGCTCGCTCGCCCCCTCCCTCTCTCTCTCTCTCTCTCTCTCTCTTTCTCTCTCTCTCTCTCTCTCTCTCTCCCTTCCTTCCAAACAACTTGCTCACTATGGCGAAACAAAGTGCTACAGCCTACAGCCTCGCACTGTGCACGGGGGTTTGTCGGGTCTGTGCGCGAGGCGCAAACTGATTGGCCGGACTTTTTCTTCGAGCCTGATAAAGCGTCAATGGAGCGTAAATCAATCTTGCACGCGGGCCTCTCTCTCTCTCTCTCTCTCTCTCTCTCTCTCTCTCTCTCTCTCGATCTCTCTCTCTCTCTCTTTAATAGATTGCACCCCATCTAAATAAATTGTCTTGTTTATATGCAATATGCAAAATGAACAGTCCGTCGGTATATCTAGTCTGTGTATCTATGGCTGCTGTCAAGCTGGAATTATATCAGACCATTAAATTATGCTCCGTCTGGGCAGTATGCATGAAATGCAGAGTGGAGACAATGGCTGACAAATAAGTGGCGCCATTATTTTTATTTATTTATTTATTTATTTATTTATTTATTTATTTATTTATTTATTTTTCACCTAATCAAAACAGACGCGCGTGCATTTCAGTGTGAAGCGCACGAGGAGCATTACCGACAGCCCATCCACATCTCTTGCTGAATTGTGCGCAAGCACTCACTTCAATCAATCTCAACATCAGGGAGTCTGCATTTAAAACACCATTAGTACAAGCGCCGATAGTCCCACACTTAAGGCCAGTCAACAGCAGATATTTTCTATCCAAGACAAGATAGATAGTAAAATTCACACCTAGGTGTGTTTAATTATTTACCCACTGTCTGAGTATACTTGGAAGGATTTTCTGTGAGCTGCGGAGCCGCCTGACACAGTTTTATTGGCAGATTAACAGTCATTTTTGTTAACGAGCGCCATTAAATCGGGCCCTGCGTGGTTATGCCCCTTGTCTTTACAGCGCAAACTACTTCAACTACTTTTTTGGGGTCCGTTTAATACCATAATAAAATCTTACATCAGGGCGGCTGCTTTGGTTTTATAGGGCTGATATATGGCCTGTGGTGGTGCGGACCGTAAACGCGACTGAAGCTGCTGCAGCCTTCCTCCCGGTCGGGTAAAGGGCGCTTCTCACTCAGCGGTCAGGCTGCCATGAGTAAACACAACTCGGGCAGGAGCTCGGTGGAGGTATGGGGGACTGAGACTGGACGCAGCTTTCTCCTGTGAGGGAATAGTAGGTCACCTGGCTCAGTTGCTCTGTGTTGGAGCTCCTGATGTTGTCCACTTGTGCTCAAAGCTTCTCAGTCAGCTGCATTTGAGGGATGAAATCCGTCATTGGGCTTTTAATGAGGAGACCGAGGAGCAGCAGCAGACTGGACTGGCAGTGAGTCCAGACATCTGACTTCCTGCTGACCTTTATCAAAGTCACCGGGATTGTAAGTCTTTATATTTCTTTATAATTATCACAGACGTGGAGTCTTGGACTCTTTGGGGATGGCAGGCTGCTACTCGGGGCTATAAATCCGATCTCTGCGTCTCATATACAGCTAACGCCGTTATTTACGACGATTAAATATGAACTAAGCATTGCTTAAAGGGGTAACGCCGTTATTTACGAGAATAAAGGTAGCCTATAGCGCAGCTTTCAGATCTGCTGAGGAGAAATGATGAGTTGGACCGGAGACAGACTGAGCGACTGGTGCACTTTCATTTCAGGAGCAGCAACAAAAACCCAAACCAAGAATCCTTTAAACATCAGTCGCGACTCTGGCGCCCAGCTTTGGCCTTTGAGCTTGAATTCAGCACATTCCTCTGCCCTTCCGTCTTGAAGGACCAATTTCCAGCTCATCTGGACAGCTTCCGTTGGATGACGGCGACCCAGTAAGGACCAGACTGAAAAGTATAATCTTTATCAAAGGTTGATGTGTTAAATGCGCAGGCCTGACCTCTGATTATTAGGCAAAGGTCTGCACAAAGTTTCAGCTGGTATCTTATGATATGGCTTGAATGAGTTTTAGACAGTACAGAACGAAGAAATAAGTAATTGCAGTGTTTTTTCTGGAAAAGTATGCAGCCTGACTTTAACGGAGGAGCACAAATATATATTGCATGTGTCAGTTCAAATCGTAGTAAAGTATTTTGTTGTTCAGTATCCTACTCCTAAGCAGGGTTAGGAGTAGGATACTGAACAACAAAATACTACTTTACGCAGTGTTCCCGGCAGGTTTTGAGTAGAAAACGACTTTGTTTTCCAGTCATAGATGCTCGGGATATTTTTCAGTCAAAATGGCCTCTCCTCAGACCGCAGGCTGTGGGAATTTTAATTTTCAGAGGGCCTCCGCCCTGCAGGCCGGGCTGCGAACCAGACAGCGTGTTAATTGGAGACACCGGCGGGGAAAAAGCTTGAAGACATTATCTGCAAACCACCTTCATTTTCTACACGTTGCCTAAGTGCTGTGTCAGGAGTGACTTGGACAAATAACCTCTGTTTTCAATCTCATCAGAATGCCAAGTTGATAAACACTGAACCAGTTAAAGCAACTGGGAGTTCACAACAAACTGATATGAAACTGAGACATCCTCATGTAACTTCATTAAACCTGAGTGATTTTCAGCCTAACTGAAGCTGTGACCAAATCAATCGACTCGAGCACATTTTAGGTTTACAAGCTACCAATAAAAGTATTTACAGCAAATTGCTTTTATAGCATCCCAATTCCTTTTCTAGCACCCCCCTAAACAAGTCATTCAACGACCATAAAACCGGCTTAGTCATTAAAATCTGAGTTTAATAAACTTAAGAAACGCAACTGAACTCATCTCGGAGAAGAGCTAAATTTCAGGACTGCACAGCCCCCCGCCCCAACAGATTTTAAATAACCGAGGCAACCCTGTCAGAAGGGTTGAACTGAGGCCGCGATCATCTCTGCAGATTTGAAATACTGACATGTGATGTCCAGGCGGTAATTTGCTTTTCCTGGAGCGAAAGCCTTAATTTCCACCAACAGATCTGGATTTAGAAGGCTTAAATTTAGACTATATTTCTAATTACACCTTACGCACATCCGGTGTATTTTGTTTTGAAAGTGAAATGTTGTCTGGGAGAAGTCTCGGGATGCAGATGCATGCCTGTGAGAATCACAGTCATTTAGAAATCTGATTTCAGGTCATGTCTTTTAGCAGGTTATTGTAAAACTATGCTGTTGCAGGAGACAAAAGTCTGAAGCAGACTTCCCCTTTATATAACGGTAAAAATAACACATGCGTAAATGCGCCCTAAATATTCCAGCACCTACAACTGAAGGATAATAAACAGACTTTATTGGATCAAAATTCTCTCAAGCGATTTTTTTTTTCCTTTTTTAAATTAAATTCCGACAGTGGGTCAAGTGAAATATGAATATTTGTATTTTTATTTTAGATATTTTTGTTAATTTTAATATGCAGTCACTGATGAGCAGAGGTCCCTTTATTGTTGTTGAAAGTGATTTAATCATATTTTAATTCTACCATAAAGTCAGACTAGTGTATAAAATGTTTTGTAGCCGTTACATTAGTACAAATCTTTTATTTCAAACGCTACCTTCGAACATAAAACTTAGCCTACCGACCAAATAATTTAAGAACACAGCCGAAATAATCATTTTGGCCATGTATTGCTTTTAATTTCGATTGTCGCAGTGCGTTAGGACTGTGGGTTATGCCTGGGGTGAAATAAAATCATTTATTAAGCTGCTGCTTTCAGATATTACATTATAGCAGGTGAAACTTTAAAAGAAAGTGTAAATTGTAAAAATGCACCACAGTTTTTTTAATATAGGCCTATATATTATTATTATTATTATTATATATTTATTTATTTTGCAAAATAAGTGGTTTGGGGGCTTTTAACAAGCAAACACAGAAAACAAGCGGTAGCAGAAGAACAGGCTCCGAAGCTGGGAGGAAAAATACTTTACAGTAGCAGATTTAATTTAATACAATATCACTGAGGTCAGGTCACTAACTCACCTGGCCAATAAAATAAAAACTATATTTATGGCACAACGCAGTCGAAAAGTTTGCAGTAATAGTGTGTGGTCTGTTGAGACAAATAGTTGGAGTAATTAATAATAAACACGTTTGTTTCTACAATTTAACACGTTTTATATATATGTATAGCCTATATACATAGGCCTACAAATATATGCAGCCATATCGATCTGTAAAGTATGCCATGCATACAGGGCGTCAGATTATAAGCTAATAAAATACACACTTATATTATCTGATCATGATTCATTAATGAACATGAAACAATTCCCAGGTCTCCAAATTGAATATGCATTCCCGTGTAATGTAGCCACATATTAACCAAAACATTAACTGTTCTTTAATAACAATTAAAAGAAAAGGAATCTGGATGATAGCCTACACATTTAATAGCCAGCAACTTGATGTGTAATGAACGATTTAGGCTTTTCATTTTGATGAGAAAGCATCAGTAGATAGGTAACAATAACGGCTATTGAGTATGATAAGCTGTTTGATTGATACAAGCTATATATTTTAATAATATCGCGTGCCTGGGCCTCGTAGATCACGTACAGCGTCATATTTCTCAGCTGAAAAGCTCGAGGAGGCTCCAGGCATCTCCCCGAGCCTCTTTACAGCTCAGATGGTAAAGTTGCTTTTGTAAATGAAGTCTGTAGAGAGTTATTAACTGACTATCCGCGACAGCAGGGGAAAGTAGAGATGTATCATGATGTGGGACGGCCTCGGAACAGCGACAAGAAATGTCCTGAGACACGTCTGAGGGGGAGAGAAAAGTCCAGCTGCTGTGGACTGTGTGTGTGTGTGTGTGTGTGTGTGTGTGTGTGTGTGTGTGTG
>NC_065523.1:7397299-7515407 GCF_006386435.1 Epinephelus moara | reverse complement strand
GTGTGTGTGTGTGTGTGTGTGTGTGTGTGTGTGTGTGTGTGTACCCTCTCAATACTTTTTGCATCATCTTGTTACAATGAAGACCAACCCACCTGCTTTATTATCGTCATTATGTTGATTGACGATGTCAAGCACATGCCAGAAAGTATGAAGATAATACATACAGTGGACTTTATATGTAACGTGTGACTGTTATGTTATTGCTGCGGTCCAAGACTGTAAACCCACAAAACACCGACATGCAAAAGTCCAATCTCATGCGTGCTTTAAAGACTGAATCATCCTCATCTCAGTAAACTGTCTATCTATTTATGCCTCAGATAACACAGAACTGTTGAGTGCACCATGTGCCATGGAACTACTTGATTGTTTGTGTGTGTGTGTGTGTGTGTGTGTGTGTGAGAGAGAGAGAGAGAGAGAGAGAGAGAGAGAGAGAGAGAGAGAGAGATGAGAATTACTTGTGAGGGCTTCACAAACAATACATGACCACATAAAGTTGAAACATCAAAAGTATTATTATGGAACATGTCTTATTTTGCTCAGATGAACTCATGTGACTCCCAGTACACCCCCTAGATTTTATTTTTTTAGAAGTTGCTCACTGTCTTGTGACACTGTTGAATCATCATTCCAAATTTAGGGACTGTAGTAAAATTATATTATTTTGCTGAGAGGAGTGTAAGTCTTTTTTTTTCTATTCATTTTCAGACTTAACCTTGTAAGATATGTTTGGGGTTTTTTTTAAAGTGATGAATTTGTTACATTGATCATAAAGGTGTATGTAGTCATACATGCAGGGGAGAACAACCCTGTCAACCCTGGCTTTGTTCTCCACATCACAATCACACAAAATAGCCAGTGGGACCAAGGCCATAACTTTGGTTTTAGACTTGTGGAGGGTGGGGGCAGGCATTCCCACTTCCTGCATTCATTTAGGGACTATGCAGGGGTAGGCAACCTGCAGCTTTGGAGCCGCATGCAGCTCTTTAGCCCCTCTCCAATGGCTTCTTGTGGCTGACCAAACATTAGACAACATGGAAATGGTTCACAAACATTTTAAGTTTCAGTTATCGTTGTTGTAGGCCTAAAGTGATTCTTACATAATCCAGCTGTAAAAATGTGCAATTTATAAGCCTACGACAAATTAAAAAAAAAAAAAATGGTTTAACATTTCATCAACTAAAATGTGAGTCATAGCTATGCCTGGTGCCTTTTCTCTAAATTTTGCCAAACATTAAGAGCGGTAGCTTACCTTGAGTCTCCTTAGTGAAGCTAGCTGTGGATTCCAAATCCAGAAAGGAAAAGTCTTGGAGGAAAATATTGAATTTGATAGTGCATAGATAGATTTACTTTCCTGCAAGGTGCCACCTAATGGTTAAACATATTAATGATTAGACCTGTAAGTAATGTTGATAGGCACATTTAGACTTAATAAGGCTGTGTTACCTTTAATGCTCAAATATATTTTGCAGCTCCAGAAAGATTTAATTAATTTTTTGGGCCAAAAATTGATCTTGTGGTAGTAAAGGTTGCTGATCCTTGGACTATGGTAACCAAAACAAAATCTGGGAAATAATTAAGTTGGTCATCTTGCTACATTCTGCCACAGCAGCACTTAATGTGCTAAACATGCTACTCCTCTGAGGCATATTTTTGGAATATATCAGAGCAAAATCGCAGCTCAATTCACATTCTCTGCTAGGATCTGATGACTGACCAAATAGTAGCATATTCAGAATGATTTTCATGGCTAAATTGGTGGGACATGCCTCCTCCTCCCCAGGGGAAACTTTACCTTAGAGTAGGATCAAGATCGCCATTTTGAGAAATACAATACAGGACATGTGGGGCTACTTGGTTACTCTCTGAAGTGCGCTTCATTTTTCCACTAGAGTCATCCTGTATTCTGCATCAGCTGAATGTTTCATATGAATTTAGCTTCAGTTCCAGCATATCTGATAGGTAATGGCTAACATTTGTCACAAAGTACAGGTGCCCTTAGGCTATATTTCCACCAACAGCCTCACTTTAATATTATTACCATTCAACACCAAATCCCTCTGATATATGAAATAATTGGTTTTGTGGTTTAATGTCTATGTTTCCTGTCTTTATGTCACCAAAAGCTTTTGTTGGGTGTGTGTCCTCAGATTTGTTGACACGATAACCTGGATTAAATTGTGCAAAAAATAAATAAATCAAGAAACTAACGGAGTTTTGCTGACTTGATGTTTGTTGTTTTGTATTATTTTTCTTCTTATTCAGTTTGGGTTCATTTCAAGCCATTAAAGCAGAGGCTAAACAGCAGGTTGTCTAGTTTAAATGTTTTGAAATTAACTTCTTCAGCAAATGAAAAATTAGATTACTTAAAATCCAGAACTTCATTCACTGACCTCACATATCTGTATGTCCATCTCAGTACGTTATTTTGATTAATTATCTGCTCTTCAGTTTACTTTTACATCATTGATTGAGAAATATTTTCATATGGACCATTTTCTTAGAGAAATTGAGGAACTAAATTTGGTCATGTAAGTAGTGTGTGGTTTATATTAGGTGGTGTGCATATGGATGGAATGCTTTATGCTGGCTCTCAAACTTGTAACATATCAGTGAGTGTATATTTAACATATTTATCTCACTGTTTTTAAATACACAGTGCAAAATCAGTGTCTATAACATGAACTTTAAGCTAGTAAAGGAGAGTATGGCAGTTGTGTCTACTGTCTCTTCAGTCTCTGGTTCATACACCACACAGTAAGGCAAATTTATCAGAGCCATGGCTGGATGAGTCAGTTAGACAGCCCCGGGAAAAACTTAACTGTTGGTCCCTTTTTGATGCCCCACATCCATCTCCATGGAATGTGCACAGCCCCGTTACCAGAAGACAATTCTGACATTGTAGCTCTCTGCAAACCATGAATACATTACATTTGCACATTTCATACATATCATACAAATGTTTCTAAAGTGACCTGGTATATGGGCTGATTTTGTCATTGGAAGGTGGAGGGGATAGTGGATGGTGTGTCACCTAGGTGAGATGTCTGCCAAGCTGGAGACCACTGCAGACAAACAAACGTGTCCGCTGGTGTTTGAGGCACTGAACCTAGGTGTTTTTAGCAGCAGATCACAATATTTCCCAGTGGCATTTGTGGCACCATACCAGTTTGTTTTATTTTGTATTTAACTGCACCTGAATGTTTTTATCAATACACTGCAATGTTTCCAACCAGTGTTTGGAACGTTTGACAACCTGGATTTTTTTCACTGATGCATCCATGCTTTTCCAGCGACTTCTGTGCAGCCAAATGTTGTTGTTTTTAAGTCAAAACATGATCTTTTCCTAACAGTAAGCAAGTGGTTTTTGTGTCTAAATCTAACCACACCTTCACCAAAGCACTGTTGATAAACATAACATTTTATTGTATCTGCTACAAAATAATGTACAAATGAAATGTATCCATTATTGGTGGAAACGTACAATGGAGACATTTTTTCTGGTAATTGGGTTGCTGTGCGTTGTCTGTGTACCTCGTTGTCTGAGTACCCATGAAGCAGAGGGCACAGAGCAGACTGTACATGGCAGCTTTATCTGTGGAGAGAGATGCAGAAACCAAACATTATTCTCATGATAGAAAAAAATATTATAAAGTGTCAAGGTTTCTGTTTCTCATTTAGTTTGTAATAATTTGATTTTAAAATAAATTAATAAACTTAATTTAGGAATATGCACCATGTGAGCACAATATAAATTGAAATAATAAATCAACAAGATTATTTTCTGGTGCAAGACCACTAATTCATATAGGCCTAACAAATATACAATTAATTGAATTACCAAAACCCACTGACATGCAATGAAACTCTGATTTTTTGTGATGAAAGCATTAAGGAAGGTTTTGTATTTCAAAGAAGCTCTAAAATTTCACAAAGTGCAACTTACATACTACCAGCAACTTTTTAATCAATCTCTATTCATCCAATTATCTTAAAGGCCCAAAAATGCAGTATGGTTTTCATACACAATAAATCACTTTTACATATATTTGGGATATCACATAAAACTACTGATGAAAAAATATTTAACAAAGCCATGTTTTCACATTTACAAATGTAGTTCATACAAATTTGTGCACAGACATGTTGGCAAATACATCAAAAATGTATTTATGTATTTAATTAAAAAATACATATCTCAGGCAGTAAGAACCTTTAATATGGGTCTGTCCTTAACCCCCTTTCATGGAAAAGATGAGCTCTGCGAATTTCCCACATCACAGATTTGAAATGGCCAATCAGGATATGCTGGAGGTGGGAGGCTGCAGATTCAGGGGTGCATGCTGGGTTTCTGTCAGTCAGAGGGACCACTGACTGACTGAGAGAACAGCCAATTACAATGCAACTAGGGGGAAGGAACAGTTAGGCCACAGCCATGCAAGTCTTTCAAAGACTGGGCTTTTACGAGATGCTTTTTTCAGGGGTGATGAATGTAAGTGAAGTGGAGTAGGTTAATTTCTAAGAACTCCAATTTTACAAGCAACCAATTGAACGAGAACAAAAGACATGAAATAGTTACAGCAGAGGAAGATACAGTGACAAATAGTGGACAGGAAAGAGAGGTGGGTGGCATTGCATTTCACCATTTAACCATACCGTACCTACTTTAAGAATCTGAATAATTCTCCATTCTCCATATGCCAGCTTGTTTGTGACAATAACAAAAACCATGTGGTTAATATGAAGAAACACTGTCGTCATTGCTGCATACTAAAGATGTCAGGGATAACTCAGTGTGCCATGTATGCACTCATCTGCACTGGCAAACAAAGCTTTGATGATTGCCAGGAGGCCAGTATGATTCAAGAAAGATTTTTATTTTTTGAAAAGGGGATCAGAATAATAAGCATCCTGGCAGATCAAGAGCAATTTCAGGTGCAAGTCAGAAAGTTTTTATCGCATTTTTCAACAATAGCTGATATAAAAAGAAAAACAATGCCAAGGAGATTTGAGTACTGACTTGAAGCTTTAGGGAGGTTTGAGGGTGTTTACATCCACAGGGGGATTTGTAGCCCATTTTATATACAGCTCAGTCTCCTAGTTTTGGAACAGCTGACCAAGTGAGCAATGAGTTTTTATGGTCAAACAGTAGAATGGTCTTTACTAGCCAAGTTAGTTGTCTGACCTCAACCCAAATTCATCGACTGCAATTTTTGGTTTTCTTTGATACTTGCTTTGGCATGTTAACATGTTTCCCATGCCAGTAAAGCCCCTTTAAATTGAAGTGAATTAAACCCATCTGTATTAAAAGGCAGTGTGCTTGCATAACACAACAGGGTTTTCAACCCTAGACTGTATATAAACATGCACATCTCCATTTCCCCCACCCCTATACAAAATTAAAGCCAACATATCCCTGATTCTGTCATCTTACGGTGGTGAGCCACAGTGTGTGCAGTAGGAAAATCTGTGGTATCAACCCGGTCTCACTCCAAATTCGCCAAAATGGTCAGTGCTGCTTGGTCAGTGACTTTCAGCATCAGACACTGGCAAAAAAAGGCATTCTTTCATATCGGCATGATATCAGGAGGAAATGCAATGAGTGGGACAACAATGAAAGTTAAGATGGCCGAAGTCCAAGTAGGGCACCTGGGCAGGACGGATGGTGGATGGGTCCAACAACCACCAGCTTTCACCCGGGAGGCCAGTGTTTGCTTCCCGTAAGATTGTTAAGCCAAACCCTGTTCTTTTTTCCTAAACCCAGCCATGTGTATTTGTTGTTGAATGAAAAAAAGTAAATTCCCAGTGTTGTACCAACATGGTGTCTTAAATATTTCCTGTGAAAACAGAAGTGTATTTTGAAACAGACAATGCATGTAACAGACAGAACTTAACATGATGTCCCAGAACATCAACAAGCAATTCACCCAGGGTACCTTGCACATCGTATCTTGACGTGGAAAGTCCGTGACCAAATGTCCATACGTGACGACGTCGAAGTTCCCACCCAAACACCTGTCCAACCTAATCACAAGCAGCATCACTGATTACAAGCACACTGACTGGTACACACAGCTGTCAATAATGACACTGAATCCCATTTTTATAGTATTAAATAACTAATTAAAACCAAACAAACACTTGAACATACATCAGCATGACAAAAACAACCTAAAATGACAGAAACCATATTTGGGGAAAAAAAAAAGTTACATCATGTGTAAGTGAGGTTTTAGTTTGACCCATGTCCCATCCACTAACATTGAGGGGGTGGGCTTTACGACATATAATGCAGCTGGCCACCAGGGGGCAATCGAGACATTTTGGCTTCACTTTTGGGGACCTGTTATGTTGTCCATCTTTTTTACACAGTCTAGGTGTTCAATGCACAACCATTCCCATGAAATAAACCTTTAAATTAGTTCCAACTCCAACAGCTAACCACATTGGAAGTTGTCTTTGCTGTCCGACACTGTAGTGGGCATTGTGGAGAAATCTATAACAAGGGCAGGGGAAAGCTGTTGTCGATAAAGAAAGCAAGAAAAGCTGCATGTTACAGCTGGAGGTGGAAGAGGAAGGTCCAAACCCAGTGTTCCCCCTAAGAGCTAAACCCTGAAGCTCTATTATGGATTCCATGCTTTTCTTGGCAAATCCTACCCTGCTGTGCTGTGATTGGCTAGTGTTCATCATATCGACATGCAGAGGTTGGAGATAGTTAGAGTTAGGGAAAAGGGTCATGCTTAGGTCTAGTACTGGCCAATCACAGCACAGTAGGGTGGCACTTGCCAAGAAAAGCAATGGGGTCCATAGAAATTCAGCCCTGAACCCTCGCCAACTGTAGTGATGTCACCTAGCAAGGTTGGAAGGTATAATCAGGAATGGGACAGCACTTTGCAACATATCACATTACCTTGATTCCAAAACGTGTCATGTACACTTGTGAGTTTTCATTTCATGTTTTTCTTCCTTTATGATCAGGGCATCAAAGGGGTTGGTCCCTGATCCGAACGTCTTCCAGGCTCTTGCCTTATAGACCGGATGAGAGATCAAATAATCAATAATTTTTTTTGGTTGTTTTTTGTTTGTGTTTTATAAAAAGCATTATTAGGCAACATGTAAGGGCATGGTTGATAAACAAACAAGGTGTGTTATATAGCCTCTGCTTGCATTCCTTTGATATATTTTTTTTTTTTTGTTCGTACCGTCTTAAAGGGGAACTAATATTTTTTTCAACCTGGGCCCTATTTTCCGATCTACTTTTGTTTAAATGAGTGATAGGATGTTCAATATTTGACATTTCTCCAGTACGAAGTTAGGGCTGATCTGCCTGCAGCCCGTGGGCACGCGCTATATTAAATAATAGGGCACTCAGACAGCGTCAAACAACGTCAAAATACGTCCACTAAAAGTGCATTGTTTTCTCACAGATAGGTTCGGATTGTTAGTATAATTATTATTGTTAGTATTATAAGTCTGGCTCTGAAATCTCACGTCTCGCGAGATTTGAGTTGTTGCAGGAAGTAACCGCTGGAGTGACCTTACAAATGCGAGGAGCTACTCTGTTTGGAGTAGTCATGGCTGAAATTTTACCCAGTTTTGACCAACTGGATCTGGATGAGCCATTTGAATTTGATGACCACCCATATTTATTTGAACACGGAGTACACGGACGTACACGGACGCAGAGGTCATTGAAACTGAAGAGCGGACGAGGAGAGAGAGGGAGCAGTGTTACTTTGGTAGCACATATACTAAAATTGCAACAGGCAGAGGAACATGTCCGAATCCAGCTAAAGGTTAAACACAGACATTCATTTCTCCTTTCCGTTATGTTGTTGGATAATTATACCAACAATCCAAGCCTATCTGCGTGAAAAAAATGCACTTTTAGTGGACGTATTTGGCGTTGTTTGCTGCTGTCTGAGTGCCCTATTATTTAATATAGCGCGCACTCTCGGGCTGCAGGCAGATCAACCCTAGCTTCATACTGGAGAAATGTCAAATACTGAACATCCTATCACTCATTTAGACAAAAGTAGATCGGAAAATAGGGCCCAGGTTGAAAAAAAAACATTAGTTCCCCTTTAAGTCATTAATGCTAATGCAATGTTTCTGTGTAAATTTAGACGTACCAGCTCATCTAACACGCCAGGCTGAACACATGTGTGCGAGTCCTCCTTGTGTACTTATGGACTTATGGAAATGCTTCCGAAACTCTCAAAAAGTCTCACTTGAAGATTTAACAGTGGGACAGCCCAAAATTCTTTCAGACTAAAGGCTCATTTACTCCCTTTACCTACAAAAATAGATTTTCCGACTTCAAATGTTGTCATTGTCACTGCCCTCATACTTCCACAATAATATAGATACAGCCAATAGATGCTACTAGAGGGCAGAGTCAAAAGTTGCACACAGCTGAGGTGACAGTGGAGGTTGTAATGTTGTACCTTTAAATGGAGGCAGTGTTTTAGACAGCAGTGGTCTGTGCATCCATTAAATACATCCCAACATGTGGACAGAGAATTCCTTTCATTATTTTACTGATTCGTTGTGTCCTGCCAATATTCATTTGTCCTCTTCGTCTGCTACGGTTGTATCTCGCTTGAACCACACAACACTGACCCCACAGTCTCCAGTGGTACTGCTCCATTTCATCCATATTCCAATGCTTTCAGGAAAAGTGCACAAATACGGATGAAATGAACGCAGTACGGACAGAAGGCCCCATCTGTCATTGTCTCCATATCTTAATGTTAAACATAAATGAGCCCATATAAGAACCAAACCTCAAATCTGTGAGTGCAGAGACTGGGATTGGGGCCAAATTGATTGGATGCTGGATGTGTCAGTTTTCTCCCCAACCACTTTGCACCAAGTCCCACCCTACTGTGCTGTGATTGGCTAGTACTCCTTACCTTGATGCACTGAGTTTGGATGCTGGCTCCAGTTTTTTCATGTTGAGTTTTCAACAAGTCTTGCCAGCAACACTAGTGACACTACTGATGTTGACAGCAATGTAATAATAATACAAATATTTGTACATTTTAAATCTTTATTATCTACAGACCCAATTTATCCTCTTACCCTTTACTGCAAATCATATATTCATAATCACAAATTTAATCAATTAACATATTACATTCAATCTTGGACCATGTGTTTCAATCAAGGAAAACAAAGGGTTAGAAAACTGCGTAACTGCATAGGCAAAATTCTTTTAAAATTAAAGGTTTTCAGTTAAAAAGACACTTATGTATACTGTATACTGCCGCAACAAGTGCCGTCCAGCTGGCCAACAGCGAATCATAACATCACGAAAGGTTTCATCCAGGAACATCAGAAACTGACACCGCCCAGAGGCATATCATACCACTGCATAAGGTGGCTTTTAACATCACAGACAAAGATTTGGTATTTGATGAATTCGGAATGAGAACAGGCTGTTGTGACACACTAAATTAGTGACGTATGCCAAGTGACATGACATTACATTAATAACAAGCACTTGTTTTTTACCAAACCATGTTATTTTTCTAAACTTATCCACATGCTTTTGCTGCCTAAATCGAAGGAAGTAAACATAAAAAACACCTTTTGTACCTACTTTCCAAATATATTTTGAAAAAGACTGTATGCATTTAATGAGCAGAAACTGTACATTTCCTGTGACAACGAAATTTTATTATGAAAAGATACAATGCAGGTAACAAGCTTAAATTGACACGTCATTCCTGAATGTCCGCAGACCAAGTGTTGGTATTTGACCATTTGGGAGTGAGAATGTGTTGCGTTGTCCTGAGACAATAGCACATTATAGTCTTTTGACAGGCTGAGTGTGACTCCATATGTGGACTTAAATAAACTTAATGTGTAAGGTTGGTGGAGTTCCCTTGTGAGTTTATGTCCAACTACTCTCTATCCCCAAAAGTTTTAAACTATGCACAAAAAGGGGTTGCATCATATATGGATGTAACTGAATTGAAGCTGAAAATCAGCACATCAAAACAAACAATAATTCCCAATATTTAGTACCATCCCATGTCTGTGAGATGAAAATTCGCTATGCCCTTAGATTTAGCTATAACCTTTTTAGCTGATGTAATTATTAAACATAAGTAGATTTCAATAAAATGCACCATGAGTTTTTACAGTGAACTGCTTCATTTACAATCTGGATGTCAACAACAATCTACATCCTGTGTTTGATGTAATGTTGAGAGAATGAGGATCGTGTACAGGCTGCTGTACCGGCGCCAGAGCACAGCCAGACAGTGAACTGTGGCTGCTAAATGTTAATGTGCTATTAAACGCACTGCAAATTATACAGAAACCCTCTGCCACTGACACAGGAGAGAAAGAGAGAGAACAGATTTACAGCCTCATGGCAGCACGCTGAACTTCATAAAACATATTATGTTTGAAAATGAACACGGCCAGCGTTTATCATCACAGTACTGCAGAGGGTGCACGAGGAGGAAGGCCAATTCCATCTGACTCCTTGCCCCCTCTGACACACACACACACACACACACACACACACACACACACACTCACACATAATAATTTGTGATGGGTTTTATTTTAGAGAAAAATCCCTTATCAGTGAAACCATAGTTTAAACATACCTAATGCTAAGTTTATGCAAGGCAGTGTAGTACAGACACAATTTAATGTGTTTACACAGGCCAAATGGTTCACAAGGGCTGTACTGTTTGCAGACCGGTGGTGGATGAAGTGCTCAGAAATTGTAGTGTTAAGCACAGAGCCTACTCTGGTTTTGTTTAAAGTGAAAATACTACCAACATGTCTAAGGCTTAATAATTACCACACTGTATCTATTTTGTCTAAACCATACACAAACAGAAACTTAGTCTTTATGCTGACATGAGACTGATAGTAATCTTCCTCTCAAGCAAGAAGTGCATATCCCAAAATGTAGAAATATTCCTTCAACATCACCTTTTTTCAATAGACGTTTATGTGTAAGTGGACTATCAAATGCAAAAAAAAAAAAAGAAAAGAAAAAGAAAACATATAAAATGAATTCACGCCTCACACTTCAGAATTAAGAGCTTAAATATTTGTGACAGTGATAGTTTGGATCTTTGGAAGTTTGGTTGTATGGGGTACTTATCCATGGTCAGTGGCTTTGTTTTTTCAGCAGATGTCAGTTGGCACACCTTCAGTTTGGTGAAGTAGGCTGGAGTCTAACACAGAACCTAAACAACGTACAGCTGTGCAGTGTACACTATAACATCAATATTTTCACAGCTTCACCTCTTCAAAGCCAGAGTCCATTGAGATAAACAGTGATATAATATCACTGAACACAGGAGCTGCTGGTCTACTGCTGCCTTGAACAGTTACCTATGTTTGTGTTATTGTGTGATTTTGGTGTTTGAAAGTGTCACCTCAGATTCACCAAAGACACACAATAACACAATAACACTAACTAACTAATTGATTAAGGCAGTGGTAGACCAGTAGCTCCCATGTTCAACAAGCCAAACTTTCTGTTTTTGTCAATAGACTAGTGGCTTAGATGAGAGCATAGATGGAAAACTGAAGCACTTAAAAGCTTCCACATCTGAAGGGAAGGAAAAGCAGTGACAATTAATATGGCATACACTTAAAGGGATAGTGCACCCAAAAATGAAAATTCAGCCATTATCTACTCACCCATATGCCGAGGGAAGCTCTGGTGAAGTTTTAGAGTCCTCACAACACTTACGGAAATCCGAGGGAGAAGTGGCTAGCAGCACAACTGCACACCTAATGGCTGACGGCGACCCAGATTAAAACGTCCAAGAACACAGAATTGAAACCATGAAATATCTCCATACTGCTCGCCCGTAGTGATCCAAGAGTCCTGAAGCCCCGACATAAAAAGTTGTTTGGAAAAACGTCATTTGAACTCTGTTTTTAGCCTCATTGTAGCCTGTAGCTCTAACTGCCTCTGTGTACACTGCACTGACGTGTGTGCGCTTGCGCACGAGACCAGCGAAAGCACGTGAACACGCATTAAGGTGGTGCTGATGTCTCATGATCTCGTGAGATATGCAGATATTTTATGGTTTCAATTCTGTGTTCTTGGACGTTTTAATCTGGGTCGCTGTCAGCCATTAGGTGTGCAGTTGTGCTGCTAGCCACTTCTCCCTCGGATTTCCGTAAGTGTTGTGAGGACTCTAAAACTTCACCAGAGCCTCCCTACCAGGCATATGGGTGAGTAGATAATGGCTGAATTTTCATTTTTGGGTGCACTATCCCTTTAAGCTGTTATTGACTTTTTCAGGTGGGATTTATTTTTAGGTGGCTGATATAGGTCTACGCTGTGTGCCGCCCCCATCCACAGCAGTGTTTAACTGTCGTTTCGGTGCTCCTGCCTTTTCTCAAAGCTGATGGTATGCTGACTGACATCTACAGTATGTAATACATATGGATAGGCACTCCGTACAACTCAAAAATTCTGACCTATCCCTTTAATGTGACTATCACAGTTCAGACTCTCATTTTATTAGGTTTTACTATTTCACAAACAAATTGCACGGACCCAGCTGTGCACATGCACACAGGTGTTTCCACTTATTCTGGCTCAGGACTGTGCTTGACTGACATCCCCCTCACTCACTTAGTTGTGTTGCCTGTTAATGCTAAGAGAGTAGAAAGTTTGATGACCTCAGCAGAGCCATAGCTCACTTTAACCTGAGCAGAGGTTTAATCGGCCAAAACACCTGTGTGGGTAGGCACAGTCTTTGCCTTAATGCTGGAGTTGCAGACACTTTTGTCATTTAAGTCAAATTGAAATGAGAATTTTCATTCCTTGTCCCCCCTTCAAAACAATGATTATTCCACATTCCAACACACAACACAAAGAGGGAACATACTAATAAAAATGTAAAATGAGATCCATGTCAGATATGATCAGTGAAAGGAGCTCCTACAGACTCTAGAGAGAAAACATAAACATTTGGAAGCACCTTCACTCAAACAAAGGCAATGTTTACTGAGGCTTCTGATGGAGCAACACATGGGGAAACCACCATGTATCCATTTTCAATTTCAGATTCAAAGAACATGTGTTTTGCATTTACTTGTGGCTTTTTGCAAAGGCAACCAATCTAAATAGGCTTCACCAGACTGCCCATCTAGCAGCATTAAACAAAGCATTTTGACTCCTTAACAGTACATAGTACACAGATGACAGAGGTTGTGTTGGGTTAAGTGCTGAGTCTGCTTGATGTCCTCTTCTGCTGTTTGTTGGTATGCCGCTGTGTTCAGCTGAGACTGGTGTGATTAAGGCAGTTTCAGGTTCCTGTGATCTCAAGCATCCAGCCCAACAACTTGAAACTACCTAGATCACACAGCTCCTGTACGAATCCAGTGATTGGCCCATGGCGGCAGCAGAGGGAACCACTCCAGCTGGTTCTGTGATTTCACATAACAGAGCACAGGACACTCCATCAAAACCAACAGGAAATACAGTTTCTGATTCTGTGACAACAATAGGTAGCAATTTATCTGAAATAGAATTTACATGTTGTGTTAAAACTCCATATTGAAACCAATAATGTGTCCTCAAAGTACATTGTTTGTCATTGCCTTCCAACCACATCCCAGTATCCCTAGGAATAACATCCTTATTGGATGATTCCAAACCTCTTGAATCACATGCAATGTCAACATTCAGTGCCAATGTAGGAGGTTACAAAGTGCATCTAACACATCTGACCTTCATGCAGGAGACTTAAGTTTACCTCCTTTCAATTTATGTTCTCCTTTTTAATAACCTCTTCCACTTCATCCCTCCCATAGACCCAATTTTGTCTTTCTCGGGGGAGACAGGGGATCTTTGGGGGCAGATAAACAGTACACACCACAGAGATGTGGTAGCCTATACATCATCTAAAAGGTGGGAACATGAAGATTAATTTGAGAGGCAGCACTGTGTGTCAATTTTTTATGTTCATAAATCTGTAATAAGCATTGTGTTTTGGTTAAGCACCTATTCAAACTTTTAAAGTTTGGAGTGTGTATGGGCTTAGAACATTATGATGGAAGTATTTGATCGCCAGTCCCATGCTCAATTATGCCTCATAAGATTGGGGTTGATTGGGTTGATACCATTTGTATCACAGATTTGGTGCTATATTTAAGCATTTTTTTACTGCTCAAGAACTGACAAATATGGCAAAAAAAAATCCTTCAAAACACCACATTAAGACACCAAGACACTGAAAAAAAACGTAGAAAAATTCATGTTGTAATTTTATATTAAAAAATTTGACATTTGGACATTTCTGTAAAAAATGCATTTTTCAGTGACTGGATCGTGAGCACTTCTGTACTGCCAAGAAGCCCCCTAATAGTCAATATACCTATGAAAGTCATCCATTCTCTGAATGCCCAAAGTCTTTAGCTTTCGGTTGTAAAGTTTCACGTGGCTGTGAAATCCTAGAGGACAGTGAGGTGAGGTGAGGTCAAGTTTGAAAAAAATGGTCTTACTACGATGAGATGGCTGTATTCAAACACAATAAGCAAAAATGACACATTTGTATTGCATGGTATTGCCAAAAATGCATTGGACTAGCATGGATATCCAAAGAACCCATTTTTTACCCAAGAAGGTAACGTTGGCTATGCCAGGATCCTCGTGTGGAACAGGATAAAAATATATACAATGCAGGATTTTCTGAGAAAACAATGTACAGACTCAAACAAAAGTAATCACTCTCAATCATCACTCATGACCCTCACTCGTGTGGTGGTGTATTGATCTGTTTTGACTCTGCCCTTTGCCTGTATTTTTTTTAAATTTTGACCTAATTTTGTTGTGCCTGGGATGTACCTGGGCACAGCATGCAGGTGAGGTTAGGACTTTATAAAAAAGTATCAATCAGGTTCCAGACCTTAAGCAGCATATATCCAAGAGGAAGCTATAAAAATTGCATACATGTGTTTGAGCATGGAAACACCATATTTTGTTTATGACTAGCCTAAATATGCTAGTTGGAGTACTCCGACCAAAACCAGAATGTAAAAAGAGAATGCTGATAACCCAACTTCTCTGTGTTCATGTAAACACTATATCATGTATATGATGATCAAAACCAGGATAAGCTACATAAATGGATTATTCATGTCCATGTAATTGCACTCAGTGTCTTCCAAAACCACCAGTGGCAAAGGTTTGTTAAGGTTTGTTTAAGGACAGGAATTGTTCAACGTGTTAAAAAAATCTCAATTTACTTTTCTTGCCGAGAGTTAGATAAGATTAAAAAAAATAGCACACATGTCTGTTCACTAAATATATAGGTGTTCTGTGGACTGTTTGTTGGCCTGACACAGGAACTTCCTGGAGTCTGGTCACCAACATAAGGGTTGCCAGTGAACTAGCAGAGACTCTAGGAGGTTACTGGTCCCAGCCAAGAACTACTTTGGCACATAGCCCTACATAAAACTACAACGTGTTGTTTTAAGGCTTCAGTTTTTGTACACATTAAACAAATGAAATACATGTTAATCAGTGAGCTTTAGAGGTGACGTAGGGCATGTTTTGTTACTTATGGTATGAGCCAGGCTAGCTGTTTCCAGACGTTGTGCAAAGCTAAGCTAACCCGCTGCTAGTGGTGGCTTCAAATTAACTGTACAGATATGAAAGTTACACTGATCTTCTGATCTAATCCTCATCAAGAAAGTGAATCGGCATGATTTCCAAAATGTTGAGCTATTTCTTTGAGTTTAGGGAAAAATCGTAGTCACAGTAAAAGAAACTAATGTTGACAGTTTATATGGAACAGGACACAAACAATGATCATCTCCCTTCGTACACCCAACAACATAAACCAACTACTGAAGTTTTGTGGTGCCATTGCTTTTATCATTCACATGATCAAAAGAGGAAGCATTACAGGAAAAAGTTTTTTAAACAAGTGAGTAATGCCAGCCCAGTCACCAGAAGAAAATGTTGCCATTGTATGTTTCTGCAAACCACGGATATGTACATTTTTACTTTTTTTTTACCTAGACATAGTTCAGATCATGTATATGAGCTAAGTTTCTCATTAGGAAGAGGAGGGGATGGTGGATGAAGTGACACCTTGATGAGACGTTTGCCAAGCAGGAAAGCGGTAAACCACCGGTCGAGACCAACAAAAGTGGGTGTTTTTGAAATGACAGATCTTAAGCAAGCCATGTTTGTTGTGCCAAAAGAGATTGTTTTTTAATCACAGGACATGTCCAGCTGTGTTTGTTGTCACAAACGTGATTGTTTTTTAATGACATGCCAGGACATGTTCAGCCATTTATGCAGTGACCAAACAGGGTATTTTAAGCCAAAACATGATATTTTCCTAACCCTGGCCAAATTTTTTTGGTACTTAACCACATGTTAACCAGAGTGTTGTCACAAAACAAATTCAAAAACTGAAATGGAAAGAAATGGAAAGTTTTAACATGTCCACTACATTTGAAACGCACTTTTTTAAATTATGTTGAACATGATGGTGCAATGACAAAACGAGCCTTTGAGGTCATAAAATCAAATGGCTTTATCCCAAAATTATAGGCTGTTTAAAATAATGCACAAAAATGTATACTATGTAATGATGAGCCAGTAATTTGTGTATGACCCACTTATTTGGGAAGGCTGTAATCACATGACCAATGCTCTGACAGGAGTACAGAAGGAGGCAGGTTGGGGTGGTGAATGAGTCATAAAACACAGGACTTTCCCCAGGAGACTGGTGTTCAGAAACATTTGAAATCTGAGTCAACACTGAGTCACTTTAAGCTACTCTGTCACCATGTTTCTTTTCCTAAACCCAACCACAGTAACTTTTCTTGCCTAAAGCAATAAAAAACTGTTGTATGAAGATACATTGTATAGAAACATGAAGGCAGTCCGAAAATTTTATACCAGTTTGATGAGACAATTATGGGTTATCTTGAAACTATCTTGAAAGTAAAGTGTCTTAGATTATTTGGCTAAACCAGGAGTAGGCAACCTGCACCTCTGGAGCTGCATGCAGCTCTTTAGACTCTCTTCATTGACTCCCTGTGGCTCTGACATAAAATTATGCAGAAATGAATAATGGTTATTTTTTAAAATAAAATAAAAAAAATTCTGATTTAATTTGTCATTGTTGTAGGCTTATAGTTATTATTGCATTCTACAACTGTAAAAATGAATTAAAAAATATTTTAAAGTTTCATCAACTAAAATGTGCCTCATATGTCTACGACCTGGTGTTTTACCTCTAAATTTTGCTGAACTTAAGTAGCGGTGGCTAGCCTGGAGCCTCTTTAGCAAGGCTAGCTATGGATTCCAAATCCAAAAAGGAAAAGTCTTGGAAGAAAATAGAGAATTTAAAACTGTGTGGAGAGCTTTATTTGCTTTCACCAATATGCAACGTTAAAGAACTAAATAATTATAAATAGCCCACTCCAAGGTTGCCACTTTGTGGTAAATCATATTAATGAATGCTCATTGAGACCTTTTCGTAATGTTGATAGGCTAATTTAGGCTTACTTGGCTGTTACATTTATTCAAATATGCTTTGCCGCTCCAGACAATTTTTCTTTTTCTCTTTTTGGCCAATAAAGGTTCTTTTAATAGTAAAGGTTGCCATCCCCTGGGCTAAACTGTCAATTTGTTTCAAGCCTTCTGATTATGTGATTGCAAGTGCTTTTTATCCCACTGCAATCTTTTTAGTGATGTAAACAATGTGAGATCTAACTGATGGCTGCACTGATGAGAATAAGATCCAAGCTGAACTTACAGTTTGCCTTTAAAGTCACAGTTGGTATGAAAATAACTTTTTGTAATATTTGCTGAACTGTCATCCCAAAGAAAATGAGAAAATCATGTCCCTCCTCCTCCTATTGCCTTCAACGCCAATTGCTAAAATCTATCAGTCATGTCAATCACAGTTCCTAAACTGCAGTCAAAATGCCAAACTGGGCACCGCTGATCAAATATGAATCGATATTCTGTTAGTGCATTGCCTGTTTATTACCTCACATGTTTTCAGAAACATATTTTAGTGTACTGTTTAGCTGTAAAATGAGAACATTTGCTTCAGCTTGACTGTTTTCAACATGGCAGCCAGTTCACAAACTTTCTCAACAGAGTAGGCATGATTTAGTGTGGAAGAATAGTGACAGTTTCAGTAAATATGACAAATAGTTTTGTTTTTGTTTTTTTATTAATGCAACAGGTCACAGCTTAAATATTTGTAAGCATGTGCAGTCTTCAGGCTGTAGAACAAAAGAACATGGCAGAGAAATGAAGGAATTTTGTTGCTTTTTATTGTTTGTGGTGTTTATGTCTTCACAGAACACATTAACACAAACTCTATTGTAGTATCACATTCTTTTATCAGTTTCACTGTTACACGACATAATTTTCCACAGCTAGCCAGGCTGGTCTGCATTTTACATCCTGCCTTGCATCTCTTTCCCATTTGTGGCACAGAATCAAAACATGTAAAGAAACCAGACTATGTTTTATATATGCCAAGAGTCATCTGAAAGATCGAAAAATGCAAATCCATGTTAATTCAATTACAGTTGAATCGTCACGCAAGTCCAATAACTCAGACTTGCAGCACTGCCTTCCTCTGGTTATAATCAAATGATTAGAGTGCATGTGACTGAATCCAGCAGCAGGAGGTCAGACTGCTGCAGTAAATCATATCTAACAAGTAAAATCCCTTCAGCACCAGGTTCCTGCTTGGCTTAATGAATATCCAACTGTGTGACCCTGGTGTGAAAAGAAGTTTAGAAAACCTCTTGAGTTGCTGCGTGATCATCTGAAGCAGCGATATGGTGATACACAATGAACTCTGAGTGAACAGAGATGGTCGAGGTCAGCTGGTGGAAGTATGGTAGAAGTATTACATTTAGGAATCATGTCAGGGGATGTTTCGTAGACGAGGATCCCTGTGAACAAAAAGACAAAGATATCTGTTTAGTCTCTGAAAAACAGCCATGCATATCTGAGAGACAAAGCCGACCATCAAAAGAGAATGAGACGGACAGGAAGCACGACAAAAAAGGCAGACTTTCCAGGAGGCCAGACCGCCCTTTGGAGTGTCTTTTGTTGACCACCAATAGGCAATAAGGGGCAATAAGGCAGCTGTAAAGCCACCGCTGGCACAACTGCCTCCTCCACTTCCTCCAACCACCAATAAACGAGTTTGTCAATTACCCCCGTGGTAAAAAGTAAAGGTGGGAGAGAGAGACAGATGGGAAAAAGGAAAGAGGCATGTAGACGGACAGGGAGGCAGACAGGACAGAGATGAGGCAGGAGACAGTGTGGCGCTGCAGAAATGTTGCTGTCTCAACATGGCGCCTTCAGACCTGCAGCCAGGAAACTGAGGCTGTCCTCCCTCCGTCCTTTATTGCTCTTCCCTCTATCTCTCGTCTCGTCATCCATTTCCTCTCCTTGTTTATTTCCTTGTTTTCTCCTGCCTGCCCTACTCTGCTCTTTGTATTTGCACTATTTTGTCTCCACTGAATTACACTCAGCATTGCTTGCCTTTCCTCCAGCGTCTTTTCTTTTCCTTCTCTCCTCCTCTCCTAGCAAACGGACAGCAGCTGACTATTGCAGCAGCAGAGGAAGTTCAGCCATGTGTTCCTGATCAAAGCTGCACATTGAAGCCCTGCGGGTCGCTTCTCATGCAATATAATGACTCAGAGTGCTGCCTTTAGCCTCTGATGAAACAGGGTGATGGTCAGGTTGAGGGACATGGATCTATTGTTGGATCACTCTCCTGTCCTAACATGTTGAGATATCCAACTACAGCATGATATGCACTGTGCAGTAGCCCACCCCCACAATACACTGTAAGATGATATTCTAGAGGTGACTCCACTCTTTAGCCACTGTCTTGAATATCTAAGCTGCAGGAAACAGAAAACCACATCATTTGTGTGCAACTTGTAACCATAAAGAGAAATACAGAGATAGCAGGGGTCATTTACTGCAGCTCTATCAGCACATCTGATACTGATAATACAACCAGTCATGGTGAATTTGGACTACATACAGGTATGTGATGCTTTGGATGGGATTCAAATGCAGACCTTGTGGATGCAACCAAGCAGATTTTGACATTATAAATAGTAATATTACCAGTGATACTGCTTCTACTGCCACTGTGACTCCTACAAGGCAGCCCAGTCCCTCTGTGATCTTTTCAAGAATTTTTCTTTAACAAATTATTATTAGGGTATTTATTAAAAGGAAATGGAGTATGTTTGTCTTTTATCTCTGCTTCTCTCTGTCTAAAGGAAATGCCCTGCACCATCTGTATCTCTTGCGTTTTGAACTTAACTGAACAGGAAGTGGAACTCATCAAACTTCAGAAATAGAAGTTAGAAATCTCTCACAGGAAATACTACATCAGTAGAAACACTAGCATGTTTCCCACAGACTAAAGTAAGTTGGAAAATCAACTATAATCCACTTAACTGGAAACTGGCAGAGTTGTGAATCCCACTGGCATAAAGCTGGTACTTTCTCTGTTCATGTATACATATATATATATATATATATATATATATATATATCTGTGTGTGTGTGTGTGTGTGTGTGTGTGTGTGTGTGTGTGTGTGTGTGTGTGTGTGTGTGTGTGTATACAGTTGAGTCTGCTTGTGTATCACAGTTGAACCATCTGTAACATGCAGACTGGTCTGGTTTATTTCAAGTAAACTGCAGCTGCCAATTTGGACGTAGGAAAGAGAGGAGATGACATGAAATGCATAATTATAATAAGTCATAATTATGGAATTCCAGTGTGTTCAGAATGAGAAGCACTTAACATTAAAATTTCATAGTAATACAGCCTATACTTTATTTAAAAATAGAATTCATTGTCATCAGTTATTAAATTAGCACAGTTTATGGAGCTTCAAATTTGCTGTTTCTAGCACCAACATTTCTGCAGTAGTGAAAATTGGGGCACTTTATTAAAATAATGTGTCGGTTGAAACAGGTAGACACTTTGGTCATGCAGACAGGATAGCAGTTTCACAGAATTATGCAAAAGATTAATTCTTCTCACCAAGTGTGTTTCAAATATAGACATTTTAGATCCTCATTTAGCTAACACTGAGGACACTGAGATTATGTCCTCTGTATATTTTGGGGGAATTTGTGTGTTTTAGCAACCAGGTGACCTGGTGACCTACACATGGTGGGTATTTTATGAGCTGATTTCATGTTTTGTTTTTTTTGTTTGTTTTTTTTTTTGTTTTTAATTTTGATTACTCTGAGGTAAAAAAAAAAAAAAAAAAGAAAAGAAAAAAAATAGATACATAAATAAATAATAAAATCACAAATAATAAGTGAAATATTTAAATAATGCTTTTTGGCCTTTGGTTGAAAGAAAGAACCGATAAATATTTTTATCTAGCCTGTATGTAATAAATAATACATATTTATGGCCAATGTGTTTCATGATTTATCAAAGTGTCCCATTTCTGCTGAACCCACACTTAAAATTTCAGTGGGATTTTCAGAAGGATATTCAACACCTTCATATTGGAAATAAGTATTTTCTTTTAAAACAGTTAAGACATGAAAATGAAGTAATTATGCAGTGTGATCTCACTATTTCTAAATCCTGGCTACAGCCCTGGCTCTTTTACATCCTGCAGACATGAACGAGTGAATAATAAATAAAGTGATCACTACAAATCAACAGTCATCACGCTGTAAACGGTCTGTGGCCTCCTGTCATTATGCAAAGAAAAAAATGTAACACACTCACCATTAGACGAAGACAGGCAGACTGTGTCCAAGTTGCCTGGATGGGAAATGAACATAAAATCTAATTGGATTAAGTATGAAGCGCTTCGGGTCTATATTTGGAAAAAAAGGGTGGATAGATGCGACTGACACAAGAAAATGAAAACGAGACAATGTCTCAGTATAGCGACCCTTTACTTTCCTCTTCCTCTAAGTCTGTGTGCGGTTCTTCTGCGGAGACTTCATTCCGAGTGGACACACCTCGGATCAATGTGTGAGTCCAGATTAAATTTGGATTCATACATAGGATATATTACTTTAGTTTTGTTTTTTTCATTTGTGTTGTTTTCTTTCTTGCTTTCTTTCTTTCTTTCTTTATTTCTTTCTTTTAATCCTCATAATAAAAAGAAAATAATCCACCAGCCACCACATAGGAACCAAACTGAGCATCTTTCCATCTGGAATTTTCAGTCAGGATCTCATCATCATAATGTCCCGTTAAACTGTCCTCACTCCACTTTGTCCTCAAAATATAACACAAGCTGGATATAATCTGCTCAGGTGGAAAATGACGTATTATATTTTTACACTGGTCTTTGATCAACTGATCTCGTGCCGGCGCTGCAATTCTGTGTGTGTGTGTGTGTGTGTGTGTGTGTGTGTGTGTACGGTCCAGCGAGTAAAGGGTTATCATACTGCAGCTACAAAGGGCAGCAACTCACAGCCTGCTGTCTGTGTACCAGCTTCATATTGTCCGATCTTTTTTCTTAATCCTCCGGTTCAGACTCTTCAGGTTGACGCTCCCTCTGATCTCAGGGCGGCGCTGTCGGGTCAGGTAGCCAACATGCTGAGGAGGAACATAAGCTCCAAGTTCTGCGGCTTGGAGTAAAAACAGCGAGTCTTCCTGTCGGCTCTGGCCGACAAAGAGGCTCCGACGGCCGTGTGGTGAGCAGCCGGGACCGGGCGCCTCGGACTGGTCTCATCTGGAGAAGATGCAAGGCAGACAGACAGCGGTCACATTTATTACATGACAGGTCATCGTGTATTACAACTACTGGAAAATAAAGGGCTTTTATTTTAATTTGTTATAAAAATAAATAAATAAAGCAATGTATAAAGGAAACTGTCTTCTGAAGCACCATTTGCATCGCTGACCAAACACAATCCTGAATTCATAAGAAAGCAAATATAAAATACCGCCAAATAGGCCTACTAATAAAGTACTATATTATTATTATTATTATTATTATTATCATCATCATCATCATCATCATCATCATCATCATTATTATTATTATTATTATTATTATGGTTTAGTTGTTATAATTATTATCCGATTTGGGATGGACAGAACCAACATTTCTACCAAGCAGCCTATTTTTAATTTCNTGTGTGTGTGTGTGTGTGTGTGTGTGTGTGCTATAATATTTTCATAATCTGGAACTACAACATCGTACTGTATACATTTTTGTGTTTGACTCATTAAAGCATTTTGTTCATTCTATTGTTACTTTGGAAATGTCGTTTTAAAAACACCGGCGGCGAGCTCTTGAACATCCCGTGAAGCTCCGAAAATTCGTTGCACTGTATATTAAACTCTGTAATCTGATATGACGCGGCAAAAGCCTAAACACACACAAGACACTGACTCCTCAGATAGAAACTTAGAGCCATACGTATTCGAAAGAGGGCTGATTTCTGCAAGGAGTCAGCATAGGCAATGACATATAAAACAGTAAACTAAGGAACAACATTGGGAGACATTTTGTGTACCGCTATCTCAGCTCACATGGAGCAAGGAGTGTGTTTCCATTTTTCTGCAAATTTGCACGTTATAGTTTTGATTATTATCTTATGTTGTAACCATTAGCCTACCTTTACAGCACCAATTAACACTGTAGAAAATTAACCTAGTTGCAGCATTAAAGGATGTCACCACTGCTTCCACAACTTCGGGGGAATATTTATACGCCTCCATATAAATATCAGAACCTTAACAAAGGCACAAAACGTAATGCCATCAATAATAAAGTGTCTCATTTCAGACAGTTTGAACGTGGACATGTGTGTGTGTTGCATTGTGCATTGTGAATGTCAACAAGAAGGTGGTAACAAATGAAAATTAAAACCTGCTAACTTTACATGTCACGACAGAAAACGTCCCCACAGCCTTTCTAAGTGACGTCACCCGCTGATATATTTCCACGCACTGTTATTAACTTTAAAATGACAGGCAGTTTGTCTGTACAGTATAGTGTGAGATGTCTCACTGTATTTGAATCACATAACACGTTGCCATATTTAGCCAAGAAATTCTTCGGCCTCTTAATCTTCCACAAAATGCTCCCACAGAGCAGCGCAGGCTCACAGCTCAGAGGAGCGACCTCAATTTACGTGTCTTTGTATTTTGACAGACTCTGGTAATTTTACCTCGAAAGCTATGGTTTAATAATAATCAGAATTTACGATTACATCCCTCCCGTCCCACGGAGTAGCATAGATACGATTTCAACATGGCATCTCTGCTTTCTGTCTCAGATCACGCAGATCTGAGGTTAGATTAAAGCATGCATAAATAACTGTACACTGTGCAGCAGAGAAGATCATGGATTTTCCTCCACAATACTTCAGCTTCGTTTCCAATGTATTAAGCCTCGTTTATCCTGGACAGATACAGCCAAACACTATCTGGAATCTTTTTTTTTACCTCTCCAGTCTACATGTAGGCCTATTGCATATTATGGGGTGGTCACTGTACTGTAAAGTAGACGCAAGGGCTTCTTTTTTATCCACCAAAACACAGAACTATTATTTTTGCTTAGCTTTTTCTGACTCGAAGAAGCTGCAGGATTGACATCAACTTCTGAGCGTATCTCGTCACTCCTCAGTGTAGGCTTCTCAGCTTTAACAACATCCAAAACACACTTCTACCTTCAACTTGGGAAATGTGTTAACTGTGAGCCTCAGTTGATTTACAACTCTTTCACTACAGTATACGGAAATGAGACTGCAAATGAGCTGTAAAATACACTCTAAGAAAAAAAATTAATTTCATTTCTAAAAAATAGATTAGGACTGTAGGACGAAAATAAACACACTGCCGCCCTGTAGCCTATAGCACAGGCGCACAGTAAGTATGAAAGAGCTGACATTTGTCTGATTTGTCTGTGCAGAGGAATAAAATCCACAATCGATCAAATAAAACTTGATTTTTTAAGAAATAAAATAAAACTTGTCACTGAATCGAGGCGGATTGAAAGTTATAACGCATTTAGAGCTTTTGTAGGTTGTGTGTGTGTGTGTGTGTGTGTGTGTGTGTGTGTGTGTGTGTGTTCACCATCATTCTGGACTGAACACACACACACACACACACACACACACACACACACACACACACACACACAAACTCTTTTTGTTGGAATAGAGCCGGATGTAGTTGCAATGTGCTTATAGGCTAACTGCATCTTATTCATTTATTTTTTCCAAATGCACCTGTGTTAACTCATAAGCCTGATATCATTTGAGTTTAATTATTTTTTTCATTCTTCATTCAGACTAACTTTAACCCTACTTTTTAAAGTAAACGTATGTACGAAATATTTTTCCTTTCACTTTGCTCTGCCCAAAGCAGACGAGAGGAACTCAGACAAACACCAGTGCGTTTGGTTTATGTCCGGAGGGCCTTTCGTGTCCGGCTGCTGGACACGGGAAGAGGGCAATTCAGCTCAGCAATAAATTCATTTCAGGGAGAGGTGAAAAAATGACTCTCTTTGTCTTTAAGAGCCCGCCATAAAACCGAATAAAGAGAAGTCAGAAAGACAGTGTGAGGCAGACAGGAAAGGACAGAGGAGTCACCTCTCGTCTTGCCTCCAGACCAAACAACAACCCCCCCTCACCCCCCACCAACTGTCGTCTTCTTCTTCTTCTTCTTCTTTTTCTTCTTTTTCTTCTTCTTCTTCTTCCCGATTTATGCTTGGCTATAGGCCCACAGTGTCCACCTCCATCAGCTGTTTTTGAGTCTCCTCCCCTTTGTTTTCTTCAATCCTTTCATCTTTTATCCATCCCTCCCATCTCTGCTCACTTTCAACACTCATCCCCCTCTTCTTTATCTTCCTCATCCACTTTTTCATTTATCCGATTTTTGTCCTCCCTCCCTGCTTTTATCATTCCCAAATTTATGTCCATTGTCTTTCTTTCCCCCTCTGCACATCTTGTCATCCTCTCTCCCTCTCTTCCCTCTCATTCTCTCCCACATACCTTGTTTTGGTCCCGGTGATACTCCTCCTCCGCCGCTGCAGCAGCAGTCCCTGCGACTGTTTTTGGACTGGAACTGTTAATCTTTGCCGTTATTTCCTCTTGCCGCCTGTCATGGAGCATCAGCAAGACCTCTTCTTTATCCTGCCTCTTCTTCAGTGTTGATGATAAACCGGCTGCCATCATCCACTAAGCCCGAGGATAACGGGTCGCTGGTCGTGAGACGGAGCTTCCATGGAGATCATCTGTGATGCGGTTGTGATGGAGTTCAAAGCCGCCCTAGTGGACTTTAAACAGAGGTTTGCCGCAGCTGTGACGGTGAAACGATGCCAGTCACAAAACCGAGCTCGCACCAGGGAGAAGCTCCATGAAGACCGTGGTGATGATAACGCGTTGGCTCGGCGGCCAGGATGCTGGAACCGGGCACATGTCCGGTTGCAGGCGGCAGTCTGGACCTGAGCTGACGGCTGGGTCCCTGAATGACGTGAGGGGAGAAAGAGGAGGATGGTTTTTTGGAATGCTGAGAGCACGTGCGTTACGCTCGTCTGGAACCGGGACGATTTTAGTGCGCCTTGCTCCATCCGGTGCTGATGCCTTGTTGGAGGCTCTGGCTGCATATCGTGCCCACCTGGCGACGGCTGACACTGAGGTGACATCGGGGGTTATAGCTCGCTCTGTTGCTGCTGCTGCTCCTGGCGCATCCTCACGCGCACACCGACTCTGAGATGACATTATTTTTGAGCGGCGGCAGGTGATTCGAGTACCATGCGTTTTGTGGTTGCAAGGAGGACGCGGAGGTTGAAGGAATAAATGGAGATGCACCTTCACTATGTGTGTATTACGCTCTGACATTGCTAGGGAAACATGTTCTAGGAGGAGGGGGTCATAGTTTGGGATTATGGGGGTAGAGACAGACTGTGTCTGGAAACGCTTCCTGTTAGGCGGCCAATGGCAGTCTGAGGTTCACGGGCAGACCACGCCCCGAGCTCTGACGGCTGCTGTCTTTCTTTCTTTCTTTCCTTCTCTCTTTCCTCCTTTCTTTTTACTTTATAACGGGAAATCGACTACAGGCGCCATTAAAAGTCACTCTGTCCATATTTCACCGCCGCTTTAAATGAGAACCACGCTTGTTTCAGAGCCTGAACGCGGGCAGGAGGCCGAGGCGGCCTGACTCCCAAGCTGCATCCAATTACAGTTCACTTCAATGCAGCAGCCCGCTGTGGAATTTCCCCTCCGATTAGGCCTGTACATCGATTCAAGATAGCGGATGCTCTATGAAGTATTCTAATGTTCCCGAGGAATGCATGGGTAAAAGTTGAGGTTGTAATCACAGGAGAAGTCAAGTCGTTGCCCTTCACAAAAGAAGGGCTGGTGCAGCAGCAGGGGTTTGTTTTAATCTCATGGAAACACGAGAGCATGATTCAGAGCTGCTAAAATTAAACATATGACGTTTTCCCTCAAATGTCTGGTACTACTGACGAAAAACTACAGCGTATTTGTGAGTGTTTCCCTGCACGATCCAGCAACAGAAATGCACCGCGCGCTGCACACATTTTACAAATAAAACTTCTAGGGGTGAGAATCAAAGGGGTGTGTGTAATATTTAGGGCGAAAACGAGTTCAACTCAACATCCAAAGTCTGGACAATGTATGGCCTTCTTTTTTTTCTGTCCTGCAAAATTGGTAGAATGTCACTTTGGCCAAATGTTACCTATACGCCCCTCTGCTTCTCACTCCTCCATATATGTGACCTTTTTTCTGGATCTAAACAAACAATTTGAATATCAATGTCCACAATTGCTCATTAATTATTCAGTCATACACTTTTTTAAATTCTGCAATAATACAGTAGCATAAATGATACGTTAACGCACACTGCCATTTTTGCAAGTAAAGTATGAACATTGTCACATATCAGCACTATCCTGACAGCCATGAGCACATTTACATGCAAAGATTAATTCATATCAGTTTGCAGAAACTATAAATTGTCAATAAAAGTTGGATATCACTGAGGGGTTCAAAATCGGGATATGTCTACAAGCACAAAAAGCGGAATAGGCTATGTCGCTAACACAACTGTTACGGTCGTTAGAATAACTGTCTCACTGAAATACAATATATACATGATTGCAGAATGAGGTGTCCATATTGTAAATGAATATATTTACCTGTAGATTTAAGCAGTCTTTTTCACTCTGTCATAATTAAGATTTAAAAAGTAAACGCGTGCCCCTGTTGCACAGGCCAGGAGTGGAACTCGCTGTTACGTTGGTGCATTTAAAACGTGATTTGACAACAAATTCCAAAAGACAAAGAGGAGGAGGGCCGTATAAGCACATGATGATGGCCTTTAAAATCAAAGCAAACTGCTCTTGTGGTGTGCATAACTGCACTGAGAATGGAATGGGGTGCAGTGTATCATTTCTGCCTCCAAGTGGCGCTGTTTTTCCTCTCTGACACCTCCCCATTCACATCTATAACCACACTGCAAACACGGAGCCGCAGCATCTGCCAACACTTGCAGTATAAAGACGTCACATCGATGCAAACTGCTGCTTTTGGACACAACATACTACACACATCAAAATTATTTTATTAAAGCTCTTATGAAAGATGTTTTTTGGCTAGAGGTCAGCTAAGCGGTTTGGAGGCTCTTGAAAAACATGTGAGCTCCACAATGGAAAAGTTGCAAGTACTTTATCACAAAGGTGCAGCAATGCATGCCATGCTCATGGTGAATTAATGAATGCATGATGTTCTGTTACATTCTATAAAGAAATGATCAAGTCACTAGCGCTTATGTGATCAGTTAACACATAATGAATTGTCAATGAAGATCAATTAAATCACAGTTACTCAATGCATCCATTTAATCATCCATTTAAATGCCAACAAGTAAGCTTCCATCAAAAATGATACCTGTTCAGCCTCTGAAAGCAGAACTAAACATGTTCTCATAGTTTTATCAAACTGATAGCCTGTTGCAAACCATGGAAATGACCTCTAGTAATGTTGATATGTAACAGTCAAATGCCTGACACAACATACACACCCAGCTCTCCCTCCTCTCTTCGGTACAATGTAAACTGCTGATGCATACTTAAACATGTCTGTCCATTCTCTTCTGATCTATAAGCTGCCACGTGCTACTTGTTTTTTGGTTTTAGTGCACCATTCTCTTCCTTGTTCACTGTAATGGTTCCAACAACACAAACACACAAATATAATACTAAAAATATAAAAGTGCTCCTGTCATTAATCATGTATGCAGCTGTGGGTTAACATTCTCTGATGCGCCAGTAGGTGTCAGCTAATCACACAAAGTCATTGTGACTTGATCAATTCTTGAAGTGAGGAACAGGAATTCATGATACAACCTGCAGTAAACTTGCATAGATAATACATGTCTTTACACAGTTGTTAAGTGTGTACTTTTTGCCATTCTTACAAAGTCTTTAAATAAGATCCAGTTTCTTCTGCCTTTATGGTGAGGCCAAAGGCTTTTGAGAGAAGTCACTTCAGTCACAATGAGTCCTCTATATCCTGTGCAATGTTACTTTGGAAAGTTATATGCTGAAAATTCTGAAGATAACTGCAAATAATCATGTATATTCTATTTATATATAATTAAAAATAATGACTTTTTTTAAACACATATGTACATATAAACATTAATATATATCCTTTTCTTTTTAGAATTTCCTTTAAACCTTAATAAACCCAATAGTGTTATCCTACACAGAGCTCTTATTTACCCACTGCTTCAATACTTCCATGACATAAATCCATAACAAGATTTTAGGAGGGTTAATGCTGTGTAAAAGCTTCTGTCAGCACCAATCGCACATCAGAGCAAATGAAAATCCACTCTGTTTTACAATGACTGTGCTTTTTTTCTGTAGCTTACTTCTAAAATGTGTCATCAATTACATTTATAAAAAAAAAAAAAAAAAAAAAGTATAATCAACTTAGCAAGAGTCACATCAGGGTTAAAATCCTTCCAGATTCATGCAGTTTCCTGTCTCTAACTCAAAGGGACCATTAATCATAATGTGATTATTGAAATAATTATTACATTAACACCAATCCGGGATTAAACTTGATACTGTGTGCTGTTTTCCCGGAAGACAAAATTGCCTAAATACCCTCTCTGTCCATCTTGTAGACCTATATCATGTTTTTGTACGACTCTGAGCTAAATGAAGTTTTAGCTGCATATGAAGCCCAGATGGATGTTGGGTAAAAATAGGCTGATCTGCGGTCTGTGGATGAGCACATATGGTGTCCAGATAGGCCTTTAATACTAATCTCATGTCACTGTCAGCATGGCTGGTCTACCACTTTAACCTCACCATAATGAGTCAGATTTGTCTGTAAACGGCCACTTAACGCTGCCTGACTGAAGAGTTAGCAGATCCGCTCATGTGTACAGTAAGCAGAGACTCACCGTGCGTGAGGGTGGATGACGCAAGCAGCACGGCGATGATCGATCTCCGGGATGGAGTGTGATTTTTTACTTTTTCTCTCTGTCTCTCTCACAGTTTGTTTCCGCTGTTTCCCCGTGTGTCCGTCGGTCTGTCCCGGTTCCCTCGGCTGGTCTGCGGCCAGTTTTGACGTTGAAGTTCCCTAAGTGAGGGTCCTGGTTTACTGGCCCCTGCTGTAAAACTAGTGTGTGTGTGTGTGTGTGTGTGTGTGTAACAAGCTGAGAAAGCAACCTTCTGCTTTATGAAATGACAGTCCAATGATATGTCTCTCTCTCTCTCTCTCTCTCTCTCCCTCACACACACACACACACACACACACACCCTCTCCATCTTCTTGTCCATTTTTTGCACCCCTCTCCCAACACATACACACATTCATCTTCTCTCCCGCTTTCTCCGTAATTATAAACAGAAGAAGAGTTGTCCACACACACACACACACACACACACACACACACACACACACACACACACACACTTCTGCAAATGGTGTACCCCCCACCCCCTTCCTATCCACACCCCCGGTCAAGCTCGTATAACTGGGTACCATGACAACTGGGCCCCAGATCGCTATAAAGTTTTACAGCACAGAAAGAGGCCCGAAACTCCCACTCTGCCTCTTTTTTTCAATGTGTGTGTGTGTGTGTGTGTGTGTGTGTGTGTGTGTGTGTGTGTGTGTGTGTGTGTGTGTGTGTGTGTGTGTGTGTGTGAGTGTGTGTCACTGGGAGGAATGGTAAAGAAGAAACGGAATCCATGTCTAAACAGATTGTCTCTCTGCTTCTCCCCTCTCATGCCTTCAGGAGTTGTTTTCCATAAAACGAGTCGCAGGGGAATTGAGGCATTTTTCATTAAATCGGTCCAGTGAGCGCATTAGGAGAATTAAAACATATTTATTGAGCTGGATTTGCATTTCTTACAGGCGCAGACGCGCGCGGCCTTCGGTGACCTTGCGCGTCTGAAGGTCGAGGTCGATTTAGATTAAATGTAAGCCTAATTTCACTGTTCCCCAGGTTTTGTCGAGCGCATACAATACGATGACCCGCTCCAGTTGCAGGGTCTGCACAGCCATACACTGGTGTTGCAAAGGTTGCTTTATCATAGTGAAAGATCCAGTGCTCTCTTTGTACTGAGCCTGGGGGTATTTTAAATTATTTGCACAAAATGAAGGACAAGCAGAAACATTATTCATACATCTCTGATTAATAACACTCAATACTGATCAAACCATTCACTATTAGAGATACTGCAGGCCAGTTTGTCAAACACAGAGACCTCAATCAACACTACAGGCTCTTTTCAAACAATGCCTTTCTAAATAATGAGGTGCACTTTGTTGCATCCTGAAGGCTTCATACATTACGTCTTTGAATAAAAATCATAGTCATGCATTGCCTACTAAATGAGATTATCTCTAATGATCTGTCATCATGAGCATACTATCACTCCTTTTCATCAGGTTTTACTTACTTTATTATCTGCATATCAATTAATTGCACATGACAGCAGTAGTGCCCCCAGAATTTTTTTTATAGGGGTGGCCAGATGGGGCCAGTGAAAATCTGGGATGGTGCATCAAAACCAGGAGCCATAACTCGATTTCAGGAATTCAATCATGCTGTTGAAGTATATAGGCTCATTGTAAACTATCTCAATATGGAGAGTTAAGACATTCCTTACTGATACACTTTTGTTTATTATTTTACAGTTAATATTACTTATTTTCTGAGATGCATATAGACTTATACTAAGTACAGTTGACATTCTGAGTTCCACAACAATCCTGTTTTAATGTGCTATGCATCTTCAGGTGATTCATTGCTCTTCAGATAGACTGATTGTCCTTTTCTTTAAAATGACAAATATACATCTTTTATTTTAAAGGAGTGTACTGAATGTAGGGGAGACTCATGGGTAAACATAGAACCCATTTTCATTCAGATATCTTGAGGTGACAGTTCAAGGGACTCCTCTGAAAATGGCCATGCCAGTTGTTTATTCACCAAAATGTAGCCTAACTTTGGAGTATTATCTGTTTCCATTACCAATGATAACAGGGTTGGTACAAATGGATGCCTCATGTTCACAAGATACCACTACCTTTGCGTCAGCTTAAACGATGAGCGGGCCACTCCTAAACAGCAATGTCAGCCTCTTATTAATTTCGCCTTCGGGGCCAGTGCTGCCTCCCCTGGTCCCCCTTGCAATACAGAACTTTGACAGTCACTTAGACTTTTGCCTCTGTCAGTACACCAATGAGAGTAGTGGGAGAATTATTGGTAACACTTGACAATGTCATAGCCGACACAGAATTGTGAGTAGGCTCGTTATAAGAAATGGAGGAGGAACATCCCATAAACTTATAAATTACGAATAAGTAGTTCCTGAATCAACTCTAAAGTAAGGACTGTAGGCTATGGGTGAGTTACTGGAACTCGACTTTAATTTTATAATAATAATAATAATAATAATGATAGTAATAATAATAATAATAATGATAATAAATAATTTGCCAGTAATTAGGTCATACATTTTGACTACATTCTTCATGTTTCATTCCTGAAACAGCACAAAACTAGCGACCCATGATCCTTCTGGCACTGTACATCAAAATGACATCAGAAAGATGTCCCTTCCATCAGACTGACTTTAACTTTGAGTTGGAATGAAAATCTGGTTGGGATGTAAACATTATAACGTTTTGTTCTCCATACCATACGACTAAATGTTGGTATTCTACATCAAGATGACGTTGGCATGAGACATTTGGAAGATGTTGGATTTTGGCTGCTTAATAGGACAATTTACAAACAACAAAATGTCAGTGTCATCTATCATCAGAATTCTATATCAATTGATGTTGGTTATAACCTGATGTCATAACCTAAATTCCACTAAATATCAGAGTCAAAAGACTCAGTAGCTCACCTGGTACAGCAGGTGTCCCATGTACAAAAGCCATATCCTTGCTGCAGCTGCTCAGGTTCAATACTGATCCACAGCCCCCCTCATAGGTAAAATGTTGCATCATAATAAGAAGTCTGAAAACAATGTAATTATCATATGTGTTTGCTCAGTTAGGCTTGACAGTGGAAGTATTAAAAAGTGCCCATGGAGGTAGCAGATGTACTGGGCCCAGATTTATGTGCTATATTACTGGAAACTTGTGCAAACGTGCAGAGGTACAATCAGCAATATGTATTTAAAGCAATTGTAGGAGCCATTTCCAGATCAGTGTATGTGGGCACCAAATTCGTCCAGTAGGTGGCACCCTTGTGTTTGGGGTTACTTATCATATATATATTGGCAGGAACTTTCACTCGGGATAGTTGGATCTGGACAAAGAGCACGTACAGTTCTTGACCACCATGCCACGCGAGGTGAATGCTGTTGTTATATTTGTGAAATGTTTAGATATTTGGAGATTTATTTTCTGGATTTTTGCATGTCGAAGACTATAAATAAATATTTATTATATAAATAAATATTCCATCATAGGCAAGAAGCCAAAGTTTGACACTGTTATTTTCACTAGACTCTACAAATTGGTGTAACAGTGAGTGCCTCTTTTATTATCCTGACTCTGCAGCCCCTCAGTAGATTTCAGTTGAGGCAAGCTGCTACAGTAACAAAAGTAAAAGCCCGCATTATGCTGCTGAATGGCCCCTGTCAGTGTTCTATAGCAAAATAGGACGTTTAAAGGGACAATCCACCCCCAAATCCACAAAACATATTTTTAGTAGTAGTGGTGGTGTTATTTATCAATCCAGAGTGTTTTGGTGTGAGTTGCTGAGTGTTGGAGATATCAGCCATAGAGCTGTCTGCCTTCTCTCCAACATAATGGAACTACATAGCACTAGCTTGTGGTGCTCAAAGTGCCAAAAATTACATTTGAAAAACTCAGCAGCAATGTCGCTTTGCGGAATGTTGAAGTTACTCAAGATAATTCACAGACCTTGTTGTGAGCAGTTTCATGTGGGAACTATTCTTTTCTACAGAATCCCACCCGCAAACCAAACCATGGCACAGAGGGATTTGTGCATCTGTCATACTGGACACTAGAGAAGTTAACTCTGGGGTCAATGATGTTGTATTCAGCTAACATTACAAACATTACTCTCTCATGAATGCTGCATGAGAGAGACATCATAGCCCTTTCAGAAGCTTTGTAATTCAGCTTTGAACTGTGATGTCTTTCTGGAGACTTATAAATAAATAATAAATCCATCATGATAAAATGATAAATATGACACTGAACGTCTTCTGTAATCATTTATCCATTTTCTATGTTGAAAAGCTGCTGGGAGAAGTTTGGCTTCAGGGTTTCTGTCCAGCTGTCTATGATGCCTTGGGTTGAGTCTGTTATGTCGACCAATCGGATTCTGTGTTCCAGAGTGTGTGGAAAATATTAAAGTTAGCACATCAGCAATGTAATTGTTGCAGTTCTTGTAACTGTTATTTAAAAATATAGATAGTATTTCCTGCATTCACTTTTGGCTACAACTACTAAGGGGTTCAATGAGTCCCCTGAACAGAGCACATGGGTGGCAGGTGTAGTTTGGTAGGAAGAAGACAGTTCCCACATGAAACTGCTCACAACAAGGTTTGTGGATTATCTGAGTCATGATTTCTGGATAGGCACAATGCTGCTGAGGTTATCAGATTCATTTTTTGGTACTTTGAGCACCAGTTCCATTATATTTGAGAAAAGGCAGCTATGTCTATGGCCAATATTTCCAACAATCCGCAACTCACACCAAAACAATCTTGACTGATACATCACGCTACAGGTAAGAGGAAAAATATGTATTTTTGATTTTGGGGTGAACTATCACTTTAGCCAGAGCCTTCTTTTGCTTTTTGATTGGAAAGAACCAATGTTATTTACATTTATGTGACATCATCGTGGCTTGCGCAGTTAAAATTCAAAGAAAAACTGTTTGTTGTGTACTCAGGGAAATTGGACCAGCAAATGAATAAGATCTTAAAACACATAAGACTTGTGTTAGCGAAATACAGTGCCTTCAGGTAAAATAAGATGCTTTTTAAAATTGTTTCAAACAAAAAATACTAAATAGGCCTATCCTCTGGCCTCCACATTACATCTATATATAGATCTAGAATAGCCTATTGTAATTGTGGATTATAATTGGTGTATTAATTTGGAAGCAGCACTACAGATAATTTTTATCAACTTAATGTAAGGGATAATGTACATTGAGCAGGTCACACAGGGTGATTCAAGACCCCTTCGCTTTATGTCAAGTTCCTATATCCTCCTGAGACCTAAACCTTTCTTTGGTATGCATTTTTAATTCCACCTAGCCATTTTGGGATTGGTAGGCCTGATAAATTTAACAAACTAAACATTGTCTTTGAACAATAAGTAGTTTTGAAAAAAAGTGAGGATGATGGGTTTTTTTTAATAGTCACAAATGTGTAATATAGTATAAAACAGTTTGTTTCAATGCCTTAACATTGTTTTGCAAAAACAAAATGGCAAACAACACAATATTTGCTCAATGTTTTGTTACTCTATGGTTTAGGGGTCACTGTTCAAGTCTAAAGCTGTTCTAAACTGTTCATTCCAATGCCTAAACATGGCTGTGCAAAAGCAAAACTGCAAATATTGCATCACATTAAAAAGCCTTGAGATTTGTTTATTTTGAGAGTCTTAAAATTGGTCAGATGCTACAAATGCATCAAGCAAATACTATTAAGCATCGATAAACAACTTTCAACCATAAAATGTGATCAGGTTTTGTACCTTGTCCATTTAGGTGCTGAGATCGGCTGCAGACTGACTTGGCAGAGATGGCAGCCATCTTGTTTTTACATGGATAACTGTATTGTGCTTTTGCTACAACCACATGGCACAAAAAAGTGTCCACAAATGAGGACAACAGGTCTAATTTAAGCAGAATGAAGTATAAAATGCAGGAAACCCTAAATATAATATCCTCATGTGAGGATATCATCCTGTCCAGGTTCATTTTGCAATAATGACCTGCTCACTGAACCTTATCCTTCATTTGTATGTTAATCTATGTAAATGTATCAATTTTTATTAAGTCAATCACTTTGCATGTAAAGTCTCTATTTGTCAAATAAATGTAATTAAATAAAAAAGTAACTAAAGCAATACAACATGGAAATACTCAAGTAGTGTACAAATGCATCACATCAATTGCACTTAAGTACAGTATTGAGTAAAAGTATTTAGTTACTTTCCACTATTGGCTACTTAATCTCCAGCTTCAGATGTTTTAGTCCACTCCCCAGAGTAAAATGTTGGCTTTGTGCCTTTCTGCAAACCACTAATATGTTACATTAGTATATTTCATGCATATTTTAAGTAATATATGAGTTGACTTTGTCAATGGAAGGTTGAGGGGATTGTGCATAAACCTAACCACACATTAACTACAATATGTTGAGATGTACATTTTTAATGTATCGCTTCATAATAATGTAGATATGTAACATATCCATTTGCAGAAATGTACGATGACAACCTTTTTTCTGGGGATTGGGTTGGATGTCTAATGGCAACATATAAAAAGATGAAGAAAATAAAGTTTATGCTGTTCCTCGTATTCTTCATCACATGTTGGGAAGCTGTTGGAAGCTCATTTCTACCAAAGCCAGATGTGTGCTTCTGAACATCTGGTTCATTTGAAATAGCAGAGTCAGAACAGCAGATATTGGCTGCACTGCCAAATATATCTCCTCTTCAATTACTCCAACACTTTGAGAAATGTCAGGGGTAAAAATCTGGATCAGTCAACAGATCTGTGAAGACGTTCCCCACACAGTGAGTTCAGACAAGAGGTTTGTTGTTCATTTTTGGCACTTCTGAGCCAGATGTTGCACTTCAGTTCATGTTTAAAAGCAGCTGTATACAAGACATTAATGTGTTACTGATCTGAAACTCATTTTCTTAACTGTATTCATCCACTGCTGTTCAGTGTGTTGTGTAAGGCACGTTTCATCTATGTGGCTATTGACTGGTAATGTACAGCCTTCTTCTTATATCCAGCAATCTGAAGGATTATTCTCAGTTCTCTAGGTAATCTAAAGTTAGAAAAAATCTAAAGTTATCTGATTTAGCTAGCATCTTATTGGATCCTGTAAACAGTGTGGGGATTCACACATTCAAAAGTTTAGAATCAGCTGTTATATTGATGTTTTTTTATTTTAACAGTGACAAAAACTGCATAATTCAGAAACAAAATGTGTCATGTAGCTATGTAATGTCTCTGTAAAAATCAACCGCTTTTCATGTCCCTGTGCCTAAAAAGCCCCTGGGAACACAGCAATGGCACACAAAGTGACAACCAGTTTTGTTGTTTGTTGGTCTTGAACAGTGGTCTGCAGCCTGGCAGGCATCCTGCATTGGTGTCACACCATCCACCTCCAGATGACAGACTTCACTTTTGAAATGTTGATATGATACATATTAAATCTGCAAATGTAGGCTAATGTATTCGTGATTTGCAGAGACGTATTATGCCAACATTTTCCTCTATCCACTGGGCTTAACCTCCATTCACCATTTCAGTGTTCTCACAGTGTGAGGCATGACAGAGGAGATTATTGCTGGAACTTTGAGTCATATTTTGAATTTGTTTTCCATTCCAGAAAAGCATAAGTTACTATTGTTCATTACTAAACCACTATGGTGCAATTAAGCACTAAAATGTGGAGTTTGTCTGTTTTACTTAAGGCCCTCTACAGTGTAGCTAATCAGTGGTTAGATTAAGGGGCTTTAAACTGTGATTTGTCAGTCCATTGTATGTTCAGATGATATTCCAACAGTGGTAACCCTAGACTAACCCTCTGTTTCTGTTGTGAAGTTTGAAGAATAGCTTTGCTAAAGTAGCACAATGCCTGTTAATTCTACCTTGTTCTAGACATTAGTATGCACTTGACAGTGAAATAGGAACCTGTTCTTATTTAATCTGCACATATTTTGATGCTAAGCCTCTACCCTTCCCTTTGTCAGTCTGGCTGAATCATTGTACAGCGTTTTTTTTTTCTCCATGTACAGGATAAACCCTCCATACAAAATAACATCCATTTGTAAAAAAAGCATCAAAGACCAAAGATACAGAGTAGTCATCTACGCCACCTGACTGAACCCAATCAAGCTTCTGTGGCAGGAGATGACTAATTTTTGGATGATAGTGTATAGCAGTAGCTCAGTCCATAGGGACTTGGGTTGGGAACCGGAGGGTCGCCTGTTCGAGTCCCCGTCCGGACCAAAATATGGAGCGTGGACTGGTGGCTGGAGAGGTGCCAGTTCACCTCCTGGGCACTGCCGAGGTGCCCTCGAGCAAGGCACTGAACCCCCCAACCGCTCGGGGCGTCTCACCAAGGGCAGCCCACTCTGACATCTCTCCACTTTGTGCATGCATAGGTCCTGTTTGTGCATGTGTGTGTCTTTCAGACCTGTGTGTAATTGACAAGCAAGAGTGAAAAACATTGAATTTCCCCTCAGGGGGATTAATAAAGTAAATAAACTTAAACTTATTTAACCATTAAAGTTATCCAGGGCCAATTTGTCTTTTGATATAGTCTGAAAATTAATCTTTTAGTAATCTTTGCCACAGATTACCTAAAAGAGGTCAGCTGCTAATATTTGATGAATAAAGCTTTCTTTTGTGTAATCTGACAGAGATTTGCAATTTGTTGTCTGAAATGAAATGCTCATGTAGTGCCTAATTATGACCAGCAGATGGCACTGTGGTACAACTAAAGAAAGCATGACAATTTTAAAACAATTGAATGAATTTATAATCAGTGTAATTCGACTATTAATGCAATGATACTATAATAAGTCAAATTCTTACATTAATTGGTGTTTCATATTATTTTGCATGAGTATTCAAGATAATGTCTTTTGTGTATTAAAGTCATTATCACCAGTTAATTTTGTGCAGTTTATTAAGGTGACAGCTTTCATTAGGTTCCAGCCTATTTAAAAGGCCATTTTTGATAAATGTACTATATGATTTGGACGTTATGACAATGACATCACCAGCTGAATGTAAAGTCACCTTTTATTGAGCAACCTGATTGATGAGTTTCATGTGGAGTCATTTCCAACCTGAAATGCATCCAGTAATTTAAATTTTAAGGTGAAAGGCTCATTGTCTGATCTTGTCACTATCAGCCTTACCTGGTGTTTTCTTCATTTCCGTCTCCCAGGATGCACTGGGCTCAGGCCTGCAGCTCTTTTACAGTTGTGTATTTCACCGGCTTTTTTATTGCCACCGACAGACAATTAAAGTCTGCTGAACACACGCTTGCTGCCCGTCAGCAGGCTGCAGCTCCATAAAAGCGTCTTTCTGTGAAAAACGAGCAGCAGTGCCTTCACGGGGAGGGAGAGTAGAAGCAGATAGAAAACCCAGAGCGATCAGGGTTTTATTCTGAGAACTATAAAATCGGAGACACCACAGCACCCCACCCCAAATAGGTCTTATTTGACCTTGAGGCTGAACCAAAGTGCAGTGTGGCTGTCTTTGTTGTTTTCCTCGACTCACACCTGAGCTGAGACAACATGACAGCCGAAGCAGGAGTTGTAGTAGATTGTGTTTTCTCCTAAGACATGGTCACCTGGGTTGGGAAGAAAGTCCCCAAAGCCCATCCCGAGAGGACGGTTTTCCAGCGCGTGGCAAACAACAAAACAGATTTTGATTTTGTTGGAATATAATTAATTTTGAGTACTGGCCATATTTAAACATTGCCTTGATGGTGGTGCTAGATGAAAAGTTGAGGGAAAACCAAAGGTCACAAATATAATGACTGTATGCATCACATGACATGGTTCAAGGTCAAACAGTTGCTGAGACCAAACTAGTGGACCAACTGACAATTACTACTTACTCTTACTACTTACTCCCTACAGCAATGCTGCTATAGCTAAATATCACAGGTATAAAGATACAGCTACTGAAAAATCTTATGTGTCCAAAGTAGTGTGGGAATGGAGCTCAGCCTTTGCTCAGCCAACACAATCATCAGAAAAATGTTGACATTGTACATTTCTGGACACCACAGATCTGTAACATTTGCAAGGTATTATGTAGTGGATATGTTGAAACTATGTTCTCAACAACGCTGTGGTTGCAGTAGGAACCAGTGGGTTTGGGACTGAGAGTCACAGACAGGGTGGGGAGATCATTAAGTACTGAGATGGACTAACGCACTGCGGGGTTTGGTTTGGTTTTCATGGGATTTGTTAAAAAATTAAAAATAAAGATTCACAGCCTTATTTTTTAATCTTTTCTACAAGGATTTGTGTCACCCTTCAGCTTGAACATAACAAGTGCAAAATGAAGAACAGTATTCTTGGTCTATGAGCAGCATTGTTCTTCATGGAATGGTGGAATATTTGCTTAACTAATAGATGGCTGCAGTAAAGTTGTTGTGTCTATGCAAACCAATCACCAGAAAAAGATGCTGACATTGTCTGTTTCTGTAAACCATGATAGGTGACGTTTGTACATTATTGATTATATTGAAACTTTGTGCTTCAACTACTTAATGTGTGGTTAAGTTTATGCACAAAAAAACACTTGGTTATGGTTTTGAAAAGATCATTTGGTGGCTATAAAGCCGCTGGAAAAACAGCGATGGCAAAACACAACCAGCTTTGTTGTTTGTTGGTCTCGCATAGTGGTCTGCAGCTTGGCAGGCATCTCACTTAAGAGACACCCCATCCACCATCCCCTCCACCTACAGATGACAAAGTCAGCTCATATACTATGTCAGTCTAGAAACACTGATATGACATCTATGAAATGTGCAAATGTAGCATATTCATGGTTTGCAGAAATGTACGATGCCAACATTTGCTTCTGCAAAATAGCTGACACCTGTAAAGCATAGCTGCCCCAACAGCAGCAGGCCCAGTAAGTACAGAATTCTTATCCCAGCTGTCATTTGCTACTTTTGTTTATTAGTCAGCCATTGAGACCAGCTTTGAGAGTGAAAGAGATACACTGTAGGTTACATTTTTCTATCCTGGACTCTAAATATCTGCATATTTTTTTCCAAGACATATCACACACTTTTGAGGAGATTAGGATTCAGCAAATTACTAATGAAACAAAGCTATCATGTTAGCATGTTAATATTTGCTTTTAAGCAGTAAACAGAAAGCACAACTGAGGCGGATGAGAATGTCATAAGCTCTGCAGGTATTTGGTCAAATGACCTGAAGATGATGCCAGATAAAAAGTCTAGGAAATCACTCAATTATAATTCATCCTGAGGGGGGCATGTCTGGATATGAATTTATGTCTCTTTCAAATTTCATGCCAATCAATGAGTAGATGTTCAGATGTTTCACTGGATAAATCAGCTCCTGGTTGGGACAAAGTCATAGGATTCTTTCTCTGGGGACCATGATATGACAATATCTAAACCAAGTTTTATGGCAATCTATCAAAGGTTGTTGAGATATTTCATTTTGGACCAAAGTGATGGACCAGCTGACTAACAGACTGGCATTGCCACCTCTGGATGCTTCTAGCGTGGCTAACAAGAAGTAGTCATTGTTAGCATCACAACATGAGATTTCAACCCATCCACCAGAATAAATACTGGCATTGTGCATTTCTGGAAATAGATTTGTCCATTTTTTGTCTTTGTACATTTCATACCAATGACATAGTTCAGATCACATGCAAATGAGTTGAGTTTCTCATCTGGAGGGGGAGGTGGTGGGTGGCGTGTCACCTAAGTGAGCAGCATAGAGAGAACAGTGTTTGAGACAAACAATAATGGGAGTGTTTTTTAACAATAGGTACTCTGGACATTTCCAGCCATGTTTGTAGCAACCAGACCAGTATTTCAAGCCAAAACATTGTCTTTTGCTAATCCTAACCAAATGTGTTTTTTTGTGTGTCTAACCCTTACCACAGGTTAACCGCAGCATTGCCACAACACAAAATTGAAAGCTGACATATAAGGAAACGTTAAGTTTTTACATATCCACCACATAGGAAACTAACAAATGTTACATATCTATAGTTTGAAGAAATGTATGATGCCAGCATTTATTCAGTGATTGGGTTGAAATCTTATCTTGTGATATTAATAATGGTCCGTTTTGTTAGCCACATTATAAGCATTCAGAGGTGGCAATGCCAGTCGGTCAGTCAGTCGGTCCATCACTTTGGTCTGCCTTTTCATGGTGTCAACCAATTTATCATTGAGACATTAATTTCAGACAGACATGTCTGAGTTGTAATAACTTGAGTGATCCCTTGACTTTTTATTCAGCATCATCAGCTGTGCTTTGTGTTTACTTATAATTGTCCAATGTTATCATGCTAACATGATACATTTGCTAGACATTATTAATGTGCTGAGACGTTTGTGCTTTGTCTTGGAAAAAAAAACCTAATACTTAATATGTAGCAGATATGTTGAAACTCTACATTTCTTTAGATTTCAATTTTCAATTGTATGTTTTAGCAACAATGTGGTTAACATGTGGTGAGGTTTGGGCACAAAAACATTTTGTTATGGTCAGGAAAACATCATGTTTCATCTTAAAATACCCAGTTTAGTCACCACAAACATGACTAGAAATGTACCAGTCTGCTCTTTTTGGACTTTGATAGTGATCTGCTGTTTGACATCCATCTTGCAAAGGTATCACTCCACCCATCATCTCCTCCTCCTCTTGATGAGTAACTCCAATGGTTTGCAGAAACATTCAATGTCAGCATTTTATTCTGGCGACTGGGCTGAAGATGTTATTGCAGGTTGCTCTTGTTCATGATTGTATTGGTGTTGATGATGGTGTCTCCACTGTGTGTATTCAGTGGACTGAATGTGAGATCTTCTCCTTGAGATGCAGTTCATTATGAAGAACACTAGATGGAGAAAGAGAGCTAAACACTCCAATTATCCTTCTTTCTTCCTTCTCAGTGAATATGAATCCATATCAAAAAGACTCACGTTGAACACATTATGTCCTGCTTTGCTTTACAGCGTAGCCTCCAGTTTCTATCAGATTTATGGAAGCGTTGTTTGTCTGGTATATAATTCAGTCAAAGTACTGATACGCTGATAGATACAATGATTGATTGTTAACACTTAAATGCTAAATTGTTACATCTCCATCTGCTGAACATGGTCTTGTTATTTAAAGTGTGATAAATTTTCATTTGCTTGTGACTTCCTGCCTCCCAGTAGCTCAGTCGGTCTAGAGTCAACAGATCCTGTCATGATAAATTAGTTTTGCACAAGTTCTATTTGTGCATTATTTAGTGATGGACTTCTCTTAAAAAAAGAGAACTATTTTGTGTTTTTACTACTTTTGTGTGTTTTTCATGTGGATCAAACCAACAAGGTGCATTTTCTAAATGTGGACACAACTGAATCTGATTTTAAATATAGTCAATGAACTAGGCTATAGAAAACATCGTCAGAAGTACACAAAGGCTTCATGTGTCCTGCACTGCAGCAGAAAGTTTTCATTTGATAGAACAGCTGTTAAAATCTGCTGCAAAAACCCCTGTGTTGTATTTGCTGTGGCAGTCTTTATCATTCAGTATTAGAAACCATTACTTTATAAACAGATGTGCATTTTTGTATCTATTGACACAATGCTCAGAGCTCTGATACTGACACTACTGATAACTTATAATGATAATGATGATGATAATAAATAGAATAAGTCAAGTGTGGATAGGAACATTGTCTGCATGAGAAGGTAAAAGACATTACAGTATGTTATAGCAGAAACCCTGATTATCATTGACAGATGTCAAATTTGCTCATTAGGTATTATATAGGTATTACCTGACCCTTTGTGCTCTCTGTGCCCAAATAGGGACATGTTTTACATTTATTCTGAAAGGATGTTTCTAATATTGTGTCTACAATTATGAATGGGCAAATTCCTCAGTTGCACTGTTTTTTCTGCCTTGCACTATATTGTACATTTCTACAGATTTTAACAAGTTGGACAGATGTCTTAATGATTTGCTAAAGTCAACAGATAGAGTGGCTCATAACCCACAGAAAACCTGACCTATTAATTACTACATTATATTATATTATGCCAATCAATCAACAATCCAACAATCCTTACAACTTGACAAAGAGTGATGTGCAGAGGGCTGTGTGTGTATTTAGCTACTAGCCTTCATGATAGGATGTTGACGGTAATAACACACACTTGACTGAACATACCATACAAATAGCTGGATATTTTTCACTAAGGTTATCTTTAATGTTTTTATTTTTTCTATTATCTGAGGGTTTTTTTTAAAAGGATGCATATGAAAAATCTATTCTTATACAGTGAAATGATGTTGCTCCTACAGTATGTACATATAAAAGTTGTATAAATATGACAAAAATAATATGAATAAAAATATAACTAAAATAAAATAAAAATGAAGATAGAATAAAAAACACTTCAGCAAAAGCAACAAAGAAAAATAATAAATTAGCTTTCTTGAAGGAAATTATATAAGTATGTATGCATATCTATACACACACATGTGGTGCAGTATAGCTATGAAGATGTAGTGCAAAGAAATGAGGTAGTAGTGGGAAGAGTGGGGAAGGTAGTGCTTATATTTTGATGTATACTGTAGAAGAAACAAAGATATGATGTGATATCTGTGTTTGCAAGTGCTCACTAAAACCAGGAGAATGGAACATGTGAGCCCAGTTCTTAGATCTTAGCACTGGCTTTCTGAAATTGATTTCAAAATAACATTATGAAACTACAACCCACTGAATGGATTAGGGGAAATACCTGTCTGATATGCTGCTGTATTAGGAGCCATACAGAGCTCTTCAGGCATCTAAGACAAGCTTGCTCACTGTCTGTCCCCAGGATTTAGAACTGAACATGCAGAAGCAGTTTCCCTAGATCACTTAAAGATGTTGACTGTTATATTCATATGCCTCTTGAATTTCACATCTGCTGTTATTGTTCATTTTTGTTTTGTCTTGCTTTTATTAGTTGTCATATTTTCTGTTATATTTGTTTTATATGCTTATGCTTAACCCTGTGATAGTCTGGAGATCTGTCCATGATGTACCTCGCCTCTCGCCCAATGTCAGCTGGCGTAGGCTCCAGCCCCCCACAACCCTGTACCAGGATGAGCGGTTACAGAAAATGACTGAATTAATGTCTGCCTATGCTTATGTAAAGTACTTTGAAATGCCTTTGTGTCTAAAATGTGCAATGTGAATAAACTTGGACTGAACTGGATAGGATTGGATTACAGTGCAATAATAAGATGTACTGTAGAGCCGAGGTTGGTGAGAGGAGTATGAGGATGAGGTGGAGTTGAGCAGTCTCAGCCTGAGGAAAGCAGCTGCTCTGTAGCCTGTGGCACAGCAGCAGATACAGATAGTGCCATACCGCTTGCCAGACAGCAGCAGGGTGAACACGCTGTGGCTAAGGTGAGTGCTGCCCTTCAGTATTATCATCCATGCCAGGTGAAGGGATACCAGTAATACTTATTCAGGGCCTTCAAATCTGGGGCCATGCACACACCATGCCAGTTTGCAGTGTGACAGTCACAATGCTTTCTTTTGCTCCTCTGTAAAATTCAGACAATTAGAATTACTTAGTTGTAAGTGAACAATTATGGTTTAAAGTTAACAAGTTAACTGTTGGAGGAATGAACAATGCTCTCCGGTGTCAAAGTCAGCCCTCTGTATGCCCAACCTAAAAAATTACATAAATAATTGAGGGGTGCTCTATCTTGGATTTCTCTTTATTGTTCATACTTTGAGGATTTTGTCTAAAATAATAATAATAACTACACTTTGCTGAGCATTTTGTATCCTATAGAAAACAAAAAGACAAATTACAGACATTGCCGACTGACTGAAAATTAAGATATATATATAATGCATATTTTGGAAGACGAAACAAAGATAAGAAAAAAGAAAGGTCTATTATATAGCTCAAAGCTGTTATTGTTCATTTCCATTAAAAGATGGTGAAGTTTAATTTATTCACTCTCCCATGTGTACATGTGATAATCAGCCTCTGTTTTGGTTACAATTATTGGGCTAGTGTAAGTTATTTTGATCTTTTTGGTTCAGGTGTGTAAAACACTGTTTAATCCACATAGTTTGTCTTTTTTTCTATATCACCTCCAAGAATGACATTTCTTCCAATACACAAGCGATGTGCATGGCCCTTTAAACGATGTGTGGTGAATCAGATGTTTAGGAGGCCTTTGGCTGAAAAGTCCTTCCCTCAAAACCAGAACTTTATGAAATGTCATTTTTATCTGCTGCTGTGGTCAAATCAAAACAGACTAAAAAAAAATGTTATACAAAATGAATTGAAACCATCTGGAACTGTCTCTCAGCTAATAACACCATATTGACCTAATTCTGTCATTTTCATTTCTTTCAATGTGTTCACCAAAGTTTTAAAACACGTTTTAAAAGCTACAAATGCACGTAGAAAGAAAAGTCCGAACAGGAGCTGCTAATACACTCCCTACACACAGTTGGGAGTTAGAATATTCTTTTTCTGTTCAGGTGCTGATAAACCAGGTGGAAATTTTCTCTTCCTTTAGCACGGTTTTACGGGAACAACAACATGGTGGTCAGCAGGAAGTGACTCAGAGGTCAGCTGATTCAGCACACATCTGCTGCACATCTTCTTATCGCCATGCCAATGTTCAAATGTGCAATTTGCATACCTTACTGTCTAATGAGAAGACTTTTGTCATCTCCAAGATTTTAAGCTGTTAAAATTATTGTTTTATGGTGAGTGTCTCTTGTTCAAAATTGAGTTGTGAAAGTAAGGAAGTAAGTCTGACGACACACTCTGAAACAGAATAAATTGTGAATGATTCTCTCATAGGTCAATATTTACACTTTTGACTCAACATCAATAGATGTTATATAAAACTGCCTTGACACTAGAATATAGAGATTCTTAGTTTTCTCATATACCAACACAACTCTCACAGAAATACCTGAAATGGACAAAACCTCTTAATAACAACACATTACTTAGTGATGGGTCTGAAATGTGTTATAATTACTTGCCAGCAACACAACAATGATGCCAATGCAAAGTCTAATATGAACAGTCACAGTTCCTTTGTGAAACAGTTGCAGTGTGTTAAGGTTTATGGAAAGGAAAACACTTGGTAAAGTTAAGAGAACAAAAAAAATGCTCCAGTTTAGGAAAGGATTGTGGTTTACTTTAGGTAAACTTAAGTACTTTGTGTCATTATATGAAGTCCATAAAGTCATATAATTACATATGACTTTTGGTTTCACATGGGAGACAATGCAGTCTCCTGGTTTAAAGACCATGTGTGGAGTGTCTGGTGGCTTAGTGGGTAGAGCAGGCATCCTACATACAAAGGCGATGTGATGTCATGGCTGCAGCGGCAGAGGAGTCGTTTCCAATCTGGTTCCCTTCGCTGCATGTCATCCCCTCTCTTTCTCTTCCCTCTTTCACACTTGAACTACCCTATCCACCAAACACGAAAAGAAAAATCTTTAAAATGGCTATGTTTGTTCCTTCTCACTCTTCATTATTAATTTGTGTGTCCACCACGACAAAGATCCTCATTGACTTTGCCTTGGCATTGTTTCCATGTTGCCAGCACTTTATTTTAATACATTTAGTGTTCACCATGATGTAATGCTTTGTTATTACTTTGTGTCCATTACCTGTATTTCTATGAGACCATGCTGCACATACAATAGACAGCTAATCTCACTCAGTCATACAGCTACACCTGCTGTTTAACTTATTTATTTTCTCCAAAAGAGAAATGTATTATGTATAAATTGTATTGGCATTTCATTACCCAACTTCAGACCTCATCTTCTTTGCAGATGATACTAAATTGATCTGGTCACTTACTTACTTACTCCTTTTCATCCTCTACGGAACATAAGGCTTCATTGCCTTCATTGCATTCAAACTTTGGCAGCATGTTGAGCTTCTTCCCCAATGACAGGTTCATCTTCTCCAACTCCAATGTCACAGTTAAGCACCAGGTGGGCCTTCCAGGGTTTCTTTTGCCTGGTGGTGTTCATCTTAGGGTGACTGTTGTGATCCAGCCCTGTTCCATTCTTAGCACATGGCATGGCCATCACACACTTCCATGGTCACACTTCCATGTATTTTGTCCTAACAATAAAACAAACAAATGACCTAAAAGGCTAAAATGTCCAAATGCTTTGTAGTATAATAAACTAGAATGTCAAAAAACAAAAAAAATCTCCACATTTTGAAGGAAATAGTTTCAAGTACTAAACTGACTAGATTGTTTTGCCCCTCTGATCACAATAAGTCAATATCTCATCTTTGCCCTGATAATCATAAAGTCTATTTTTACACATATGAGGCTCTCCATATTTTAGCGCTTGCATTTTCTCCAACCCTATTAACACTATTTTTGTTTGCTCATTCACCAGATCTGCAAATGACATCACCTTTGTTGGCATTGTATGTTTCTGCAAACCACAAATATATTACATTTCTATGTTTCATATGTATCATATCAACATTTCTAAGGTCATGTTTGATATGAGTTGACTTTGTCATCAGGGGGTGGAGGGGCTGGTGGACAAAACCTAGGCGAGATGGCTGCCAAGCTGCAAACAACTGTTTGAGACCAACAAACAATAACACTGGCTTGTTTTTTGGTGATCCTTTATGGTGTTTTCATCTGCATTTGAGCCAGTAGCTTTTGTGACACCCAACATGGGTGTTTTAAATTAAAACATGTTTTTTTCCTAACCATAAAACAAGTAGTTTTAGTGCCTTAACCCAACCACATATTAACCAGAGGGTAAAGTTTCAATGTATCCGCCACAAAATAATGTACAAATGTAACAAATCTGTGGTTTGCAGGAGTGTAATGTAAAATGCAAAAATGTTTCTGGTAACCTGAGTCAAGCACAGACGCATTCAGTTTTAGAAAAATTATAAATCTAATTTACCACTGTGTTACATCATTTGCAAATTTATTCACCAAAGTATGTCCAACTCTGCTATGATAGGTGGCGATATGCCCCCTTTCAACTTGTGAGTACTGGACCTTTTTCCGGTTGACCTTTTACGTTACAGACCAAACAATCGACAACCAAGTTAGCTACGGTTAGCGAGCCACAAACTGGTGCCATGGTGGACAACTTTACAGCCCTGTGCATTTTGTACTGCTGTTAAATATTTGACTCTTTGAGCTGACACAGCATGAACTGTCTCCTAATCCATCCAAAAATGCACAGCTCTAGATGCAGATTTCACCATGTTGTTATCAGCTTGTTCTTCTGTTACGCATTTAGTGCTGTTCGACTTCTGGGTCAAACTGTGGAGCATGAGCAGAGCGCCTAGACCAGTTTGGGTCCAATTGACTGTATACATTCAGGAGCAACTTGACTCCCAATTGCATTGTCGGGTGTGTTAGTCCAACTTTGAGAACTTTTGGTGCAATTTCAGTGGGACTAACATCTTTACATGTATTTTAGAAGTCTTGTTTTAGTCGGACCAACTCAGTCAATTTATTTTCTCTAATGTCATGTAAACGTATGTGTCCCTTATCCTACTCTTTTCACTTCCAGACTTCCTACACATTAAAGCATACTATACACACTCATTACATAATAATTTACTTAATTTCCTTTCTTTGGCTGTTGTGTGTTTTCTGCTTGCTTGCTAGATTGTTATTTGTCCTTCAGTAATGTTTGGGGAGGACATTTGAGCTTAACAGCTGTGTTTCTCCATAGCTGTTTTGTATCAGTGTTTTTATGTCATGGCTTCTGTGGATTAACTAAACAGAGTAATTAAGGCTTGCTTAGTGATAATGAACAGCTCACTTGTTTCATGGTAAAACAAATTATGTCCAACATGACTTAATGTAAATGAGGGAGAAAATCAGTCTGGATGGATCTCACAGCGTAACACCTCAAACAGCAACATGCCTTCACATCTCTGCTAAACAACCAGGCTACACACTCACATTTATAAGGTCAAAATCATTGTAGGTGGCTGTAAAATTTCACAGATGACTAGTGCGTTGCCTGCCAGTACGTTTGGTTGTTTAACAGCTGCATGCAGTCTTAAACTTACTCTGCCTTTGTTTGAAAAGGACAAGTCCCTTTTCTGTTGCCCGCAATTTACATCCAGCCTACCATAACTCTAATCCTAACCTCCATCTTTCCCCAACCTTAAAGGGACAGTTCACCCAAATTTCAAAAATACATGTTTTTCCTCTTACCTGTAGTGCTATTTGCCTTCACTCCAGTCTAACAGCTTCTGGTGCTCAAAGCGCCCCCCAAAAAAAGAAAAAAACTTGAAAAAATAAAAGGGAAAAAAATGAATTGCTCAATTGGTTGTGAGCACTTTCATGGAGGAATTATTTTCTTTCCACACACACACACACACACACACACACACACACACACACACACTCACTCAGTCCTGGGTATTTAGTCTCACTCTACCCCCCACTACGATGCCCCTGACCCAGCCTATCCTTCATACCTTCTATCGTCTGAATAAATATTTGTCCCTCCTTGGAGTACCACATAATTACTCCTCCACAATTCCCTCTATGACTTCTGTGGGAATATCTCATGGAAAGTTAATTTGGTTCATTATTACATTGATTAGTCTGTGTTTTATGTGTAATAATTAGATCAATTTAATTTCATATTATTTACCATTGCCAAAGGTGTAGTCCTCCACCCAGATGTTGCTGGGTGCAATCCAAATTTACTGATTGCAAAATATCCCTAAAAATACACTCCCATATGCAGCTGAAACCTCAGAGAAGATATGCTTTCTGACATCAGGAATGAATTTCCATGCCCAAGCATTATTTCTCCTGGATGTGTTGTAGTTTAAAGTATTAAAATCAGAAATCTTATTAGCTTTGCTTTGCGTAACATTTGTAGCATAACAAGTGGAAGTGAAAGTCTGTAGAAAGCACTTGTAGTGCAACGTGGTGAGTTGTACATCTTGCCTCCGATTAGAGTCTGTTGACTGATTTGTAGAGCTCTGGTGGGGAGACTATTCCTGGTGTTGATAATTACAGGAGTCTTGTTGTACATTTCTAGAGATCACCGTGTAGTTTGCAGATCAGAAACAACACATCAGTTTGTTGTTTTCTATGCTGTAGTTGTCTTGATAATGTTTGATTCTGCTGAGGTGTATCAAAGACATATTTCCACCTCAGTGTACAACAAGGTTGTATTGCATTGTACTTTACCTCACACAATGAAGATGGCTATGTTTCTGGAGAAACCATATATAGGCTATTTATTTGTTTTGCACACATTTGGGGAAATATGCCACATTTGATATTTTCATAGTGATGTATCACAACATTGTCCGTAATAGTTGGTGCCACAGGCTTTGTGTAAATTCAGCCCAGGTGCCGGAAGAAAATGTTGTCATTGTACATTTCTGCAAACCACAAATACATTACATTTGTATATTGTATACATTTCATATCAGTGCTTCCAAAATGGCATAATATATTAACTGGCTTTTTCATCAGGAGGTAGAGGGAGCAGTGGATGGCATGTTACCAAGGTGAGATGCCCGCCATGCTACAGATCACTGTGCGGGACCAAAAGACAACAAAAACATTTTTTTAGCGAGTCACTGCTGCGTTTCCAGTTGCTTATTAGCTAACAAGCTGGGTGTTTTATTGCTACCTCTCACTAAAATGAAGGCAGTGCCACAAAAAAGAAGAAATTGTTGCACTTCCTGCCAAGATTGTGCCACCATAAGCAGGTATTTGAAGCCAAAACATGATCTTCTCCTAACCATACCCAAGCAGCTATTGTGCCTGAATATAAAGACATGTTAACCTAAGATTATTGAAACGTAAAGACAAGTGTAAAGTTTCAACATATCCTATTCATAGTACTGCACAAATGTAATGTATCTATAGTCTAATGTTTATTTTTGTGTCTAAATTTTCGAACTGATCACTTTATTTGGGATGAATGCAACATTATGATGTTAATTGGCACCCTTGATGAAAAAATGTTTCTAAAGCAAAGACATAAGTCAGTCCTATGATATTTTTTGGATAGATGCACGATTACTAGGCAGCCAAAAATGGCCCGCTGTTCTTTAGGAAAGCTGCCTGTGTCATCTGCTTTGTTCTGCTTTTAACAGCAGCTGCACTGAATCATATGAAATGTTAAGATGTTCTCGACTTGTCACATCTGAGACGTGGGTGCTAAGATCACTTAAATCTACATTATTAAATATCTACAATATTAAATCTGATTAAGTATCTTGGATTACTTAACTTACTCTATTTCTTCAACTGCTCTCAAAAAATAAAGACACCCAGCAGGATCTGAGCCTTGTGGATTATCACCATGTCATACTGGATATCCCAGTATCATCACTGAAAGAGGTTTTGTGTTTCAGCTAAGGCTCTGGTTCCTCTTAGAAATCTGAACTCTGGGTTTGTTTTTGGTGACTCAAAAGAAGATGATGCCAGTGCCGAACCAAGGACATTCTGTGCCCTTGGCAAGCTTCCCCTGATGACCCGCTTGTAAAAAAAAATAATAATAAAAAAGAATATAATAATAATGATGATATCTTGTATTTATTCATTATTATTAAGAAATGAACAAAAATAAACAACTTGGCAAGCAGACAATAATAACAAACTAACAAAAGAATATGGTATGTGTACATTTTGTCCTCTTTTTTTCTTTTCTTTTTTTCTTTTAATTGTGATGGTCATTATTGTAACTATTTCTTCTTTTTTTGTACCGCACTCCAGATGGCTTTTTCCTCTTCATTTTGTCTTACTCTAATGCTCTCCACATACACTCCACTATACACATTAATGCTGTAGGATGTTCTGACTGTGATGATAAGTCACTGATGAACACATGATCTTTGAATCATTTTCCCTTCATATTTGATTTTATTTTTAATAAAAAAATAAAAAGACTAATTGGGGAAGGGGATTGGGGCTTCATATTTCGCTTATAGGAAGATCAGCCACTGGATGATACTCAAAGGAACCAGTTTTCACCTATCTCTTCTATTTCTTGAAAATCAAATATATTTCTTTCTAACATACTGCACTTCACACCTAACACTTCACATTCAACTCATGAAATATTAAGTATAAACACTATTTTACATGTGAAAGTAATCAAAAGCAACTCTTTAATCTGTTTCTCAATTCAGAACGAAGCTTTCTTGTTCCCGTATTATCTGGTGTATTTGGTTTCCACCTAGCACCGCAGTTATTAGGCTGCACTATATGATGTCATACCCCCTGCCAGTCACCACACACAGGCTTTGGTGGAGGCCCGTCCGGCTGTATAGTGTGTTTACAGTCATTTCCTTCTCTTCCTGAGCTGTTAAAATGCACACACACACACACACACACACACACACACACACACACATACACACACACAGACTTGCTCTCTCTCTCACACACAGCCTTCTGATCTACTTCTGATTGTATATTTCAGTTTAAAGTCAATTCTGGAAAATGCAGTCCAGTGATAACAGTTTGTGTCACTTTCTTTCCACTTTGTTCATTTTGGCTACCACTGGAGGCTGAAACTCAGTGTTTTATTTTTATTTACAGACTGGATTTAAGCACCTTTTTAAGCTTTGAAATGAATCCCTCTGACATGTAAACATAGTAAATGTCTCAGTGAGAAATGCCAAACTTAGTTGAGTGTCCAGTCGGTAATTATTTTATTTTTATTTATCTTATTTTATCTTCACTTTGTTGAGTGTGGACCCAAAGACTGAAGTCTCTCATTCTCTACTTTTAACTGGACGTATTTAAAGATGCAAAACATGTCTAAATTCATTAGAAGGTGTTTGTGTTAAAACAGGATTGTTCAGTCTAGTGTCCATTTCTCCGCCCTTTTGCCCCCCCAGGCCATTCCAGGCCATTCCAGACCAGACAGGGGCCAGACTACTAACTGTTTACGAGCTGTCTGTCTGTCTCAAGTTCAACTGCAAAGTCCAACCTGGGAAACAAAAAGACAGTCCGCAATGCAGACAGAGGAGGAGGAGGAGGCGGGGTGGAGAGAGAGGGTGGTAAAAACGGTAGGGAAAGTGTGTGTGTGTGTGTGTGTGTGTGTGTGTGTGTGTGTGTGTGTGTGAGCGTGTGTGTGTGTGTGTGTGTGTGTGTGTACATGTCAGGGGTTGGGTCCCCTCCTTTCTAACGCTGTCCCATAAAACACTGCAGAACAGAACAGAATTAGAATATGTGATAAAATACCAACTATTTTCTGTGTTAAACATTTTTATTCTGTTCTGCTCAGGAGGATACAAGAGTGATGATGGAGGGCAGGAAGGAAATATGATTCAAGATGGAACCAGCACTGCAGCCGTCTGTCTGTCTATTCACTAACAGTCAGGAACTGCTATATCTGTATGCCAACATGGAGAAGACAGGCTCTCTGCTCTAATGCAGTTTCTGACAACAGGTGCAAAGTTGTACCCAGAGCATTCCTCTGTATTTCATCACATCACAAAAACTGGGGATCAAAGTTTTCACACCTAAGATAGCAAAAATGTTACCTAAATAATAATATCAAATCCCCATCACTTGTTTAAATAGGGCCTCGTAGATTTCAGATAGAGCCTTCAGATTATAAGACCCAAGACTGTAGTCATGGGGACTAAATCTGCCTGGCAGTCTCCCACAGAGAAGACTCAAAGATTTAAACTCATTTCCCATTAAATGATTTATCATAAGAAAGCACAGCTATATTGTATATGCTGAATTATTATGCATCAAATGAAAGCTACTGTCTACATTAATGGCCAATGCAGTACAATGGTAAAATGGTTCACACTTACCTCACATAGACTATATAACCAGTCAACCAGGTCTCAGTTGGTCAGTGACTTCCAGCGTCTGATACCAATGAAAAAAGTCGTCCTTTCATGTCGGCATGATAGGCGGCCAGTTGCCGTCGTTGTTTAACAATGACCGCAACCAGCAGCACCAGGTGAAAATGCGGCCAAACAGCAACATAGGCTAAGGGGGCAGAAGTTGGACTACGGCCAGTGGGAGAGGTGGAGGACGGGTCCAACAACCACCGACTTTCACCCTGGAGGCTGGTGTTCATTTCCCGTAACATTGTAAAGCCAAACCCTGTTCTTAATCCCACCATGTGCTTTTGTTGCCTAAAGCCAACCATGTGCACATGTTGGCAAAACATAACCACATTTGCATTTGTTGTCGGAGGAAAAAATATATCAGTGTGCAGTGTTGTACCAGTGTACTAAATTTATTTTGAAAGAGACTGTATGTAAACTGGACATTTCCTGTGAAAACAGAAGTGTATTTTGAAACAATGCATCTAACAGACTGACGCTGACACGTTGGCCCAGAACGTCGACAGCCAACACACCCAGGGTACCTTGTATGTCATATGTGGACGTGGAAGGTCAATGACCAAATGTCTATATGCGACAAGATCGGAGTGAGAATTTGTTGAACAAATATGACATAATAAAAACATTAATTGAATACGCCACACAGTTGTTTTTCACTGGGTGAATATGTGGTTAATTAACAGCAGGTAACTTAGCAATGATAGCAAACATGTGTGATGGTTTATCACTTAGCTCTCGCAAATCCACCCATTTTTACAAAAAACACTTGGAGTAGGCCAACACCACTTGGACAAACCACACACACAAGTAAGACTACCGGTAGTAAGGATAACAGCAATTTGGTTGGATTTCTGTAACCTGCAACACAACTTAAGACTAACAAAGTAACATCATCTGAGAACAGTATATGTCAAATTGACATTGTCTTGATAGGTTTTAGTCACCCAATGTCACAACCTAAATTTAACCAAATATCGACATTTAACAACGGTGGTGGCCAACAAACATTTTGTTAAGAAGGGTGGACAGTTTCGTCCAACATGATGAATGGATTCAGTACTGAAGGGAGATGTGTGAACAATTCAGCAACATGCTTTAATTTAGACACATTTAATCATATTAGAGATTTTTACTGACAGTTTTATTAACAATGCAACTTAAAACAATGCAAACTTTCAACTGTTTTTCTACTAATTTCTCATACTTTCTTTCATTTTTTTTTGTGTGCGAGTATCCCTCTTTGTCTGCTGGTCTTTTTTGTCAGTGTTCTGGTCTATTCTCTGCTCCCAAATTTAACTGGACAGGCTCGAGTCATTAACTGTTGATACACAGCCCGCACTGTAATCAGTGCCAACACTGTTTGTCTGCTGCTGTGCACAAAACAGACAGAAACCCAGGGAGCATCAGATTGTTTTCTCAGTCAACTACAACCCTCAATGTATCTCAGATTCATATGGTAACAAATGAAAGAAATCAGCTTTTCATTAAGTTCAAAGGTGAAAAAGGACTCTCACCTTAGCTTGCATTTTGTGATGTGTTATTCACGATGTCTTTCTGATCATTTTGAGGTTTTAAATATTCGAAGTTTAAGTTTTTGTTTGCAGCTCCTTTAACCCCAGACACAGAGCAGTGAAGCCACACATCAATGAGGCAGAGCCTGATTGGTCCTCCTGATTGTATTCTCTACACTGATTGGTGCTTTGTAAATGAAACCTTATTATAGAATGATGTTGGGGACAAATTAAGCCTTTACCTTTTTTTAAAAATGAAGGTGCAAGAATTTTTGAAACTTAAAAGAAAAGTCTCACATGAGTAACTCATTTGTGACTTACATTGCTAATGTCAAAATATTTCAACAATGCTATGTAATGATTTTACTTTCACTCACCCTTTCCCAAACTTCATCCTTTCACAGGCACTTTCATACCGACTGTCATCTCAGCTGTGTTTGCTCCGTCTTGGCTCTCCTCTATCATCCATCTGAGGTGGTTTTTCACCATATGAGAGGTGCTGACGTCAGCCAATCACCGCCCTGTATTATGAGCGCATGTGCTGCATTTTTTTTCAGCTTTAAAAACTACATTTACCTGCAGAACATTGTGATGCTCATTACTGTAACCATGATACTTAAGATCCTGAACACCTCCCAACTGCGCCTTATTGCGCACTGTCTGATGAAGACTTAGGAATCCGGATATGTTGTTGGATAAAGCAAGAATAATTTGATGGAAACAGATATTTATTTTACCCGAAGTTACTCCTTCTTATTAGGGGGGAAGCCATGACTCACAGGTATATTTCTTCCAATCAATTCATTGTTGTCATTGTAGATATTTTGTTGTCGCCACGCGCCGTCGTGTGCTTGAGTACAAATTATGAATCAAAATGAAGCTTGGGGCCTGTAGTTTAGCTTTATGTGTTAATTTCCCCTATTTGAAAAGCTTAACCAAAATAATGAAGAAACCCCGACGTTTTACCTCCAGTTCAATATGGATCTGTTTGAGATGCAACATGTTGTAAGTACCAGCCATGGAAGTAACCACGTATTTCAGACATAAATAAAAAGAGCTGGGAGATAAATGTGGCGTCAGTAAATAAAAGTCCTCTGAAATTAATAAATGTGGAATTATTAAATAAAAGTTCCCTGAAATGAATCCTTTGAAAATCGTATGTATGTATTTATTTATTTATTTACTATTTAGGCTATAGGTTAATTTATATTTATACATGCCACACTAATTTAGCCTATATTACATTTAGTGTTTGTTTTCTATTTCTTTCTTCCATTAATTTATATTAGTCATAGTCATGTTTTATTTATGTTTTTAATTAATATTAACTTAAATGGCATCCCATAGTAGTGGGGTTCAGACAGTTCATCAGACTTAGTTTAATTAACATGACTTCCGGTTTAAACCACGTTCACTTCCAGTCTTCTATCGGTATACAGACAGGTAATGACATCTCTGTACACATGTAGAGACCCTGCAGCTTAGGCAACCATGAAGCACAGCCTGCTTTCGGGGGAAAACAGAAGGTGTGTCCAAACTGGTTGTACAATGACCAGACTTTTTTAACTTCACCACGACATTAAGGGAATACATGAATAATGGTCCGATTGTTTTGTTTTCTTTTCTTTTCTTTTTGTAAATATCTATGGAATAAAGTTCCTGTCCCTTGTCTTGACAAAGGATGATCTTGTGTGTTCCAGTCAGTAGCAGAATGTAGCTAAGTACATTTACTCACTTTCCTGCTATTTAACAATATACTCTGCTTTTTACTGCACTACATTTATATGACAGCTGTAGTTTCAGATATAATAATATTTTACATACAAAACACGTGATGAGCTTATAAAATATAATGCACTGTTGTAGATCACACCACCCAACTGTATATTAAATAGGTCAGACTAGCTCCACCTTGACCAACTGCAACAGTAAAATGCTGCTCACACATTAACGCATGCTAACATCATAATGATCCAGTAATCCAATGGTAGCACTCACAGGGTTTAATTTTGTATCTGTTAGATCCTATGAATAAGTAGGCTATATTTCTAATAATTTTATTGTATATATGTGCGGATGTGAGATGACTTCTCCATCTTCCAGCTCTACTGTAACTCTCCAACTTTGCTCTGAGAGTGCAGCTGTCTTCAGGCAGGAATGTAAAGTGCTCTGTGTCTATTCACTTGTGTTTTACTATCACAGCAGGTCAGACCATGCATCACTGACACCAACATCTCTGCTCCACTCTGCTGAAAGAAACCCAAATCTGTGAATGGACTTTTTTTTCTTAAAGAGGGAAACAGACCACAAATTTTGAAAAATAAGACATAAAAAAAAAATAATAATAAAAAGATATATCTCTCCCAATTAATGTATTATTATTATTATAATTATTATTTCCTCATACTCTCTTATATTCACTTTTATGTTTATATTTTATAACCCTGTCTCCTTGAAATGAGGTGAGGCCTGACCTTTGACGTCTTTTTTACTGTAGCTGTGGTGCTGTGTCTTGACTGCAGTTGGCAGCTGTCCTGGAGTCTGTCTGTCTGTATGAGACTCATTTCACTAAATGTAAAAATTATATTGTCGAAGCATGTTTGTTGGTGACTCTGATGAAAATAGAATAGCTCAAAATCTTTTTTCTTTTCTCAAACTGGGTTCTAATTATAGTAACCTATTTGTATTTGTTTCCTCTCTGACACACTAAACCCTCTGAAATGTTGCATTTTTTTAAACATTTTTTTTACCCTTTCTAAATTAAAGTGTGGATATTTCAACCTCCCTTGCCAGTGGTGGAATAAGACTTTTTACTTAAGTGTACGTACACAAGTATTATCAGTAAAATACCTCAACTGTCAAAAATATTCCTCATGGGGAATGGCAACTTTCAGATTATATTACTAGTGTATATATGACATTATTGCATCACTATTACTGATGCCTTAATGTGTGTGCAGTATTGTATATGCACATGTTAGTTAATCAAAGTGGAGAACATTTAACTTGTTTATATATTCTTAGTTAATCTATGTGATCATATATTTTGTATGTAAAATCTTATTTTGAAAAAGAACTGTGTACAGCTGTCAGATAAATGTGGTGCAGTAAAAAGTACAATGATTCAAAAATGTTCAGGAGTAGAAGAATGAATAAAACAATTCAAGTAAAATACACGTACCACAAATTTGTACTTAAATACTGTACGTTTTACCACTGCTTACAGCATACTTAAGAAAGTCTTATTCATATTTCATTTTATTTTTATTTCATTTAATCATTTTAAGTTAAAAGAATCAACTTCATACATGGACATTTTCTTTATTTAGCTGCTTTGATATTTTTCACAAGTGCAATGAGCCACTTTTGGATTCTGTATATATTTCCAACATCATTTACCCCCTGCTGTGCGTAATAACTTACATGCCAATTTAATTAAATTATTCCCAACTGAAGCATTTCATAGACACTTTATTTTCAAGTGTAAATGTGATATTTTCTATTTAAAAATGAAATACAAGCAGGTGAGAATGTGACAGAACCTAATGTGTGAAGAAAGTGTTTGTTATGAATGTAAAAAAAAAAGAGCCTAATGTAACGTGAAAACATACGTGATGTCAGCATTAGAATAAATGCATATGAACTGGCGTATGGTTTTGTTGTGTTGTGTGGGAATAAAGTAAGACCACATGAGTCGGGTTCTTCCTCCTCCTCCTCCTCCTCCTCCTCCTCCTCCTCCTCTCTCTGGTATTTGGACTAAAGGGGAGAAAGAGCTTTATGAGCTTCAGGGCTTCCGTCAGTATTGTTGGTTTTAAAGGAAGACAGAGACGGAGCAGTAAAGAGAGTCAACAGGCCAGCAGTGCACACCGCCGTTTGTCAAGTTCAATGTTAATGTTTAACGGTCCGACACACACACACACACACACACACACACACAGAGGAAATTAAAGTCAGTTTAACAATGACCGGAATCTAGGTCCTAGTTTAAATTACATATCTGGTTGAAATTAATATTTCCCTGATTTGACTTTCTATTCTATTCAATTCTATTCTATTCTATTATATTATTTTCGCCTTTCCTTCCTAAAATAGTCACTGCTGGCCATTTCACTGTAGCGTAATGTTTGTGAAAAGGTTTGATGTCACTTCCAAAAGAACCTGAAACTCAAGCGCAGTTTAACCACGACAGCACCGCCCATAAACTATATGTTCAGCAAATTATAGTCTTTTTATTCTCAGCCATATGAATGAGGACTAATTACAAATCTACACTGACTATGTATCTCTGTTATAAATGACGAATGCCATGCACATGCGCATTTCGTCTCGTTTACTTTTTCTTAAGGACATCTGACTGCAGTAAATTACAAAGATCAGATTTTGCCGTGTAGACGATGTGTGTATTTAACACCGGGGGTAAACAAGGTGACTGTAACCTCTTTTCGGTCACAGAATATATGATTTTGTTGATTTTTTTATTCGATGATTTAACATCATTTAACCACTTTCATAGCTGTGTAAATAAATAAATTAAACTATGTAATGTTTAAAAAGTAAAAATAGCATGCGCAAATAAGATGTAGGGTTTTCTAATGGGATACAGAAATGCGCTCGTGCTCTTATTTGGAAACCAACGGCCTAAAATCAGGGCTATGGGGACATTCCATATGAAATGTTTTTGCACTTTTTTTAAAGTTTTATTTTCATCTTTCGACAAACGACAGGATAATTCAGCCTCTTCATTCAGACCCAACAGTTTCCTGAGACTATGAATTGATATTTGGGTCAGCCCTATGAGATATCACCATAACAACACTACCGAGGTCTTGAGAAGTTACTATGCTGAGAATTTCCTGATTTCAAAGTATTTGAAGCGAGCCCTGCAGTGAACAGGAAAATAATTTTCCATAAGCGTGTGCGCAAAGCTCTGGCGCAGCCTCTCTGGTGTGTTTGTCCCTTTTAGAGGACGCGTTGGAGCAAAAGCGGACGGCCTGCACCATGACCTCTACCATTTCATGCATTTCACACGATTTCAAATATTGCGTATGTTATATTGCATTGAATCTTACCTGGAGCGATAGAAATAAGAAGGACGCAAAAACATGATGCAAAACGCTTAACACACCGTGTTCTCCTTAGAAATAATCTGACTCCATGATTCAGTGCTGAACATTCACGATTCTGTAAGAACCAAAAGAGGTTCCGATTTGCTGAAATTTGAATGACACCACAGTGGGCAAATGACAAAGTGGAGACTGTATATTTCAGGGGAATGATCCTTACTGTCAGGGCTGTGTTGACAGATTGTGGATTTCAGACTTCAGCTGATGCTGCACAAAGTGCTGAGCGTTTTCAGTTATTTTGCTTTATGCTCTCAGCTGTGATATTTGTTGACAAGTTGACAAGTGTTCCACATGACACCAGAACCAGTCAACACCAGCCGGGATCCACCCTCTTCTGTGACACTGACACAGGCCTTGTACGATTGTGAACTCCAGTAAGGCTTGGACATCAGCCACACTATGCAAGGAATTAGGCCTACAATTACGGTCTCATACGCCAGCACACTGGGTTGAAACCTCAGGATTTTATAAGACACACAAACACAACACAAACACCAAACATTATGCTGTGACATTCACTTTGTGTTTGGATGTCAAAATGCTGACGTTTTAAACGTCATCATCTACGAGCCTGGCCACTGTTGCTGCAGCAGATGATGACCTACCATCCAAGCTGATGCAGACAGACATGTATCGTGTACCCGCAGCTCATCGTCACTCACTTGTCGCCGTGAACGCGCCGCAGGAGCGGATCAATGGCGCGCTGGATCCTGCTGATGAGAGAGCGAGGAGCATTCAGGCCTATAGCTGCCGCAGTGTGTGTGTGTGGTTGTATGTGTGTGTGTGTGGTGCTGGGGAGGGGGGTGTCTCTCTGTCAGACCAGACGACACAACGCTCTGCTGTCGTAAAATGTTTGCAGGAGATTTGAGTGAGAGCCCAGCCTATTGCTGGTCACGTGACTCTCAAGGTCAAGGGCTCTTCTCGCTCTCTCTCCCTCTCTCTTACACACACACACACACACACACACACACGCACACACGCGCGCGCGCGGGCACAGCACCCACAAACAGCAGCGCATTTGAATGCCTCTATTCTATCAAATTTAAAGATGCTCAGGTCATAATAGAGACATCTTTAAAAAAAAAACTAGTTTTAATTACGCACTTTGTTTCTTGCTATGTCTCTGTTGTCTTTGCCAGTTTCTCACTTCAGGTGTACAAAATTAATCTCCCTAATTTTCCCTGTAAACATGGGCGTAACTTTGGTTTGAGAAGTTAGGAGGACCAATAAAATGTCTGAAGTGATTTGAATATTACCCCCCGCATTTCTTCATCCAGATAACCACAACACAATCTGGGAAATTTTTCAGTTGGACAGCATTAAATATGCTTATTTGTGGCATTTCTTTTTACATTTATTTATTTATTTATTTAGTATAGCTATATTTCACATTCTCAAACAGAATCTGACAGCTGGCCAAATAGTAGTGTAATAAGCCCGATTTTTGTGGTCACAAATTTGTATTTACACTGTAGCTTATAAATATTTGCAAAATCCATATTTGGATTTGGAAATATTTCCGTATTTGTTTTTGGTAATACATTTCCACTAGCCTATAGAAATAACGATGAATTTGACACTTACTGTAATTCAATACAACTTCAGATTAAACGCATGTTTACCTGGATCACATGAATAACTGGTAAACAGTGTAATATGCAGAAACGGACAGCAACTGTTTAAGTCATTAGTATAACTACTGAAGGGTTACAGATCAAGTTTAAATAATTCCATGTAATTATGTTTTACTTCAACACTTTTCAAACAGAAGTATGACTTTCTCGCGCTCCGTGTCTCGACACCTGATGGTTTCAGCACTTTACAAAACAGTCCTGAGTTGTTCTGATGACTGGAGGCTAAGTTTAGCAGCTGGTGGAAGATACAGTTCTTAAATTAAACCTTGACACGAGGGAGACAAAGAATATCCTACAGTAATTTCTGCTCACGCTGATATACATTTTACTGCTCATGCTGTGATACCTTGCTTTGACTACACGGCTTAACACTTTGGGTTAAGAATGTTATTACTTGGTCAAAATAATGGGAAAGTTTGTTCACACGGGTCTATACAGGCCTGTGGAATGACAGTAAGAAATGGATCACGTTACTGTGGTGATGTTCCAGAGGGTGGCCTGGCCCAAATATGAATTCACAGTCTCATAAACACTTTTAATCTGCACGAGAAGTCAGAATCCTCCTGCGCTGTTTGCGGGTATCAACTTTCAGCCTTTGTTGTGAAGTAAATGCGGATTTGTTTGCACATTTTACGGGCATAGTTTGGCGGAGGAGACGACAAGACGCATATTACGCACGACTCCAAAGTTACCAGTAAACATATTAATGCATGTGAAGATATAAGACCTACTGGAGACTCCATCGGGATTAAAAGGGTTTATTAAGTGTTGCACTATACTTTGATTACTGGTTTACAGGCGTTATAAACAATATGGACAGCATAATAGTGTGTTTTGGGCTATAGGCTACAGGGCACGGAGAACACTGACAAACAGTAAAACACAGACAGTAGACAGGACAGTTACATCAAAGCAGGCAGGAAGGTGCTGTATTTACATGACGCCTCTGAAGAGACGGTTTGGTTCTTTTCTTTAATCTTATTTTGTCCTTTATGTCCTTTTTTATTCGTATTTTCTTCCATTTGTTGACGCACGCCGGTACGCACAGTCACAGTCCCTCAAAAGTACCACGTCGTTCTTTTCCACATTTTTTTTTTGTAATTTCTCTCAGTTCATATTTAATGCATAACACGCAAATACACCAAGATCCTTCACTAAATCGTCCAAAGCGCAGGAACCTGCATGCTACGGAGCGCTGCTCTTCACTTTGGCCACGAACTTCTTCTCCTTCACCCTCCTGTTCTGGAACCAGATGGTGATCTGCCGCTCCGACAGGTTGGTGGCGGCTGAGATCTTCCTCCTCTTGTCCTTGGTGATGAATTTGTTGGCGGCGTATTCTTTCTCCAGTTCTTTGAGCTGGAGTTTGGTGTACGGTATCCGCTTCTTCCTACCCCGACGGAAAGGCGAGCCGTCGTGCTGGTGCGCCACCACATCTGTTTAAAAAAAAAGAGGGACAAAGAGAAGGCGGTCTGAAGGGAAGTTGTGCACACCGGGACACACTGCTCGGTTCCTAGCAAAGTTTAATACAAGCTAAATCGTGCTGTGTAGACTTTAGTGCCGGCAGCTTAAATGAGGTGGACGGCGACTTTATGCTTGGAGCTGATTGGACATCCATCCTACGACACACAAACAACATGGTGGATGTCTGTAAGCAGCACGACCATGCGGCTGCACGCTCAACCTGACCTGCACCTTCTGTCCTAAAATATAGTGTGCATGTTTGTGTATACGCGTGGATATACTCATTTGTATTTCATTGCATGTGTCCCTGTGTGATGAATAAAGAACGATCTGTAGAGAGCTTCTTTTAAAACCGCAAATGATTGTGCTAATAGATCTAATTAATTGTTTGTCCGCCAAGTGTTATTCTTGTAAGTTAACAGTGCTCTATGAGCATTAGTCACCCAGTAATTAGCTGATCATCAGGTTAACAAGTAAGTCACACGGTACCAGGCAGCACATGACCTTTTAATTAATAAACAGCCCTTCCCTAAGGAACACGAGGAGGCAGGATAAATCCAAATATTATTATTGTCCTCTGCAGTAACAGATAAGACTGCACAATACACCTCTTAGTTATCATACACTTACATGCTCCAAACAGCTTGTCATATTTTGCGCATCAGTTGCACGAAACGCTGTCAGAGCAGATGGGATTGTTTGAGCTTTGATTAACAGCCACTAGTCTCTGCGTGAAGCACACTGCTTCTAAATCTGTTGCAGGGAGAACTCGTCATATTATCTGTGCAGCTTTTTTCCAAGTTTATGAAGACTGTATTTGATTACCAGAGCATATTAATCATGTCATCAAAACGGCTACTTTAAAAGTCTATAATTAATACTTAGTGACATGTCACACAGCAAACGTTGTCTGTCTAGAAGTAGGCCTGTGTATCATTCTGCATACCGAAGTTTCTTTATAGGTTTAAAAGGAGGATAAAAACAGTTAATTACCAGCCAGAGCGGATTTCCAGAGGTGTCCGGCCTGTCCCTGGTCCTTGGAGCAGTACATCTGTCCTCCCCAGCCGTTGGTTAGAGCCCAGGGCTGGTAACTGTCCATGGGAAGCAGGGTGTCATGACGAGGCTCACCGGTGCCCAGCGTTTGGACCACCGACACGTCCAAGTAGCTGGCCATGGACTGATACGGGCTCGGATAGCCGTGGTAAAAGGCGAACTCTTTGGCCCGGTGGTTCGGGTATTCGTCAGAGTTCACCGTTGTGTCCATATACTGGGAGCTGAGCGCGGCTCCCGCCGCCTGGGTGCAAGACTTCAGAGAACCCCGCCCCATCCTGCACGGATAGTAGCCGTTACCAAAGTAGCTGTACGGTAACGCGGTAGCAGCCGAGGAGCTCTGGTGCGGTACGGCTGCCGCCGGGCACGGCCCGGCCGCGCATTGCTTCCCCGAAGAGGCGCCTGTCTCGCTGGAACCTGCAGCGGACACGTCCACTGTGGAGTAGCCAGCCGAAGAGTGCACCAAGCCGGACGGGTGGCCGCCCAGAGCAGCGGCGGCCGCCGAGTGTGCCATAATGTTGCGGCACTGGCTAGCGGCGAAGTTGCCGCTGCCCACCAGCCCCTCCATGTTCTTGTTCAGGTCGTCCAGATTGTTGTCATACACAAACATTACCGTTTCCGCTGGCCAGCGAGGGTTTAGAACCAAGGAGGCGGTCATAGGCGCTCCTTTTCCCGGTCTGGCCTCCGTTCCTCTCAGACTCTGTCCGGTCCTGCGCGCTGAGCTGCTACATTGGCTGAATGAGGGGAACTGATGCGCGTTTGTTCTCCCCTGATCGTTGGCTCTCCTGCTCACACACAGCTCAGGTAATTCACATGTACAGTCACGCGCACTGTCACAGCACGCGTGCGCTGCCTTGTTGCACCGTTTAGTGACGGTGCTCGCTCGGAGGCAAAGACTCCCGGTAACCGGCCGGACCTCCGGTTACATCCTAGCCGCAGCCTTGACGCAACAAGCCCTCGGGACCAGGAGAGGAGGGAGGGCGCGTGTCCATTGGATGAGACCGGATGATCACGTGACGGGGCAATAGAAAAAAGAAGGGGAAGAAGAGACTTGTTGGGGATTGTCAGTCAAAGAAAATATTTTTATGAGGCTCGAGCTGTGGCACGAGAAGAGCATGAGCTTCGTGAGGCGGCTCAGCTCCCTGAATGTGCCGCTTGTCCTCGTGCAGCTGCATTATGCCAAACTGAAGTTTCTGAACTCCTGCCGCTGCCATGAAGAGTGATACAATCATTGTGACATAAATAAATAAATAAATCAGTTGAACAGACATGTTTTGTGCTGTGCGTAAAGACGCATGGGGAAACGCTCGGTAATCGGTATTGCCAGAACTTGAAACAGACTATTGTATATAATTCATGTTATGTAAATGTTGTCTTATGCCAACAGTAAGTGTGAATACACATGCAGTAGACACGGGGATTAAAATATTAAGAAAATAATGCCAACGAGTTTAACTTTTCTAAACTTTAGCATCTTTTAGATATTTCAGCTTCGGTGTGAAAATGTTCAGTATTACACAGAATAATGGACACATTTACAGACTAATAACCGGCGCAGCCAAAGGAATGACAAAAAACGTTTATCGTTATCATAAAAGTATTGAAAAATAATAACATACCCGCGTTTCAAAAGAAACATTTAGTTATTAAAATAATTGTACCCGCTTGGACATTTCTCAGTCCGAATTTATGTGTGCTTTTAGTCTGTCCCGCTCTCACACCATCTGACTCTAGGAAGGTGAAGGGGATTTATGGAAGGGATTTGGAGGTCTTAAGATTTGAGAAATATGGCTTTGGTTCAAAGCGCTTCGGAAAGGTTTTCACGGCACTTCTGAGCCACGTTATTTGCGTAATCATTTCGCTGGCTGCTTATGGGTTTGGATTTATGTGAAAGGGGGTCTCAAATTGCGCCCGGTGCTGTTTGGAATGAATTCTTCTGGCGGTTTTTGTTGCACAAAGAGCTTTAAGGTATGTTAGGATGAAACTCTTCGTGCACCCGCTGACTGCGCTTTTATGGAGTAACTGTCACTTTCCACACGTATTAACTGCAACGACAAGTGTGTCAATCTATGTTTAAAACATCTTTTGAGAAAGAAAAAATTACAATAAGTGACAGCAAACAGGATCCAGTATTGTCATAACAGTAATATGTTAGTTTTGGCAACTTAAGTAGGTTAGTTTTACAGAAAACCAAGTCCCAGTTGAACATCTACGATGCGTAAAATACGTCATGTTTTTGCATATTGCCTCAAATAGAATAATTTAAAATAAATAATATTTTATAGAGATTTTTAGACATTATTCAAGTTGTTTTCCACACAAGTGGAATCTGTGGAAATCATGACATTACGAATAACTTCTGTGGTTGGACAAGTGTCCCGCCGCTCATCATGAGCTTTCATAATGCTGAAACTTGAGTGAGTACAGCAGGACTGAAGGCAAAAGCCGAGCCCTTCTAAGCGAATGAATGTCAAAGGTGGGCTTGTATTTTATCTTTTTTGACTTTATTTTATTTTGTTTGGTTCATCCGGGGATCCGCAACTACTGGCTACTGCAGTGATTACTTCCTCTACCTTTCCAGGGGCCTTTGAAGAAGTTCATGTCACATTGTGTGTGCACCGCAGAAGTTATTCCGTTAAACACTCTTTTTTGGCACTTTATCTCATTTTTAAAAGGCAGTCTCAACACCGTCCTGTGGCAGCAGAGGACAGAAGCAGGTGTGAAACTGCTCGAGATGACGGAGGCGGAAGCTGGTGAGGATTTTACTTCCACTGAGTAGAGACTGCCAACCTGGATCATGGCAGAGGTGGAAATAAATCAGCTACTTGTTTGAGTTTAGTGGAGACTGAATCAACAATAAAGTAATATAATACACAATACAGCATGTTCTGAGAAGACAATAACAAAAAGATGCATTAAAACGTAGAAGCCTATATTATCGGAGAATATGAGATGCCTCTGCGGTCAAAGCAGCAGCTCAATTTTAATTTAAGGCTTTAAGTTATGTTAGTTTGTGATTTGGTTACAAGGGATGACTGGGGAAAAGTCAAGACGTTTGCTCGTAAGGCCTAGATCTTCTTCTTCTCCTTCTTCTTCTTCTGCCTTACTTAATTTACATTTTTCCGGTTTAATCTTTGGCAGTTACGGATGAAATGATGAATAAGTTTATAAAATGAAATAAAATAAAATAAACAATACATTAAAAGAAATTATTTCTTAACTGAAGATTCACTTTTTGGAATGGGTCTTGATAACTCGTTGAAGAATACCGCAAGGTCCGATGGAAAGCTCCAGAAAGAGCCGCATTGAGAAAACCTCAGCCAGCCTGTTTTCTTTTGTTTTGGGGGTTGTTGTTATAATAATTATTGTTTTACTTTTATTATTGTTATTCGTAGTAGTAGTAGTAGTAGTAGTATTAACATTTTATTTTATTTTTTGCTTTTTTTCCTGTTTGTTTGTTTGTTTTTGCCAAACTACTATTCCAATGTCAAGATTCAATTTTCAAGGTCGGGTAAAAGTTAACTCAAAAAATAAGATGAGATTTCGTAATATCGTGGAAGTTGTTTAGGTTTTGAGAGAAATGATGCCTGGTGGACACAGAGTCACTGATAACAGATATAGAAAAGAAGGATATTAGCTCTTGAAATCAGTTGTGTGAACATACTAATATGTATCTGTGTATGTTGCAGATAGTGAATGTGATCGTGTCCTCCCTGTCTGTGTGTGCGGTGCTGTATTCCTCCATCCCATCATAAAAAATACCTGAACATTAGTTCACTCACTGACGACTAAACTGTCACTATAGCTGGCTCCTGGTTTTAAAAAGCTTTGCACTGAATTGTCTCGGACCTGTTCTGTGGGCCTGACAAATATAAGCACAGACATCCGCGCGCACACACACAAACCACCCAGACAGCCAGTCTCTCTCCCATAGTGTGGTCTGCCGGGGGGGGGGGGGGGGGGGGGCAGACTGGCCCCCGAGGGTCAAGGTCAAGTTTAACACGGAAAGAGAGAGGAGGGGGCAGACAGAGAGAGAGAGACAGATGTAATGAGCTCAAGTTCAAGGCCACCGCACACCTTGAAGCTTCTTCTGTTTCTGTGCGCGCGCGTGTGTGTTTGTGTGTATGTGTGCGTGCCTGCTACCACGCAGATGACAGGGCAGACGCCATGCTGTCTCAGTGATGGGCACCGACAGCTCCAATATAACCAGTCTAACCAGTATAAGGACAAACACCCCGACCGCTACCCGCGCCATCAATCATTAACCAAAGATATGCTTCAGTATTATAGGAAACTCAATCACAGTCGGAGAATCCTTAAATCCCCCTAAATATAAGCACATTATTGAGCCGCCATTATGTGTTTTACTCTGCCTCAGCACATTATCAACACAGTGTCAGTTAAATAGCAGCATTTCTCAATATTTAACCCATAGCTGTGCGCTGCTTTAAGGGCTGAGGGTCGTCAATTACCGCATCATGCACATACTAATGTGTTTATATAAGAACAGTTATAAGTTTATGATCAGTAATACAGTATGTATAGGTTTATGATCGACACAACGACCCAGAATCCCCGCATACATTTGCTTTGCCCTCTAATGAGGAGACATTTAAAAATGCGCATTATAGAAAAAAAAACTGCTAATGTAACTTAAACTGCTTTATCCACAAAATCCTAAACCACCAATTAAGAGATGTAATAAGATATTAGGCCCATATAATTATTATAACTGCTCATACAAGCAGCATTGTCTAATTACCAATTATAACTCACCTCCATGCTCCCTCATTTGTTTCGACTTAATTTGGTGTCAATCTAAACTTAAATATGGCTTCCTTTATATCTGGGGCCTACAAGTTTACAGTACCTTGTATTATCATAATTTTACTCTCATAGAGGCATAAGAAAAAGTCTCGCAGCTTTTTCGTTCTAACTTTTTTTTAATCCTGCTGCTGATCAGAGGAGGGAAACACGAAGCGCTCCGGGAGCCATTTGCGCATAGTGTTTCACGTGATTTAAGTAGATTTGTATCACACACGTCCTTCAATCCAAAATACCTTTTTTCATTCGTCAACAGGGAATTTGGAGGTAAGAGAGTTCCCAAACACAAATACACTCAATTCATTCACAAACATATCTAAAAATGCAATTATAATATTGCAGGAGGAGAGCTGAATAACACACGGCGGTGATGACTATATATGTCCGCAATTCGGCTTTACAAAACCCCAAAACGTGTCCACTGAAAGCAATTCGGCTTTACAAAACCCCAAAACGTGTCCACTGAAATGCTTTTCTTTTTTAAAACATTCACGTCAAGACACTAAGAATCATGGATAATAGATACAGAGGTAGGTGAGGTGATAATGATATTTATCCAACTGGACCTACATGGGCCCAAGGCCCGAAGATCAGGGCCCCTACAACCAATCAGAGCCCCTGAAGTGATTGTTAGTACTGGTAACACTTAATCTGGATAGTCCGCCCACAGATAGTTTATGGAGTATTTGTTACATCTCAACAGCTTATTAGTTGAGATTCAATAATTCAACTGTTTCGCTTTGTCTGTGGGTGTTTGCATATAGAGTTTATGTGACAATTCATTACTTATGCTTAGAAAAATATAGCTAGTTGAACCTGAAGTATTTACTCAGCCCATGCACTAGGCTGAGTTCAAGTTCAACAATATTATTTTTGAGAATATTTAATTGTCGTCTAAACTCCAACATCTAAAGACAAAGCAATACAGTTGAATTGTTGACTCTCAGCTAATAAGCTGTTGAGATGTAACAAATACTGTCTCTATCTTTTGGCGGACTATTCCAATAAAGTAATTTATCCTTTGAGCATCTGCTGCATACTAAACCAGTTAAGCAGATAAAGCCCAAACACTTAAGAAAATATAACCTGCAGCACAGCATTTCGTCTGACTTTATTCAGCATTTGTGGAGAGTGTCAGGTTGGAAATGCTGTGGCAGGAAACTATGGGAATGACTCAGACAGCATTAACAGAATACTGAAGGTCAGCAGCACTTTACAAGTTAACCTGCAACTTGTAGCTAAACAAGACGCAAAATAATGTGAGTGACAGGCGGGGGCCTAGTCTGGAGACGAAACCCGACGGATATGATTAAATGAGGAGACTTATATGCGATTTTATTACACAGCTCAAGACTTGATGCAAATAAACCAGGTAACAACAAAATCTACCTCCAATACATTGAATAACATGCATTATTGCGCCATTAGGTCGAAAATATCAGTTTGTCAGATAATGACAGTTCCGACACTTAAAATCTCTTCCTGCACTTTGACTTGAAGTCAGAATGTATTACATGCACCTGATAGAGCATGTTAGCTCCGGCCTCACCTCATCCTCTGTTTTGCTTTACTTATTGTCTGTTTTGCTTTACTTATTGTCTCTTTTATTTATCTAATGATATTTTTTATCTATCAACCCATATATTGTCGGTATCATCGCTGTCTCCCACAGCAGCATGACTCCACATGTCTCGTTTTCCAGCTGTATTTACTTTCTGCCATTTCAATTCAGTCCGAACAGTCAGTTGAAACTCAAACATAATTTCACCTCCTAATGATATACAATCTCTGTGTGGCTTTCTCTAAAATGTAGTCAGTATTCTCTTTGAGGTTAAGGCAGTTCAGACACTTTGTGGAAGATCCTTTTAAAGGTTGCAGTCTATCAGGAATGTCTTGTATGCTGCTGGGGACATTTTCACATTAAACACCTCAGCAGGTGAGATGCTTGGTCAGCAGCAGAGCCCCATTGTTCCAGAATTAGCTGACTTAAGTTCAGTAAGTGAAGTGCAGCAACTGACCAGTTTGTTCTGTCAGTCTGCCACACCTTCACACCATTTAGATTTCCTTAATGCCTCTTTATTCTGACTTCAGACTCGGTCTATCCTGCAGCTGCTTTGCATTCTGCTCTATTCTCTGCAAACACTGCAGGTCTTGAACTTGACCTCTGTGCCTAATTGATGGATTTCAATTTGGGTCTTTGCAAGGAGCATGTTCTTTTCCCAGTGATCACCTCCTGAATATTTAGACTGTATATATAGTGTGAACAGATTGGTTAAATGTATAATCCATGGGATATCAGTGAGGGGGAGAGTGGGCAATGAGCCACGGGGGTGGTATTTATTAAACAATTTTACTTCCCAGAGCCTGCACAGTGAGAAACTATACTGCATTTTATAAAAAGCAATGCAAGTTGTGAGGAACTGTGCATCCTTGACCAAAACTTTACCCTCACCTTAACCAAACAAGCTACTGTAAACCAAGTACGATACCTGTGTTAATGACGTGATGAATTTACCAAATGATACAAAACACATTATTAACTGACTGGTTCAAGTACTTTAGTTTTTAGTTCATCTAAGGTGACCTTTGACAGCTGGTTTTCATGAGGCAACAGGAGCTATCATCAATATGAAAATAAAGTCAAAATTAAAAAAAAAAAAGTGTGTGTGTGTATTGTGAAATAGTTGAACATTAAGACATGCAACAACATAGTAAACAAGGTGAAAGTATTCAATTGTGAACAACTTCCCTGATTTTCAACATTAGACAAACTTCAGGTTTTTCCTTTTCCTTCCTTTTGTCATTTTCCCTCTCTTTATATCTTCTTTATGGCTTTTTCCACCCTGAAATGATTGGAGGCCAATGTTACTGATTTTAAGACACTGTGGTATTTTCTGATTTTTTCACTTAGGCAGTGGTATCATGTGAAACCAGACACCCTAGGGCATTCATTTGTACCAACCATATTGGTATAGGTTGCCTGGAAGGGGGCTAAATAACACTTCAAAGTTGAGCTAAATTTTGGCAAGGGAACAACTGACGTCGCCATTTTCAAAGGGGTCCCTTGAACTCTCACCTCAAGATATCTAAATGAAAATGAGTTTGATGTGTACCCACAAGTCTCCCCTAAACTTGAGAAGGGTTGTTCCATGGGAAGTAAATATTTTGCTTCTCAGAATCAATGTAATCCTTCAAATTAAAGCTACATATTTGTCTTATTAAGGAAAAGGGCAACCTGCCTCTTTTGAAGAACAATGAATCAACTAACATGTATATCCAGATATGTAACACATTAAAACGGGATTGCTGTGGAACTCAAAATGTTAACCTTACTGGTATTAGTCTATTCACATCAGATAATTAGTCAAATTAACTGTGAAATAAGAAACCAAAGTAAATCAGTATATGATTCCTTAACTCTTATATTGACAGTTTTCAACCCTATGTACTTTAACAGCTAAATCGAATTCCTAAAATTCACTTATGGCTTTTTTGTGTTGGTGTGCCACCCCGAGATCTTCAGTGGCCACATCTGGCCACCCTTATAAAACATTTCTGGGGGCGCCCCTGTCTTCAGGATACAGCAGATGAACAGGGTACAAACTGATTTATTCATTTCTCTTACATTTTTTCAATGATCATATCAAAGACTAAGACAACATTTAAAAACCGTAATTAGCTTCTGTTTACATGCTGACCAGACTGAGCTGTGGCTACAGTTACCTTTGACCTCATTATACTGATGAACTTTACCTGCTGTTTAAAAAAAATATTCCTGTTTGTTACTTGAACTTAAAATAACTTTATCATGTTATGGGTCAGTTTTTCCATCCTTAAGACATGATGATCAATCAGACATCTCCATGACAACTGAGCAAACTCCATTCACTAAGGAAGACGATGAGATGCAGCTGAAAGCAGGAGAAAGTGGACCTTTAGTTTTAGTTTGCTTTTTGTTTTTTTAGTTTAAAGTTTCTGCAGTTTTGTACACTATTTATAACATTCAACACTCAACACCTAATAAAAAATGTACATAATATATAACAGGCTAAATGGAGTTTTAACATGTGTGTGGTATCACAAACTCAGGACAGACGTTTTAGTTGAAATTTTTCAACTCAGTCTACACTTCAGCTTCTTTTCTAAGTTCCACTATAACCTGTGAGCCTTGCTCAGCTTTGAGTGAACATGTGGGTAAACCCATGTTTTGTGCCTGCAGCCATGGTGCAGCGTGGTCGTCGCTCCGCCTCCATGCAGCACACAGCAGCCTGCCAGCTTCTCATTCAGCTCCATACTTCATTATTACTGCAGCTCATTAAACTGCCTGCAGCCGTACCTGTCGTCTGTGTGAAATCAGGTCATGAAACTGGAGAAATTGAAGCCTGGGAGGCTGGTTTGCTTCTTTAAACTGGTCTCCTTGATGTTCACCAGTGTAGACAAGGGCAGTGGTGACAACAAGCAAACCATTCTGTGGCTTAATAAACAACCTGCTGCCAACACACTGACATCCATATGCTCTTGACTGTATGCCTCACTTACCTAGAAGGCAAAATTCTTGTTGAAGGCGACGATCTTGTTTCTCATTTAAGAGCTGGTAATCTTAATCTAGCTACTGATCTTGAGCTGAGATTTTGATTTAGTCTCCATTTACAAGACAGAGCCTTAGGTTGAGGTCATGATACAGGACTCATCATAGTAATAATTATTGCATCTCAGCTGATATTGCACTTTGATGGTGCATATTACAAAAGTTGTAGAACAAATGTGTATTTAATTGACCACAAATCCAGAGAGATATAGTGAAGCTGGGGCTTTGAGTCCCTGGGCTACTGAGGCATTGTGGCAGTTGTCTTCAGCCTTGGTTGTATGACACAATATCAAAAAAAAAGTCATCATCACCATCATCACTGGCACTATTACTCCCAAACAACAATATGAACAGACATTTTGACGGACTGCTCTATAAATTCCAAAATATGCAGATGTTGTGCCTGCCTTACGTGACAGTGAATTTGATGAGAGTAGGCAACATATATAGTTTTGTATATTTAAAAAATGACTTAAAATACAGAACACTCACAAAATGTCAAATAGGATTTCATGAACGTATTTTCTGGCTATACCATCTCATATTTCACCATTCAGCACTATTTCACTTGATCATCTCACTCTCCAGTGTTGTCTAAACTTTTTATTTCCAACTTTAAAAAAATGCCTCTGAGAAAGTAGGCCTACTCTCCTTTTCATTAATTATGTAGGAGATAGTTAATTGACAATTCCATCATAATGCCTCACCTGCTGGTAGTCTGAATCCATCTCTGCAAAGATTCACCCCTATTAGCAACACCATCAGCTCTTTCTGTCTCTGCTGTTTCTTTCTTGCATGTACAATAGCATACTGCCTATGCCAGCCAGCTAACTAGCTGAGATTGGTCCATGTGATAGCATAGGCTTATATGAGGCACAATGTGATGCAAATGTAACAAGCTGGGCAACGTTTTAGAGAAAATATGGGGATTTATTTTATTCACAGGACATTAAACTGGTTAAATATTTTATTGTTAATCATTTCCACAGCTAAAAAGACTCCCAACAGCAGAAGCTGATGGCACAGCAACAACAGTGTCATATGACAGGCGTCAAGTTCTGTCACAACATGAGTCATTATCCTTTTCCTCCTGAAGGGCAACTCAGCCAGAGAGGGCAAAGTTTTGGCAACTCTAGTCTGTACCTGTGCATGTCCCTGTCATACAACAATTTTTAACCAAGCAGAGACAAAACACATAATACGCTAAAGTTTAGCATATTATGTGTTTTGTCTCTGCTTGGTTCAACTCTGGACTGAACCAGTTTTGTATTGTTTAGCCACTAAACAATACAAAACTGGTTCAGTTCAGAGTTGGACGCTCAGTGGCGTTTAAACTAAGACTGATACACTGTAAATCTGTGTTTGATGGTGGTGTTGATGAGCTTAAGATCATATATTATCTGTACAAACATCTCATCTGCCAGAGCAGCAGATACATGTGTGATTTTTGCAGGACAGTAGCCTACAGCCTGCTCCTACAATAGAACCGAGCTGGGCTTGTGTGGATGGTTACTGTCCCTGATAAGGCTATAACTGCTGAACACTGAATAGTTAACTTTTCTTCACTCTTCGTGGGTCTGCTCCCTCTGTGGAGACTAGAGAACACCCACAGCATGAAGACAAGACTTCACAGGTTCAACAGCACAAATCAGATGACCAAATCACTTTTGATGAAACAGCCTTAAATGACATTAGATATGCAAACTGTATGAGATCTAAATGACCTAAATCTAAATTAAAGTTGTAATTACAGACTAGGGAAATGTTTTATCTAAGTTATTTGATTTCTGTATGAAGTTTTGTTTGATGTCACGTGTGACATTGTGGTGAACATCAGTGTTATTATTTATCTGTTTATTTACTTACGTATTTATTTATTTATTTATTGTTGCCATACCATGAAACAGTAGGCTATACTCATTTCAACCAAATCACCAAGGCCTTAACTCATATTTAGGAAATATTATTATCATACAGTGGTTATAATGCAAGCTTTTACCCAGCATTCACTGTGTCCTGTGTCCTTGAACCTGACCTTGTTAAGCATTTAACAAGAGTAGTGACTGTGTGTGTGTGTGTGTGTGTGTGTGTGTGTGTGTGTGTGTGTGTGTATGTGTGTGTGCAAATATGGGATAACTTGAGAAAGAAAGAGCTATCATATTACCACAAATATTAAAAGGCCTACTTGTACTAACACCCCTGTAACTCTGTAACTGAAGCATTCAGTAGTTCACAGTTGGAAATTATTATTGAAATTGACTTATTTGTTCTGATTCTGTGGCTCTGATATTAAAGTAGAATCTGCCTGTGCTGTTTCAGAATAGTAAAACACCATCTTTTGTTGTATTTTGACAAACTCCCCTACGTAAGTGACATTTATCTCATTGATACGACAGAACAAGTAACTGATGTGATGATGTGATGATATCCTGTGCAAACAGACTGTGTTTCTGCGGCTGCTCACCCACAGTGAGCCTGAGTGTGTTGGGCTGTTGCAGAATGTTTGTCTTTGCCCTGCTGCCAAACATGAAAGTGGTGAATATTAATTCAGCAAAAGGAGAGCTGCAGTGATCCAACAGTATGTAGAGAGCTACAGTAATAACATCTTAATAGCAGACCTGAAACGATTTGACAGTTTATCAATTAAGTTGATTGGTAGGAAATTAATCTGCAGCAATTGCTATTGTTTGAGTATGTTTTTAAGACAAAATGTCAAATATCGATGTCGCTGCTATTAATATTGTTACATTATTTCCACTGCTTTCCATTTATCATTACAGTTGCATAACATAGATAAAATACAGTCTACAACAATAACACATAACTGTCCAAATGAATGTATAACTGTGTGTGTGTGTGTGTGTGTGTGTGTGTGTGTGTGTGTGTGTGTGTGTGAGTATTATGTCAAGATGCTGTTTTAATTATTTGTTTGTTTTCATGTTTCATGATGTTTCCCCCGGTTTGTGACATGCACAAACACTGTTTCACTGTCATTTCTGCTCAGCTCTGTGGAGTTTGAGATTAATGAATCAAATTTTGCAAAGTATTCATCTCTGACAGCATTATATTTTTCACATTTTAAGAGGAAGTCCATCTCTGTACTTCTTATATAATCTTTTCTCTATGGCTATACTGTAGTCAGCAAGTCTTATTTGCTCAGGTTCTGTCTCTTCAATGTGTCTCTGACAGTAAAGCAGGGCTATTCAATTACAAATTCAACTGGGCACGATTTTAAAACCAGAAAATGTCGATGGGCCAGACATTTCAGCAGTGCTTGTGTGTCTGAGTGTGTGTGTGTTGTAAGGAGGAGGTCAGCCCTGACATGCAGAGAGCAAGAGAGAGGCTGCAGCATGGTGATACATGAAACTGAAACTTTAAAATGTAATGATAAGAGCTGATAATGGTGGAGCTTATCACTACAGTTTTGATTAATTTGTTTAATACCGGGTCTCAGCCACTCAGAGGTTGCTTCTGGACCGCATGTGGCCCGCGGGTCGCAAATTGAATAGGCCTGCAGTAAAGAGTTATTTTGCAATTTAGGACCATATGGCAATTAAGTTTGAGTTTTTGATTCGTCTAATCTTGCAGATAGGCATCTTTTGTTCATGGTTTGGTCTAATTAGTGAATGGAAAGCACTGCTGTTCAGAGGTTGAACAGTAGTTTGACGTCCAGTTGACAAAAGGGATCAGTTCCTGGGTTTGTAGTGCCTGAAACCTCAGTCTTTGGGCCTCGGTTTGAGGTGCAACCACATTTTTTTTTCTTTAATGTTAATCCCTCTCTCAATTAAATGTTCAACTCAATTCAATGTGTGTGTGTGTGTGTGTGTGTGTATGTGTGTGTGTGTGTGTGTGTGGTGTTTGTCATAAATGCACTGTATATATACCAGTGTCATAAGGTAGGATGGGCCCCAGTGTACGCTATTATGACTGGCCTAGTGCACACTATCGTGCGCATATCATCTCATCACATGATCAGAGACTTGCCATTGGATAGCATCAACATACATATTACCCAGCCGTCATAACTACATATCTGTATATAACAAAAAATAAGACATTATTAATTTAATTAAACAAATTTAATAGTTGATTTGTAGTTATAGAATAAGCATGCAATTTTGTTATAGGTGCTATTGACTACTTTACAAAAAAGAAAAACTAAACATGACGGAGATGGGTTTGACTTTTTCAAGGGCATTTATAGCAAATGGCACTGTTTTTAATTCAATGACTTATTCTTTGAAAACAGGCATATTTTCAAGGTGGCAATCACTCATAAGGGCCCATTCCCCACTCAACAAATGGTTGGAGGGCCCACTGTCTCTTTGGGCCCCCCACCTCACGGGCCCCTGTTCAACCACACTGCCTGCACTGTCTATATTTACACCCCTACCATATACCTCACTTTGCTTGAGATCAATAAAGAAACAATTAACAACAATATATTTATACAAAATCATAGATGTAATTTGTAAAGAAAAAACTATTAAAAGGCAGAGTGTGAGCTGTGGGTAGATGAACTCCAGCTGTGATGTGTCTCTTAGGCTGTGACATGTACTCACATATCTTGCTGCATCATTGGCACTGACACTATTTTCTCTGGGTAGATGTTGTATTTTAGTCTGGTCAGAGAGTGTATCAAAATTTTGGAGTTCACTTTTTTTTTTTTTTTTGTTTAGTTAATTTTTTTTAACTTTGTTCTGATGTCTTCATATGTGCTACACTGTAGCAGGAAATGTTGCTCTGTCTCCACCTGCCCCTGTGCACAGAGCTGACACAGCCTGTCTCTCTCCACCATAGGGGGTCTCTTTATATTGCTGTGCTCCATATGAAAAGTGTCCTGAAATCATTTTTGATATGACTTGTCGCTATATAAATAAAATTGACTTGACCATCTCCAGCTCCCCCAGTGTCAATATTTTCTGGTGTTCTTTGCCTTCTACTATAGGAAACTGGATATCTTTCTGTTGGACTGTTGATGGACAAAATTAGACATTTAGCCTACAGACTATTCTGGGATGTCCTCCTTTTTTACATATCTGTTCAGAGGGTGTTATGCTAGAGACTGTAAGCTCATTAAGACAAATTTGTAATGTTGGGCTTAATGATATTAACTAGACAAACTATTAATGAATCCAGAGACAAGAAAATCAGCAGATTCATGATAACAAACATAATTTAGTTGCAGCCCTGGTGAATGGGAATGAAAGTGAAAATATAGGCTACTAAACTTGCTGAGAAATACAACGTCAGTTTCGGACAGAACTAGAGGACATGTTAATGACAGAAATGTAGACCCAGGTGTGGCTGGAATGACCCTGCTGTAAAAACGCGCCTTCACATCAGTCATACAGTAAAGATGGGACAGCAAAAATGATTCAGCAGTAGGCGCCTCGTTATGGCAATTTAAATGACGTATCAGTGTTAGAATTTGCTGATTGATTAATCATGGAGTAGTCAGAAAACTTACATGCAGGCTACACCTAAATGTGGAAACCAAACGATCAGCTGATGTGCTTGACCCGACTCATTGGGGAAAAATGAAATTAAGTTACACAGGTGATGTGGTATGAAACTACAGGCCTGCAGCACGAGACTGTTTTGTTTTTCAATCTTTTTTTTATAATTGCTTATTTTGGAGAATAACTGTGGATGATGTTAAATAATATGAAATAGGTTTTCTTAACGATACTCAGAAGCGTCGGAAAATGGATGGATGGATGGATGGAGACGTAACACTCGGGAGTCTACATTAGAGAAAATGTATAAGATGCAGTGAGCCTGTAAAACCGTAACTATTAGTAAACGCATTCAAATTACAAAATCAGCACTAAGAGAAGGAGACATGGATGAACTAACACTGTCCGCTAGCTGGAAATCATTTATCACAGAGCGGAAGATTTTCATAACGAAATAAAGTCTTTTTTTTTATTATTAGTGCATTATTATATTACTATTATTGTTATTATTATTATTATCATTATTATTATTAGTAGTAGTAGTAGTAGTAGAAGTAGTAGTAGTAATATTAATATTAAAGTTAAATGAGGTCGTGCCTGACTTTGTCTTTCTTTTCATGGGTCACCAAACTCGGTGTGACTTTATGAAAGCCTCCACGCTCCATGTCCAGGCTCAACCCAGTGTGTATTGATTTCATTCATAAAACCAAGGTTTGGGCGTTCTTCGGCTCCGTATACGTCTACTGTACAAGAATAAAACTTAAGAAAATCGACCGCATATTTTAGGCTAGCATGCGATGTTTGTTTCTTTGTTGTTTTTTTAATCGTTTTAATTGAAATTGAACTGAATTTCGCAGATAGTCCTGTTGTTAGTGCCATCTGCCTCATAGACACACAACCCTACATGCCACGCGCTGGCCACTGAAATTGCGGGTAAATGAGAAATGTGTCTGCCGCTGTCCCCCAGAAACTGAGCAGCTCCCACGGTGAAGCATAACATGTCAAATCATGTTCATTCATACCTTTATTATACATTTTGCTATTGTATTTTCACTGTAAAACTTATTTTTGGAATAACGTTTTAAATTAACGTTATAACTGAGCAGATTCAAGGCTTCACAGACAGTGGGCTCTCCTAATGCAGCTGAGACATAACGAAAGGCAGCTAAAGGCCGGAAAGTAGGCTATGTTATCTGTAAGCTGTCTTTATTTTCTACCTATGGTCCAGTAGTTACGCATTATTCAAAGAAGCTTTATTCAACCCCAATAAATGTGCAAATTCAGAATTCAGAGAGTAAATTCTTCGTTTCTGTTGCGTTAACCATTTTTACCTTATTTTTCCACGCAGGTTTTTAGATGTCAAGGACTACCATCATTTTAGGCTTGTTTCTGATTTGCTCCCTTTGCTGATAGAATGACTAAAATCCTTCCTACCAGGTCAGTTTGCAGCATTAACTCACTCCATTAAAATAAGAGCTGCTGCTGTCAGCCAGTCACGATGCAGTATTGAGAGGACACTGAGACAGGTTTTCTGCTGACAGACAGGATTTTCATGAGGTCTATGATGGCAGCTCTCTCTGCGTGATGTTCTGTTCCCTCAGCGGCCAATAGGAGGGAGCCTTGTACCTCAGTCTGCAGCTCAGGTGATCATCCTGGCTCACATACAAACACAGTTATAAGAGTTCTGACAGAGAAATCAGACTTCCCTCTAAATGTGTAGATTGTATACTGGATATGAGAATGCGATTTTTTTTAACCAACTGGTAAAAAACTATCACTGATTGCATTTCTGTCTCCACTACGCATTTCGGTGTACATGCGTGTTTCTTCCTCCTGTGGATACATGGTCAAACGTGGAGGATGTGGCATCATATTTGGAGTATTTGCAGCAGTTCTGATGGATTCTGAGAGCAGAAAATGTTTCATTAACTTAGAACATGTAAAACAACAACACTGCAATCAACCAATTTTGTTTAACTTGTTAAACTGAAAGGTAATGCACTCTGGGAAACTCCACTCAGGCTTTAGACATTGATCACACCTGCATTGACTTGGAAACCTCAGGAAGACCAACAGAGGACGGACAGGAATGCAATAAAGGTCATGTGTACAGAGTGGACAGGAAAAAAAAGTAAAGTTACAAAATGGAGAAACATGATAATATTAGCTGGAAAGGCTGTGAACATATATAACGAAAATAGGATTTACTTTGTAATTTTTATTTTGGTTTTCTTCTCTTGTTTTGGTTGTTTTTGTTTTGTGATGATGATGATGATGATGATGATGATGATGATGACGTTGATGATGATGACGTTGATGATGATGACGATGATGAAGGAGATGATGATGATGATGATGCTTATTATCATCATTATTATTATTATTATTATTACTGTTATTATTATATAATTGACTAATGTGTAGATAGTTCGATACAGCAAAGTATCACGATGATACACGGACGCCAAGTATTAATCCTTTATTATATACATTATCAATTTTTGTAAATACTCTATTGAATACAACTTTTGGTTCTAGAATAATAAAATCAATTGCTTTTTTAGCCCACTAGGTGATGCTGATGGGGGTTTTTTTTGTTGTTGTTTTTTTAATGGTGAGGTCAGCAGAGGTCCCAGTCGGTGGCATTTGGCAGGAAGTTCATCAAAACAAAGATGGAGACAGAAGTGCACCGTCTGCGGTTACATCAAATGTCTAGACTCATTTTGGATTTTTTAACAGTGAAGGAAAGGAGGACTTGGATATGACAGATGAGATTAGCAAGCAGTGTCACACTAAAATAGACTAAAATACCAGGTATGTGACTCCGTCCCGACATTTTTTCACTGACACAGCCGTACCTAAGCTCTACAGAGGAGTGAAGCATAACGCTGAGGAATCTTTGAGTCCAGCAGGAAGGGTGGCGTTAACTTGTGAAGCCTGGACTTCAAAGTCAGTGGATTCATAATGTGACTATAATGGCACATTATCTCACAGAGGACTGGTGACTACTGTCTCATGTTCTCCAAGCTAGAGCAGTACACGAAAGGCAAACCGCAGCATATTGCAGACCTGTTGACAAAGTTTTCCATTGGGGAAATAATTTGCAGTTAGAAAAAAGGTAATAAATCACAATATATCGCAATATATAGTATCATGATAGTCAGAATATCACAATAATATTGCATCGTGTCCTAAATATCATAATAATATCGTATTGTCTGTCCTCTGGTGATTCCCACCCCCTAAAACTGACTCGCCCAGCGTGTATTATACAGCCATAAACTACCTGGTCTTATTCCGAAGTCGTTGAATATCAGTGCTTGGGCAGTGACTTCTGCATCAGACACCAACAAAAAAAGCCATCCTTTCACGTCGGCATGTGTCAGCAGTCGGTGTAACGGCACCCAACAGCGCGCGAGTGTTGGCTAAGTGTAATCACGTGCCTTTGTTGTTGAAGGAACAAAAACAACAATTTGTGGTGTTGTACTGACGTAGTAGGCTACATTTATTTTGAAGAAGACTGTATGCAAACTGTACATTTCTTGTGAAAACAGAAGTGTATTTTGACACAGCATTCCAGAACGTTAACAACAGACGCACCCAGGCTACCTTGTGCATCATATGTCGACATGGAAAGTCCACGACCAAGCAGCAATATGTGACGTGGTCGTAGTGAAAATGTGTAGCCGCAAAAGTTGCCTCCAGCAGCTTTTTAGGCATGAAAATTGGTTGTTCTCTACCAAGACATTGCTGTTTTTTCTGCTGTGATTGTGACCTCCAAACTTACTCATACTGATTCTAAAATTAAAGTATTTAAGTGCTGGAAAGATGTTTTATTCATAAAAGAAAGAATTGAATGCTCTTGCATTTGTTGCTACATGACTGGAGAAAACAGAGAAAGAGAGCTGTGGTATTTGCATTTGCTTAAGAGGTAGAAAACCTGAAACTACCAGAATGCACTGTGCTGCACTGGACCAAGAAATACTCCTGCTGGTGGGTGACATAATGCAAGCTTGGCCTTTTTTTTTCTTCTTTTTTTTTACTTTATTAATCCCCAAGGGGGAAATTCAGTGACACAGGAAATAATATGGCAGCCCGCAGGTAATAACTGATCTCAAATCACAGGCAAACGGTAAGCTAAAATGTGTTTCTGAAAACATACAGTAGCCTATTAGGCGAGAGGTAGACAACACAGTCTCAACACAATGGATGGCTCCAGAGGCCAGTCAATCCCCATAGACTCACATGTTAAAATGTGGCAACTTTACAGCAGAAAAAACATGTTTACAGCCTGGTAAAAAAAAAAATAATAATAAATTCTGGTCTCTATAGCTAATTTCCCTCTTCGTAATAATTGGACAGAGAGTGAGTGAGTTTGAGTGACATGCTGTCTGTCAATAGTGTCCTCAGCTACGTTTATATGACAACGATTTCAACTGAAAACGGTAAACTTTAGTTGCGTTTTGGCCGATCTTTTACACGAAAGCGGCGTTTTGGGTGCCTGAAAATGCAACGTTTTTAAAACAGGTTCCAGAGTGCAACTTTTTGGAAACGGCAGCGTCTCCGTTGTCATGTAAACGTGCAATATGCAGTTCCTCTGAAAACGGAGACTTTTCACACATGCGCATTACGGTTCCAGTCACTAGGCATGCCGACCATCACAACAACAATGCAGAGCAAAGTGTAGATCTGTTACTGTAGCAACTCCACCTCGTCGTCCATCCAGACAAAGTTATCAGTGCATGTTTTCGCCATTGTGTCTTCTTTGTTTTGGTTTGTAATCACCGTGTTGTAGAGGAAGGCGCTTCAGCGCAGGCGCATGGCGTCATGCCGTGGTGTTGCTTTGCAAATTTACACTGCCACCCATTGGCCTGGCGTGCATACTACAGCATTTCCAGTAGATTTTGCGGCTCCGTGTGAACGGAGATCATTTCAATAACGTCGTCAAATAAACGCAGAAGTTTTCTAAAACGCAAAGGACAGACTTTTCCATTTTTTGAGAAACCGCCCCTCACTCCTCCACAGCCCCAGCCTCTCACCCATATGAGGTCACTTTTGGCTCCAAAAAATCCAAGATGGTGATGGCCAAAGTGCTGAACTCGTGGCTCCGAAACAGGATTCCACAAACCAATGGCTGACACCACGGTAGTTACATCCATTGTTTTAACAGTCTATGTCCTCAACACACACAGAGCTACAGATTTACAAGACGCAAGAGACTGCCTACTGTTTTGTATCTGTTTGTGTGAACAGATACAGTGACTGTGTGAATTTCCATCTAAACATGGACTTTTTTCAATAAATTTAGCACCAAAAACATCATATCCTACATTTTCCATGATGCAACTTGATAAGGGTCTTTCGATAGAACCTCTCTAAATATCTGTCTTTTGCCCTCCACATGCTCATTAAAAATCAAATCACTACAGCCAGAGCTAAACAGAGCAAACTATAGCCATGGTGGTGATGATATAATTATTTCCAACATGTTGTAAATTGCTGCTACGTGATAGTCTCCCATTTTTGAGAGATAATGAGTTCTGCTGTCCCTGTGGTTGTTCTTAGCAGCAGCTGCTTTCACTGACTCTTAACACAAAGCCCGGAGATTTATTGAGCAAACAGAACATCACATCTGGGCAGCAGTTCATTCTGCAGCAGCGTCAGCTGAAACACATGAAAGATGAACAGCTGCTCAATTTCACTGATGTATGCAGTGAGAAGGACACTGTGGTAAGCCTTGCTTATACTCGAGCACGCACAGAGGCCTGCATTGTTCACTGCAGTTTTCTTCAAAACGCCAGGGGGCGTACAAACAAAACATGAACTCGCTCTTTATACTACGTCAGTTCATCTAAGCATTGAGAATTGCTGCAGATAGGTTTACATTGTTAGTTGAAAGCCTGATGCGTCTCATAAAGATGCTAAAGGGTGCCTTTGGTGCTGATATCACATGCTGAGGGGCGTGACGAAGCATTCGTATTTGACAACCTGGGGATGAGAATGGGCTGGCCACTAATACTGGTATATTTTGCAATGACGACTATAAACCCCCCTAAACCTCCTATAAAGACACTATACAATGCACCACATCTGCCCCCAAAACCAAAATGTGGCGACCCTTGTAGGTACTGTATAACAGCTGGATACCGTTAGTTAGGACACTCAGCTAGCTACCTGTAACTTTCATATGTAAAACGTTAGGTATAATCATCAGCACAACCATCAAGGCCTTGACAGGCTTCTTTGCCTGGGGCCCCTCAGAGTCTAGGATCACCACTGGTCATGTTGTCATTGTGAAAGTCCCCTTAAAGTTACAATTCACAGTATGCAACAAGTTGGGGGTCATGAAAGAACAATGAAAGAACACCAAAGGCAAAACTGCATGAACAAAATCATGAGGACTGCTTAGTTAGTGTGTTCACTGCAGGGCAGTGTCAGCACAAGTATGGAGGGCAAAATACCAGAGTGTGGTGATAAAGCAGATTCAACAGCCATATGTTTTACAGATACAACAGTATACTTTGATCATCTGATCAAAACTGCCAATCCTTTGGGATAACAGGGTTTGGCAGAGTGAGAAAGCAAACAATGGAAAGCATTACCTCTCAAAAAAGTCTTGGTGCTGAGGCCAATAATAAATACGCCAGTAAGACAATCTCATCATATGCACAGTCACAAATGAAGCTATTTCTTAATTTAAGAGAAGTATTTGCTCAATAGATGTCTGCATGAGAGGTTATTTCTTTTTCTGCATGACATGTGTTTTTGATAAGGCCCCCATCACTGGGAGTGATCTGCTCTTCTGAGACACATTTGCAACAAACTTGCCACTGTTGTCAGTTAATTACAGACCATCATAACTTCTATCGATTTTGGGGCGAGGTGCTAGCTTATGGCTGCTGAAACAAAACAGCTGGTTGGGATCTGATCTGGCTGAAATCTGGATGATCAAAGTAAGTAAGAAACAATGTTGTCCCCAGCTGGCCCAAGCAAGGCAACTTTACACCTACTATTTTAAACCCTGTCAAGCCATTTCACCTTGGAGAACTTTGAATTTAGGTCAGGCATTGGTCATTTGTTAGAATGCCCAAAAGCACCTTTGTTTACTTATACCTCAGCAGGACCTCTCATGGCTGGTCTGTCAGAAACAAAGGTGTAGGTAGCTGGACAGCGTTTTAACATGAGGGGACCTCAAGGCTTAGACAGTCCAAACTGACATCAAAGAACTAGTGGGGAAGAAGGCCGACGGGTGCATCACCATACACCGCCTGCGTCTCGGCTTACATTCACCATCAACTTGGTGTGTCAAGGCCCATAGGACAAAGGTCTGGGTAAATGATTGAGTCAACAAAGCATGTGACTCTGGGGAGCTTGTCAGTAATGAGCAGGAGCTGGCTGGTTTTATCCAACCAATTCTGTTGAACTTTGTTGTTGTCTGTTCAGTGCACAGAGATTACAATGTTTGTCCTGGTTTTGTTTTTATAATGTAAATCTGAATGAAAAGTATTTAAAATTTTAGGTTATGGGAAGCACCAAGTTACAGCTTTGTTAAGTTCCCATTGTTTAAATATGCTATAAGTCTAGTCACTTGACCTTAATCATATTTTATTTGAAAAACTTTGTCATGAATCACAGTCTGGGCTTTTGCAGATTCATCCAATATCAGCATTCTGTGGGGGTGGCCAGATGAGGCCACTGAAAATCTTGACGTAGCACACCAAAACCAAAAGCCAAACCTTAATTTCAGGAATTTCATTGTGCTGTTGAAGTATATACCACAGAGCACGATGAAATTGGAGTAAATACCATAGTTGAAAACTATGTTAATATAAGAGTTAAGCATGCCCCCAGGAAGTGAGCAAACCAGAAGACCAATTTGACACAGTAGCCAAACTGTGTAACAACAACTTCCGGGTCTGTAACATGATGCCATTGGGCCCAAAAAAGACTTTTTGCCTATAGACTCTTATTGGGTAATCCACATCTGTAAATCAGTGGATACATTATTTTTAGTATAACAAATCCAGTAAAATGACTCATTCTACTATCAAGACTTGATCCATTCAGTTTGATAACATCGCTAAAGTCTAGAAGTCTAAGGACCCAATGATGTGGAGAATCAGGGAAACTTTACACCTGGGAAATCAAAGTTTTTTGGTTTTATGGTCCACTGCGCAAATTTCAGAGGAATAAAGGGGGTCCCACATCCAACACTGTTTCTAGTTTTTATACATCCATGGAGTAAAGGAATCACATACTGATATTATTTGCTTGCTTATTTTACGGTTAATATTGCTAATTATCTGATGCACATAGACTACTAGGACAGTTAACATTTTGAGTTCCAAAACAATCCTGTTTTAATGCATGTATCTGTATATACATGTGTTAGGTGATAAATTCTTCTTCAAATAGATTCTTTAAAAAGTTGTCTTTTTCCTTAAAAAGACAAACATAAAACTTTAATTTAAAGGAGTACGTTGATCGTAAGGAACAAACATTTGCTGGAAACAAGCCTTCTCAAGTTTAGGGAAGACTCATGGGTACCCATTGAGCCCATTTTCATTTTGATATCCTGAGGCGAGAGGTCAAGGGACTCCTTTGAAAATAGCCATGCCAATTGTTCCCTCCCCAAAATTTAGCCTAATTTTGGAGTGTTACTTAGCTCCTTTGCAACATGGTACCAATGGATGCCTTGGGTTGTCTAGTTTCACAAGATACTACTTTCGCTACAGTTCAAATAACGAGCCTTCAACGGACTCTCAAAACGGTAATGTGAGCCTCCAATTATTTTTCTAGGGTGGCCAGTGAGGGGTCCAGCAGTTGTATCAGGGTGGCCATGCCTCCCCTTTGAGGCGCCACTGCAGTGATCTCAGAACTACCCCAAGACTTAAAGGTATAGTATGTAATTGAGGAGAAAGATAGTTGGTTTTTAAGTCTCGTGTTTTGGGTTGGTGGTTCTGTTTGACTACCAATCCAATGTTGCTGGTATTTGACAACCTGGGAATGAGATTCAGCAATCAGATCTCTTTCTCCTGAAGTGTAAACTGAACCTTTCAGGGCAGCACCAGTGTTTTAAATCAATATTCTTGTCAGGATGTAGGCTGCTGGAAACCAGAAACATGAATGGAAAGCTAATTAATAACATCCTCCCCCCAAACACTGACAGTTGAGCTCTGATGTATGGACAAGCTATTAACATGGTGTATACAATTGGGTCAGCTGGTGTGTCTCCAAATACATGAGACAAACCTTCAACAGACCTTGAAAAGAAAATGTCACGTAGGACTGTTACCCATCATCTTGAAGAAATAAAGGAACCAATGAGGCTTTAAATCATTACTGTCACTGAAGGATGCCAGTTATCAGGCGTGACTGGTATGAGAACATCAGAATTTTAGATGAAGACGTTAGCATGTGTTGCACACACCCTGCTAGGTTGTTTCTTTTTTAACACATTCAGCATGTGGGTGTACATGGGGACAACACACATATTTTACTTAAGTTCTCAAAACATTATAACAACATGTGCAGTTTCATATGTTTAACACATGTAGCATCGAGAACTAATGCAACATGTGCATTGTTCCTCAAATATGGATATGGTGGAAAAAGGCAGGGTATGAGTGTTTGATCTCTCACACAGATCTGGACACTTCATCGATCTAAATGACAGCCTCCAAACCTTTATTCCTGTGACCTCAAACTGAGGTCACAGCATTTCTCTGACCACCACATGTCCCAGTGTTTACCTCAAAGACAGAGGACAACAACTTTATATTTATCAAAAGGACAGAAAGTGAGCTACTGTGAGTGAAGACACGATGAATCAGTGGCTGAGGAGATTAAAACCTGACACGGTGAGTTGCTATTGAAGAACAAGACTCTGACCTCTGCATGATCCAAAACCATCCTTCCAGCTGGCAGTTTTTCTTTTATTTCCTATTTAGTAGCTTCAAGGTTATTAAAGTCAACTTATTCCACACTGTCTGTCAGTATCAAATATGTTCTGTATCAGCTGTTTTCACTTTTTCATTGAAGCTATGACGTGGGTGAAATGTTAAGTCTCTATGGCTGCAGCAATTCATCAAATGCAAATATTCCAGATGTCTTGTCCATCGTTTCATACACATCTCCTCAAAATTCAGTCTGCCACATTTGGCATCTTTGGAAGCTTTTTGATCTCTATTAGAATTTAAGATACATTTCTGTGGGTTTGATCAAAGTTTGGCTTTATGCACACTAGAGGAAATGTTGGCATTGTACCTTTCTGCAAACCAAGGATATGTTACATTTGTAAATTTCATGCACATCATATTAATGTGTCTAAAGTGAAATAGTGCATGAGCTGATTTTGTCATCATGAGATATGGTGGATGGTGTGTTTCTTAGATGAAATGCCTGCCAAGCTGCAAACAACTAAACTGGTTGTTTTTAGCAACCTGCTGCTACCATGAAAAGCAGGTGTTTCCAGTCAGGATGGTGCCTCCAAAAGCGGGTATTTTCAGCCGAGATATGATATTTTCTTAGCCATAACCAAGTGGATTTTGTGCCTAAACCTAACCAAGCATTTACTAAAGCGTTGTTGAAACATACAGAAATGTAGTTTCATCATTATGGTTATTAGTTTTTTTACTTTATCTATTAGTATAAGTTATTCCTTATCTAACTGATTTTTCCCCTTACAGTCTGTTTTATTTTTTAAAAATTGTCTTTAAATCTTTTTGTTTGTTTTCTTTTTTTTCTGTTGAGGTTGATTTTGAAAAATTTAAAAACTTAATAAACTTAAGTCATAAAGAAAAAGAAATGTAGTTACAAAATGTACACTACATAATTATGTACAAATGTAACATATTTGTGGCTTGCAAAAATGTACAATTTCAACATTTATTCTGCAGACTGAGTTGGGTGCAACCATGGTTTAACAAACTGTAAGACTGTCCTTCCAAGAAGACTGACAGCATCAGTAGTCTTACTAAAGCTCCCAAAACAACATATTTTTACAAACATTTGACAAAACTCTTCAGCTGTACAAAGTTTGACTCTTGTCCATTAGGAAGAAGGGGAAATAGTGTAAAATTATACATCCCTACACAGGGAGGAGGTTGGGGTGAATACCGTTCATTTCCTGTTTTCATCTGTCAGTCAATAGTTTTTTTCTTTCAACCATGAACAGGATTGTTATATAACCCTAACAGTGTGGTTTATATTGTAGCCATGATGACAACAGACAAAAAAAATCTGTCTATGAAAAATGTACAAAACAAAAATAATTGATCAAGGTAAAAATTGGGACATTCAACTTCCTGAATATTTACCATTATCCCTTTCCTCAAACAGTGGTCGAAAAACATTAACATCCTGTCCTGTCAATGAGATAGTTCACCACTTCAGTCCAGACTGAAATATCTCAACAACTAGAAGATGGACTGCTAAGCCAGTAATTTGTGCGTAACCCACATATTTTTGGAATCGTGACCAGTGCACTGATGGGAGTGCGGTCCAGTCAGGAGACAGGATGGAGTGGTAGATGGTTCACAAAACACAGGACTTTCCCTAAGAGGTGGGTGAACTTTGAGGTAACTTTGAGTCATCTTAAGATACGTCCTCACCATGTTTCTGTTTCTAAACTTAACCTCCATAACTTTCCGTTAATTATGTAACTTTATGTTGAGGACTTACAGTTATTCATAGGGCGGTAATTTGGGGGATATCATATGAGCCATGAGGTTACATTTGAGTGAAAAACCTCAACAACTATCAGATGGGTTGACCTGAAATTTACAACAGATATTCAAGGTGCCCAGAGGATACACTCTGATGACTTTGGTGATCCTATGTCATTTTCTCTTGCACCACCATAAGGTTGACTTAGTTCTTCAACTATTGGATGATGGGCTAATACGTTTGGGGCACACATTCATGGTCCCCAGACGATGAGCTGTAATCACTTTGATCTCCTGACCTTTCATATAATGTTACCATCTGGTCAAAATATTTTATTCTTCAATTTTTGACCTCAACATGCAGCTGTACTTTGTGGGTGGAGCAGAGCTAATGTTAACAATCTAATGCACTAAACAACACAATATACATATTAAACATTATACCTGTTAAACGTGCACATGCTGCTTATTATTGTAAGCATGTTAGCAGGCTGATGTGAGCATTAGGCTCAAGTGGAGCGTGACCAAGCCAATAGCTGTAGTCTTGTTAATCTGTCTCTTGTTATTCCCCTAACTTTATGGAAGTGCAATAATTAATTACTGGAGTACCCCTTTAAGACGTCAACAGCAGGCTTTCATTCTTTCGTCAGCTGTAAAAACCTGCTTAAATACAATGTATTTTCATCTACTGTATTTCTGTGATCGGTGCTGACAGGACTTATTACACACAATACTCCCACCAAACTCCAAACAAGTCTATCTGGATTTTTGTTATTAAAGTTTTTTAAAAGTTTGTTCATGCAGGGTCTAACAGTTAAACCATAACTTCAGGTTCACATCAAGGCCACAGCCATGGACTCAACGTTGTGGGAGACTAAATCTGCCAAGGGGTCTGGTCCCCCCCCAATTAGATTTTTTTTCCTCCACTTTTTAATACAGTTAAAAGTGCTGAAAAAGAGACACAGTACAGTGTTTAACATTGATTGTACCTACAGCGGTCGAGCAATGGCTTCTGCTGAGGTATGGAAACACAACTTGGACAACACACATGTCGAACTGCAGTACACTGTAACACTGGAACCAACAGTGATGATGATGCCAATTTGTTAAATTTGTTTCTGATTATGATTCCATTTGCTAATGATTATTTCGGAGGCTGGTGCCAGTGCCAGTGCAGGATTGCCTTTTGAAGCACAGCATAGCTGTGAATCACTTTTGGCAGACAAAAGGAATATACTGTATATTTATGCACAGCCCACATAAAACATGACAATATTCCTAATGTGGCATCAAATTGATTTTTTATTTCATTTTAATCTTTATATTTTCGTATTATTTACGACATATTTAGGGTCATATTTTGTCACCTTCAAATGTGCAGCCCTGTTGTGTCAAAGAGAAGGATTAACATTTTGTTTGTTGTTTTCATATATGTAGTCTAAGTTAATAAATCAAAAAGGAAAGAAGAAATATCTTTACACATGCAGCGGTGAGGGCTGTACTCCAAACAGTGAGGAAGTAATGCCAATGACTCTGAATGTGATTCTTCTTTAGTACCTGTGTTTTTTATAATGATAAATTTCCTGCATGTTACTAGTGACTCCACCCTACCTGGCGTCTGTCTGTCTCTGTCCTCCACCTGTCCTCTTTATCATCATCTGGCCGCTGGATTAACAATCAACGCAGATTATAGCCATAATAAACTCCAAAACACAGGTTCAAGGGTCAGTTTCTGCACTGGAGGCGAGGCTATACACTTAAAGGATCGCGTTTTGATTGACGCCGCACTGCTATTACAATAGGATAAAGCTCAATTAATCTGCCCCTTGTTGTCATAACTGATTATTATGTCAAAGCCAGATCAAGACAAACAATGTTTCTTGAAATCACCATGGGGAAAAAAGTTTGCTTGTTTTATTAGAAAAGTTCTAAAAGTTTTATTTCAAATTTAAAAAAAAAAAAAAACAAAACACTTTACTCATGTCCCAGAAAATTTTGAAATAGGTATGGGTATGGTATACTTTATTATAGCCTCTGCCTTCAAAAATAAGAGTAAATGTCTTCAGATTAATCTACTTCAGTAAAACCCGAAAATATATCAAACCACAATATTCATATTTAATACCATTCTCGATTCAAATAAAATATGTGTTATTGAAAAATCTGATACCCTGTAATAGGCTACTGAAAATAGATTAAAATTAAAAAACAAAAACACGTATCGGCTATAATACCTACAGATATGGCCGTAATATAATTTTAATTAGAAATTCTTCTCCACCGTGCTCCATCTCGGCCAATTTGGAGCCATTAGGCCTGTAATGATTTACTTCCAAACCCGCAAACATCAAACGGCGGAGAACAATAAGAGTCTGGTTGCTGTCTCTGCCTGCGCGTCTTTAATTCTCCATAACAAAAGTACAAAGGCCGAGACGGAGACCAAAGGCTTTATCCCTAAACACCTTTAACACCTCTCCGGGCCGCGGCGCCGCGCCGGGCCGACGAGCACACGACGGCCCGTCTGGAGCGCCTGTGATAGGGGCAGAGGAGGAGAAGAGAGGGAAGCAGCCCAGGGGAGCATAGACAGTAAAGGAGGAGGAGGAGAGGGGGGAGGATGAGGGGTGTGTTGGGACAAAACACCTCATCTTTTGCCTGAGTGTCTGAACAGACCTGGATCAAGTGTGTGGGAGAGAGTCTCAGGGAGGTAAGATTTTTGTCACACTGCAGTCAGCATCTTCTGAAGCGGAGCGGAGCAGCCTGAGGAGCGAGGATACTCAGCCTGAAGAACTGTCGAGAAAAGACACACACGGGAGGGATTTCTTCACATTTATACAGTCACACAGAAGCAGCCTGATGCGTAAGTACACGGAGAAGTTTGAGCAAACTTTGTTCACCACTGCTAACTTGTTTGTCAAGTGCTTCCAAAAAGTTACTAATATAACTGAGATTACTGTTATATTTCTTCTACAGACACATTTACAAAGATTGTCTTAATTCCAAAATTAGAAAATAAAATAAAATGTCCTAAACATAAAATATCCATACCAATAACCCTTTGGTTTTGTTGACATTGTTTAGAGCCCCACAGACCTCTCTGCTATGTGTAAAAATTATGAAAAATAACCACAAAATCAAACAATTTTTCTTTTGAATATATTTTGTCTTTTCTTCTGACTCTATTAAATCCCATAAAGCATTGAACGTTTCATGTAGTTTCATCGAAAGCCATTCACAGACAAAAAATTGTACAGTATGTTGATGTTAATCATGTTTGGGTCCATTCAACTCCAGAGAAACTCCCTGTTAGAGCGCTTATGAACAAACAGGTATTAAAGTCTTAATAAACTTATTTGGGATTGGGGAGGACTGGTAGCCTACTGTGTAGAAAGTACTGTCAACTCCAATCACAGATATAGAGCAGTATAACAATGTATTGTATTTAACCATGTTTTACAGCTAGGGTCTCTGACACCCAATTCAGAAGTAGGCTAATGTGGACCTTCAGAATAAAGTTACAAGTATTTTTTATAATATTAGAAAAGGTTTTAAAGTAACATACCGATGAAGTGTGTAAAAGGAAAACTACAGCCATTTTCAGAAGTCACACATGTCATTAGTTATTCATATGGCTTAAGACAGTCCAGAAATATTAGTAACCATGAACAACTCTCTCCCAAATCCAAAAACTAGAGTGCTAAAACTCAAATTTGTGATGTCATCGAGTATATAAAGTCTGGAGCTGCTCCACTGACAGTGACTTGGGAGAGATGTTGTAGATGACACTGAGAGCAGCAGGGGGATGTTCTGAGTATATGGGAACATTTTCTGTTTCACAACTGAAAACACTACAACAGAATAAAGCTCATTTGGGTATTGGAAAAACATTCTGTGGTTCAACAAAATCAGGCTCCCATTCATTGTCTAAGGAGCAGCTCTAGACTTTTCCAAGTTTGAGACTGACTTCTCTGGTTTCTGGCTTTAAGAAGTAAGTAGCTCATGTTCACATATAGTGATAAAACAGGCCATGGAAATAACATATTATAATTCTTAATTTGGGTGGTGTTCACTTTTAAGAAGGCCCAGGGTCCCAAGGACCCAAAACACAACATTTGGTTTAAGAAGCACAGGCTAATCTTTGGGCTTTTCCTTGATCAGCTTCCTTACAAAATTTCATTTACAGTGTATTTAAAATATCTATCATTCAGCACCGCTACTTCTGATTCACTTCACAGAGGACACGTAACCCTCAATATTAAGAACACCAAATAAAAAGGTGAAACTAGCAGAGGACTTCTTTTTTGACAAGATGTTGACATTTATACCCTAAATTGATGCAGGCACGGCACATATAGTGCATACAATTTCACCGGAATGGAAAAATATGAGTGCTCAATTCTAATTTTTTCGGAGGACACCCAGATCCCCCATTACACATGAGCCCCCCTCTAGGAAACCTACGCCCTTGTAAAAAGCCTGTCTGTAGGCTGGTGTTTCCTGCTCCCACACATTTGGTCTGCATTAGCAAATGCACATTTACTGTTAGATCCTTACATTACTGCCACTTAAAGCTCGTGCTTATGTCCTTTCAGTGGCGGAGGGCAGACAGACGCCGGTGGCAGCCGCCGCCGTTGTGCACGGTCCCGGCGGAGAGGAGCGCACGGAGTCGTGCCCGCGCAGCACCTTGCTCGACCAAAGCCGGCGGCACCGGACAGCGTTTACGCGAGAGCAGCTGTCCCGGCTGGAGCAGGAGTATGGCAAGGAGAGCTACGTGTCCAGACCCCGGCGCTGCGAACTGGCCACAGCTCTCAATTTACCGGAGACAACAATAAAGGTACTATGGTTATTCAGCGCTGCAGTCTCTGATAATGGACCGGTAACATTTTAAATATGTTACTTCACAGATTCATCAAAATGCCACCATATCAGTGAAATCCAGTTAAGCGTTTCAGAGCCCTCTGAGCAGCTCCTCTGGGAGCACACAGCACCAGCCTCACAGATTTTTTTTTTTCTTTTATGCAGCACATGAAGATGTATGCATCTCACTACCAGTTTGATAGCTTCCACCACACAGTAACCACACACAAAAAAACTGTGGTCCATTTAATATTCCAGTATAGTAAGGATGTAAAGGTGTACAGAGAGTGGGAGGAACTGGGATTTCAATGGGAGCCCAGCACCTCATTTTTGCCCCATGCCCCCAAGCAGGTTAATCAAGCTTTATCTAAGGAATTTTGGCTTGAACTTGACTTTGGCTTAAAGTAGGATTTAAACTTGTGCGCAGACTCTACGCCATAGCCTATACGCAAGTCACCTATGTCATTGTGAGCATTTTACTTGTGTGGTGGTGTGTCTATGTCACTCTGCAGTTAGACCTCCAAAACACTAGTCGGTAGCAGGGTTTCTGTGAAGTGCTGTAAAGTTTAGTTGATTCAAAACATCAAAACACACATTAGATATGGCTTAATAGAGACAATTTCAAACACAAGTACACAAATTGGCTTCACTATAACTCGCAGCATTCACAGACAAACACTTGTGTTAATCCAGACACATTTTCCCCACAAACACAACATGCTAACGTTATTAGCACAAGCCTATGGCATTTTACATTGCATAAATTAGCCTAGCAGCTAGCGAACTTTTCCTCTTCTCATATAAAACCAGGAACGACAGCAACATTTAACATTTGACATTTTTCAGCACTGTAAAGCATCTTTGAGTGTCCTGAAAAGCACTCTATAAATCTGATGCATTATTAGTATTATTATTAACAAAGGTAATGTTACAAATTTCGGCTCCATTAGCCCTATGGGCCCGAACGACGCATAGTGCGTCCAAATTCACACCTGTTCTTCTCTGTGGATTTTCTCCGTGACCGTGCGTCATAGCGAGAAGCCACGCATATCACGTGAAACAGCGGAACTGTAGCTTTCCAAGAAGGCCAAGCACTTGTCGGTAGTCCAGTGTTTTCACAGTGAAAAAAAAATGATAAATTTACACTAAAATGATGTATAACAGAGCTTTCATACAGCTTTGCACACATATTACTCTTGGATGGTTTACTCACGAACGCAGGCTCACACAGAAATGCCACGCATATCACATGAAAGTGCAGGACTAGAGCTTTCCAGGGATACCACACACACCATTGTGTTGTCATCCCATCACGCTATAAATCCAGATCAAGTGTCTACAAAATAAAAACCTGATGAATTTCTTTACAATCCATTATACAGATCTTGTTATCAGTCACTTCATATAGTGAGGAATATTGTATCTTACCACGTCTTAGGCTTGCGTGTGTTTCTCCCTGTCTATCCACATTTGTAGTCCGGCTTTCAAGATGCAAATNGATATAAAAATCAATGTAAAATACAGGCACATAGAAGGACATGGAATGATGGCAAATCTGGTTAGCCCAGATTGTCCTGAAAAAACAAGATATAGCATGTGTATGTAGCCTTTATAATGACTGTGATATGACCTTTAAAGTAAAGGCAGTAAAAATACCCCAAAAACGCCTAGGGCCCAAAGGGTTAGCCTACAACTCACAAGGTTCACTGACAAAACAGCTGTCTTATACTAAACATGTTTACTAACAAATATAACATGCTAACGTTGTGAGCACAAGCCTATGGCATTTTACTAGGTATGAATTAGCCTAGCAACAAGCAGAGAGTTCCTCTGCTCATATGAAGCCAGGATAATTCCTGAAATATAAATCCCCAAAAGATAAATCACACACAAGACGTAAAATGCTATTTTAGTGAAGGCTTTATTATCTACACAATTTATTTTTTCTTATCAGTAAAATTAAAGTAAATAAAAGCTTTGTTTGCACTGAAGGAAATGGCTTCAGCTTACAAAAATAAACACTAGGTCTGTATTGCTGCAACATGTAGTTACATTTCTGGGGAAGTACACATCAGGCTAAGGAGTAGGCTCTACATTGATGCAGAGCACATGCTGTAGTACGGCGTTGATTCAACGCAAAAGGGTAAATTCTGTGTAAGTCTCAATACATCCACCTTGCTTTGGACAGTTATAGTTAAAAACAACTGCATTTTGAGTGTGGTTTTCTGTATTCAAGACAACATTCCTCATTCTGCACAGAGGTGCTGTCATGGCTGTTGCTTGGCGACATTGATTTTCTCTGTTTTGGGTTGCTAGCAGGGTGTAATTCTGCCACCAAAGACGCCTCAGATGCTACCAGCCTGTGCACTTCTGTTATGCACCTGGTGTAATCCCATCATGCAGCCCATAAAGAACAAGAAATTCTGTGTAGGGCAGGAGATAGGGGAGCTGAATCGCTCAGACATAACAAGACTTTCACTCAGGAGTTCTTTTCACATATGAAACCAAAAGTTACTGTTGTTTAAACGTCACATTGTGTAATTTATGTATCATTGCCATGCACTGACGTCACTCATATGATGTATTTACGTCATATTACATTAGGCCTACATAACAAACAACTTATTTTAACCAAAAACATGATCTTTTTTTAAGCCTAATAAAGTAGGTGTTTTTGCCTAAACTTGACCGGGTATGTTTCACAACATTAAGCACATTACAACGTGTTTCAGCCTAACCACCTATCAGCCAAAAAGCAATTGGAATAGTATATACCCACCTTCCCCCATCTATCCAGTAGTATACCCACCTCACCGACTGCCATTACACTACTGGTGACAGGTGGATTTTGCTTATTTTGGACAGAAGCAGGCTACCTGTTCCCCCTGTTTACGGTCACTGTGCTAAGCTAACTCATCTAACTCTCAGCAAGAAAGGTAATAACGAGTATTTTTCAAAATGTGGAACTATGTTGTATCTGGCTTGTCAAATGTGAACACAAACATTACAAGAAAAAACAGCAGTTTGTGGTTTTAGGGGACGTTTGTGCTGGAATAGTTACTTGACAAACATTTTGTCAATATGTATGCACAAATGATCCTTTTTGCTTTGCTGTTTCTGTGCAACATACAACATGTTAATCAGTGAGCTTCAGAGGGGCTGGAAGGTGTAGTTTTGAACACTGGACAGAGCCAGGCTAGCTGTTTCTCTTGCCTCTAGTGTTCAGCTAATCGCCTGCTCTGTACTATCCAGGCTGACAGTGAGCTTTCACACCAACAGTCTTTCCTCATTAATACTTTTTAATTTGTTCACAGTATGTGACACAGCCAAGAAGCAGTTCAAAACAGGAAGCAAAAACTATAAAGTTACTGACCTAAACAACAATGCCCCTTCAACATTTCCCATCAATGTGAGGTTGTGATCATCTCTTTTCTTACATGTCATTTCAATCAGCATGGCAGATTGAGTACTGACAGGTTTAGCAGTGTCTAACATGTGACGCAGAGGCCCACTGGCCCAGTGCGGCAGCTTTAATACTCAGTAAATGCATCCACCTTTCTGCCAACCATTGGAGGGTTTTTTTATGAAAGAGCAGGAATGTGAGGCGAAGCCTTGTAAACGCTGCCACCTGACGTTTTAGAAGCACAGCCTTCCGTGGAGATTCTATTCTATGAGCTGCTGAAATAGTTGAGGACTGGACAGACAGACACACAGACAGAAAGCTCAGTCTCAGCTTTAAAGCTTTAAAAGGATAGTTTGGATCTTTTGAAGTAGGGTTGTATGAAGTGGTTATACATAGTAGGTGTGTTACTTGCAGTAGATATAAGTCGGCACATTCCCACTTTTGAGGACCTGGTAAGATTACCAACGGAAGCTAAGTAATGTGCAGCTGTGGATGAAGACAGCAACAAAATGTATTTTGGCCACCTAAAAGAAAAGTCCCACCTAAAAAACTCTATATAATTTTAAGTGTATGCAATATTTCGAATATTTTTATTGCTTTACCTTACCATCAGACAGCGATTTCTGACAGAGAACTGAAGCTGCTATAAAGTTCTCCTCAAGGCCAGTTTTGCTGCCGCCCCCATGCATACCAGTACATTGCTTTGCTTCCATGTCGAACTGTTACTCTAAACTGAGGGCGTGCTGAGTGCTGACCATAGACTGTAAAAATAATGGACATAGCTACTGAGGATGCATTCACACTGGCACTATTTGGTCCACTTTAAACAAACCCTGCTTCCACAAATAGTTTGGTTTGTTTGGAGTGGTGTGAACGATCATTCGAACTCTGGTGCGCACCAAACAAGCGAACTCTGGTCCGCTTGAAAACTGGGGGTCTCAGTTCACTCACAAGTGAATCCTTGCGCGGTTTGCTTACAGTGGGAAATGCAAACGGACTATCCAGCAAACCAAAGAGAGGAAGTGAACCAAAGAGAGGAAGTGACGTAGAGCGCAGTGCAATTTGGGTAGAAAGGGAAGCAGAGGTAAAAAAAGAAAAGTTGGTTGCCGCTTGGTGCCGACAGACATCTACTGTTTGTAATACACTGACTATGGATAAATAACCCATACAACCCCACTTAAAAAAAATCTGAACTCTCCCTTTAAGAAGGTGAAGATCTCACTGCTTATGTTAACTATAGAAAATTAGCTGAAACATGAATGTAATTTGGGGTAAAGTATTGCAGTCAGAATATTTAGGCACATTCAGTACAATTATCAGAATGATTACTTTATCTACAGTTAGACTCTGTACATATTACTCCAGTTTATTTATGGTTCCCACACAATGTATTCTAATGACTTTAGTGATCCCTTTACTTTTCCTCTAACACCACCAGCAGTTTGACATTTTAGTTTTGAGTGAAATATTTCAACAGCTATTATATGGATTGTCATGAAATGTGCTATAGATATGCACAGCCCTGGAGACTGAATGATAATAACACTGATGATGCGCACACTTTTCATTTACTGTCACTGGCAGTTCTCAATTTTTTCAATACTAATACTTTCAATACCAGCTGTGCTTTGTAATCAATGCTAATTAGTGGATGTTAGTATGCTACTGAGTGTAAACATGTAAACATACTTCTGATACTTAAGATTAAGATAAGTAGTTTGAAGGTGTTTGGAGAATTACCTTTTATGTCAGCATTTATGGCATAACCTTAAGGTCATATTGTGCTGTCCTAAAAAACACAACTTTACCTGAAGCAGTTCAGGTAAAGTTTCCTGCAAATCTATACCTTTGTCTCACTCTCTCTTACTTTTTATCTTTTCTAATCTTAACAAATCCCATCTCCTCGCGCCTTCCCTTCTTGCTCTTCGTGTCTTTTTCTGTTCCTTCTTACTTTCTCCATATGTCTTTCTTCTTGCCATCCTTTCCTTTCTGCAGGTGTGGTTTCAGAACAGGAGGATGAAGGACAAACGTCAGAGACACTCTTTGCCGTGGCCTCACCCTCTTGTCGACCCTCTGGGGGCGCTCCTGATGGGCCGTGCCTCTCCTTCCTCCACCTTGCCGTACCCCTTTATCCCACCCCACCTGCCACACCTCCCTCTCCACCACCACTACCCCCTGGCTCTCTCCTCACCGGCATCCTCAGCTCACAGCCGCTACAGTGCACCTATGAGGACCCTGGATGCACTCCGCCTCTCCCAGTACCACAACCGACCAGGAGGGCTGCCTCCAACCACAGCAGCCCTCTACCCCTCCACCAGCATCATGCACCATCCCGCCTCATGTCCCTGCCCCCTCTGTCTGCACTGGGGACCAGAACAACTGCTGAAAGCCAGAGGGGAGACACTGGGACTGAGTCAGCCCCATAGTCCTAAGGCCAACATACAGTCTGCCAGTCTGGAGCGGAGAGAGGAGATGGTGTAAAACCATCAAACAAAATCTGATTTGCCACACTATCCAAGGCTGTCAAACTGCTGTCACATAAGCTGCTGCAGGCGAATAGCAGTATGCTCACTGTGAATTCTGTTAATGCTATTAAAGATGGACATGGTGGAGCTTGTGAAGTTGCAGTACACTTAAGAGTTTCACAAACTAGAAACAGGAAATGTATGTCTTATCTAAAACAATGCCAGTCACATGACTCTGCTGATTAACTGGAGCCAAATGTTTTTTAGGAGACACAAAATTGCTGTGCAATTATTTCAACACATTTAGTTGGTCTCCCTGAAATGAAACCTTTCAGTAGCATGCCCAGCAGGCCAAAGTCAATTTTATTTTGAGCACACTGCCAGCCTGAAGATGCATTCAGATTCAACACAGAGCAAATACCTGCTTAATTTTCATGACTTTGACCACTACAGTCTAGGCACAGTCTATGTTTACTTGTCCAAAAAATCAATCTACCAACACTGCAAATGTTAGCAGCTCAGATTTTTTTTGTGCATTCATAAAAAGGCGTCATACAGCCTGGGTTTGAGCAAAGTTATGAAATATTTTCATCTTTTCACAAATGCCACTTCGATTCATGTGTAACCTTTTCTTTTGACTTTGCAGCTAAGAAAAGCTTTGCTTTCAGTCTGACCATTCCTTGACTACCCTAAAGAGTAAAGAGTCTGCAAACTTCCAGCTGATGTTAAAGGAATACTTCACCCCCCAGATGACTATTTTATCAATTACTTACCCAATGAACTGTGAAGAAAACATTGTTTTTCTCGCATGCCTTCAGTGAACAAAGACTCCAAAAACAGAGATAACTATTGATGAATTGAAGTAATAGGGAACCACTGTAACAAACAGCAAAACTATATCAAAACATTTGTTTACAAACTTTCACACAACAGGTACAATATATCCGATTGGCATTTATCCATTCATATGCTACCTCCCAAACAGACAGCCCTTTTCGACAGAAAACTGAATGAAAAGGGAAATGTTATCTTTCTCTCTTCAAAGCCTGACTTCATTAACCAAAACAGTAATTATGCTTGCTGAAGACAGGGCTGTACAAGATGCATATATTTTTTAGCGTAAGCTCGGGTAAAAGGTTTTTCTACAATTTTAAGTTATTACTCCTTAAAAATAGTAAATAGTTTTCTGGAAATAATTTTTTCTTTGTTTCTATTCTACAAAAATCAATATGTCAGCCACAGAGAATGGTTTGATCCTCAGTTTTTGGGCTTATCCTCTCCCCACTTATTTTCCTAAGTGGAGACGTCAGCTTTGTTTCAGTAAATTTGATATTCTTTAGTATATGCAATCAGTTGTTATCTGAAAAAAGGGGAGTATATGTTTGCAGCAAATGCTGGAAAAATACCAGGATCTTTCAACTTTCTGCAGATTGTCACCATTTAGTGGTGTTGCTTTGAAGGAAAACTGTCTCTGTTTCATCTTCTGACTCACTGCCTTTCAATACTAACACCCTGGTGGTCAGCTCTTTACAATAGTTGGCTGGTAGAGCATTTCTGCACTTTAATGTACACCAAAAACAATTTTGGATACTTTGATTTGTCACTTTTTACTGCAGGCATTGCTGTTTCTGATATTATTTGACCCTTAAATGTAACCAGTGATGCTTTCCGCTGGTAGGAAGTGTAAAAAACAATGTCTAGCCTAGATGAGTGCACACATACAAGTCTGTAGCAGTGTGTTTGTTTGACATGATTCAGATTCAGATGAGTGAAGAGGAGAGAAGGTGAGGAAAAAGAAACACAACAGGACAATGTGAAGTCAGTGTCTGTAAAAGCACAACTGCACCAAATGAAGACAAAATGTACATGTTATGGAGTTGGTTTTCATAGATTCCTCTGCTGTAACACTAATGACTACTGCTTTTATTTATTTGTACAACCCTAACTTTTAAGTCACATTCACTGACATGTTTGGCTCCTTGATGGCAAGGATAGGAGAGTAAAGAGAGCACAATTCCTATTGCACAGAGTGTGTTTAAATACATTCACATACAGTCCTGTGGAAATGTGTAACTGTAAGTGCCTGACTGTAACAGTATCCTGGTAGAAGCAATCATTCGCTTTCTTTTTCAGAGTGAGGTGAGAAGATCAGTATAAATCGGGTGTGTGTGTTTCACAACTGCAACTGCAGTGGTCTCTCTCAGTACTGGACCAATGTGAAAAATTGTTGTCCTCATAAGTCACTTTGAGACAAAAACATGGGAGAATAGGGTCCAGGTTAAAAAATGTCCAAGTTTCCCTTTAACACAAAGATATAACATTGGTCCTCTCAACGCACACTTGAAATGACAGTGAATAAACTTTTTTTTTTTTACTGAATGATTCACTATACAATCTCTGGTCCTTAAATTGAGATAATGAAATGGAAGATGTTCTGTATGACAGGGAAATATCCCAAATGTCTCCTGTCCCTGTGTCATCACTCACTGTAAAATTATCCTGATATGTGACAGACCATTTAAGAACAATTACTTGAAGTTTTAAAACAATGTGTCTTTATTTTTATTTATTTTTTTCAATTGACTGATCTTTGCTCTGACATCAAACTGGTCATTACGGGATCCCCTTTTAAGCCACACAGCCATAAAACTCTGCAGAACAGAGGCAGGCTTTGTCTTACCCTTCTGCTGACACCACACCCAGAGCCACAGATACAAACACACAACTTTTATGTTTGGCCAGGTTGCAGGACAAAGACAATGTAACCAAAAAGATCACATTTTGTTGAAGGGACACATGGCTTCTCTACAAATCTGTCTAACTGATGTTTTCACATATAAATGGTTCCATTCCAAAACATTCTTCATAATGATTTTCTTCCAGTACTATTTATTTTAGAGCTGCATTTAACTGCCTTGAATCTATAAAGCAGCAGTTCATATGTTAAAAAAAAAAAAAAAAAGTGTAGAGGCCACTGCAGACTACAATGGTCAAATGTGATGTAATTCTGTGGCTCTGGCTGTACATTAATGATTTAAGGGGATGTTGCTGTAAAGAGCATAATTACAACACATTTGTTCAGGTTTTGTCCACTTTGTCTAATGACAGAATGTGAACTGACATTATTTGCATTCACTGTACCAGGAGGGACATGATGTTTTAGTGTGTCAGGGCATGTGAAGAAATGAATTGTACATAGATCACTTTTAATTATTAAACTAATTATTAAAGAGCCAAAACAAATCTGTCTGCATTATCTAATGTATATCATAAAATCAAATGAATGAATAGGGCTGTCAAACAATTATGTTTTTTGAAATTGCAATAAATTACTGAATTTCAATAGTTAATCACACTTAATCACACTTTTTAATTGCAGGTTTAAAATTCCATAATTTTACATTTCAAAACAGTTTTGAATAACAAGGACAAGCAATTCTTACCAGAGTGTCTTGACTGGGAATTAAATGAATGCAAAGAAATTTGCTTTATAATCTTGACTTTTAACCCTCAAGAGGATGAAGCGGTTAGAAGATGAATGAATCTTGACTTTTATATTATTTATTTCAAATCATTGCTGCAGTGCTACAACAGTGTGGTAGACGAGACATTGTAGCAGTACACAATTAACCCACTGAGACCCACATAGCAGGTCAACAGTATACGCTACATAGAAGTAGTATATATTGCCTGAAAGCTGGAAACCTGAAGATTAATTTGAGATACTGCTCATCACTGTGTCAAGTTTTTCTGGTAATAAATCTTTAATAAACTGGTTGCAAATAAAGTACATAGTTTGTTCCCAAAACTGTATGAGACTAACATAAAGTGGACATATCTGTAAAGGAGAGACTTGTTGGTACCCACAGAACCCATTTTTATCCAGATCTTGAGGTGAGCAGTCAAAGGACCTCTGTGAAAATGGCCATGCCGTTTTCCCCTCACCAAAATTTAGCCTAACTTTGGAGCAGTATTTAGCCCCCCTCCTAAGAGGCTAGCATAACATTAGGTATTCTAGTTTCATGATACCAGTATCACTCTAGCTTTAAAATTCAGCAATCTATAGCTTCTGAAAGAAAGGTGGCAGCAAAAATGGCAGCACTCAATTAACACAATATTTTAAAAAAATGAATTTTTTTATTCCCGGCTGTTTACGCTAACACCCCTAGAATCAATATAAAAGTGCAAATAAAGCAACATAAATATCCATATGCATGATACAGTTCCGTAAAGCGCAAGTAGACAGCTGTAATTTGGTGTCATTGGGCAAAAGTCCCCCTAACACTAGACTTCTGCAACTCCTCTTGGCTCTGTTTTCAGGCGTGAGAAAATCCAATCATGGGTCATTCTGGAGAGAGGGCAATTTTACTGGCTACTCCACAAAAGCAGATGCACATGCATGTCCCTTGCGTGAAAGCCTGATTCAATGGTCTTGTAGAAAAAATTGCTATTCCAGCATTGGCAACAACAGCCTACTAATAGGTCAGCCTTCTGCTCAACCAAAGGCTTGTGGCTGCGGTTTGAAGTTCACATTTCCTTAGCTAACATTAGCTAGAGCTTCCAATCAGAGTGTCTCCTCCACCTTATTCTCTGGCACTACTTGGAGGAGAGCAGGGAGCGGCTCTGGAGACAGTCCCCAGTCAGTAGCTGCAGCATGTTGAATCCAGCCAGTGCATAAACAGCTCTGGGGGAATGAACCACCGACTCTTTGCTGGATCAGCAAACTTTCTGTTACTGCCATTACACAAGTTAGATCTAGCACTGCCATTGGTCACCAGCCCTCTGTGACACCCGACCCCAGCCCTCTGTGACACCCCCCCGGACGCCCCGGTCCGGGGGGGGTTTTATAAACTGATGATAATGTCCGGTTTTCCGTGTGTTTGTGTGTGTGTTAGAGTGTAGCACAGGCCGCATATTTCTGTCCGAACCCGAACCGAGCCCGACATTATTTAATGACCAAAGCACTGAGTTTGTGTCACACAGTTGTTACGGTTACAGGGTATTTACGGGCGTGCTCAGCGGAGAGGGAGTCCTCCGTGTTTGAGACGGGAGCGGGAGGCGCGAGGTCCGACGCTCAAGATGCAAGAGGAGAGGGAGACATAAAACAAAATAAGATAAAATAGGAAAAACCTGTCTCCCTCTTTTATTTTATTTTCAGCGTTTAATCAAGATGGAGGTGGGCGTCTGGAGGTCCAAGACTTCCAGCGAGGAGAGAGGTAGAAACAATCAGCCAATGTGTGTCTGTGTGAGTTATGTCTAGGTGTTGTCACGTAAATAACAGCGCCCAAAAAATAAACAGGACAGACAATAGGATTTTATTTATTTTTACACTACATTTTCACTGAACACTGACCGAATCCGACCCGAGCCCGAATACAATTTATAGCTACATCTTTGACCAAACCCGGCCGACCCGTCGGGTACCATCGGGCTTGGATCGCCACACTCTAGTGTGAGTATGTGTCCCCTATTGGGGCCTATCTGAATTTCTGTCTTTGAGAGATATTATTTTGTAATATAACTGAATTTTCTATCCATACATATAAATTTTAAATATATTAAAATGATAAGGCATCTTTGAGTAAACTGCGAGTATCATTTAAATAGGCTATGTCGTGGCCGGCCGAATGTCCTCTTTTTTGGAAATCAAAATATGGTCACCCTACATTTGCACATGTGCAGATCAACAGTTTGTGTTCACAGTTTGTACATCCTTATGATTGGGGGGTTTAAAATCAACTCTGGTGACTGACAGCAGGTCATTCTGCACTTTGCTAAATCTTATGGGTTTATTTAATTTCTCTATTGTCACAAAGACCTCATCAAGAAATAATTAAGAGTGACAGACAAATTTATATAAGTTGCTTGTACATATTGCTTTTAATACATATTGCTTTTGAATGTATGCTAACATCACATATCTACTTTCAAAATCAAATCCTGCAGTTGATCCATTTTGTTTTCTGGGCTGGTTATACTTCTTTTGCTTTAAGCTCTGGTTGTTTGGTCTGCACCAGAGATTTATTAACAGCTTTCAGACCAGCCTACATGAGACACACTGAATGGGGAAATGCACCAGACTTTGTTTGTACTGTATCAAATAGGTCACATGTGAAAATTCCCTAAATTAGTAATTGAAGGTGTAGGTTACTTGACTTTTGAGGGAGCTTAACATTTGCTTTCATAGACACCAATATTGCACCAACAACAGTTTTAGTGGACCAGAATGAAATGGAAACCATAACTATCACATCATTCACTTTAAGTTCAGTCAAGATCAGTGGGTTGATATCTAAAACTATTCTGGCAAATGGAGAAAATCAGTGACAAAATGGGGTTATTAGCTGTTGGGGATTAAAAAGATCATGTTACCACTTCTACTGTTGCACTTTAAACACCTTCACCTTAGAACAATGCGTTTATGAATATGCAAAGTACACTGTTTTAAGATAATTATGATACATTTCAACTTGGTGTGTTTCCTATAAATGTTGCTATTGTGGCTCTATGGGTCGTGCTAACTTTGCACTCTCCACCTTCACTTTGAGATTTAGGGAATCAAGGACTTGTGCAAAACAAGGTATATCTGGGCAAGCTCTTGAACTCTTGTCTCTGAGTTTTAACTTCAAGTTGGTTTCCACAGGAAACAAAACATCACAGCTTTAATGGGTTAAAATTTCTTCTGTGTCCATTTACTAAAATGTATGGTAACATACTGTTATAATGTACATCGATTGAAATCTTATTACAGATACAGAGAGAAACCTTTAAATGTCATTTTTATAACAAATCTGCCATGTTCACTCATGCTGGTGTGGTACCACTGATTAACTGTAGTAGTTCTCTGTGGTCAGAAGGAGTTTTACAATCAAAACACAAACCCTCCACTGAAGCAATAAACTGATTAAAAGATTGAAATTGGTGTGTGTGTGTGTGTGTGTGTGTGTGTGTGTGTGTGTGTGTGTGTGTGTGTGTGTGTGTGATTGAGACTGAGATGGAGTGAGATGGAGAAATTCAGCTGACTCAGGATGATTACATACGAATATACACAGATCAGCCTCAACATTAAAACCACTGACAGGTGGAGTGAACATAGATCATCTCGTAATAATGCAGTGCTTTGCTGGGAAACCTTTGGTCCAGCATTTATGTGGATACCACTTGACACACACCATGCATCCAAAAACTTTTACAGACAATGTCCCAATCCTGTCCCAGTCCCAAAGGAATGACTCGTGTCCCATCCTGTTCAGACATCATGTTTTTAAAAAATAAAAAGCATAGTGTTTATTCATATCAGAACTGCATATTTATAGATAAAAGCTGAGCATAATCCATCAACTTTACAATATAGTATAATGCTGAGATAACATAACATAATAGCTGAAGCAGCTATGCTATATTGTACATATTTGTTAGCCTATATTGTATTTTTATAGCATCTGTTTCATATTATTTTAATTCCATATATATGCTCTTGACTGTTGCGGTACTTTGCCTTCAATGTCATTCCCTGGAAAAATGTTTACTGTGTGTTAATTGTATGCAAACACTAAGGCAAAATTATTGTAAATGAATACCTTTCTGATTTTAACTGCTACAACCTTGTGGTGAAAAACTAGTGCTTAGTCTGTGAGCTTGATGCTCAAACCAAATGGGAATTACCATCGACGCACTAATGGAAATAAGCATCGTAATCGTGATAATATTATACTAACAAATTAACCATTTTACTTCACATACTTAAAGGATAACTTTGGTATTTTTCAACCTGGGCCCTATTTCCCCATGTGTATGTGTGCGTATGATTCATAGGTACAACTTGTTTTAAAATTGGTTCAGTATTGAGGGAGGCGGATGCAGCCGGGAGCCGCGAAACAAGCTAAAACGGTAACGGGGGCAAATGCGTCCCGTGTAAGTTTGCGCATTAAAGGTGCTTTTTTTCGCCACTGACTGGTTCAGATCGCCAGTGCTATCTCTGTAAATAGCATACTNATTGGTTCAGTATTGAGGGAGGCGGATGCAGCTGGCAGCCGCGAGGTAGATATGGGGGCAAATGCGTCCCGTGTAAGTTTGCGCATTAAAAGTGCTTTTTTTTGCCACTAACCGGTTCAGATCGCCAGTGCTATCTCTGTAAATAGCATACTAAGCGTTTGTAACATTGTTTATATAACATTACCTCCACTGTGTCTGTAGCTCTCTCTACTCGTGGGACAGCCGTTTTCTTGAGGAAGGTGTTTCGGGATTGGATGTCTTATCTTGTTCAGCTGGCAGTAGCCATCGTGGGAGAAGTGAGCACTGCAGACCCGATACTCTGCAAGGCGCAGTGTCTGGACAGGAGTGTTAGCATCCATTTGTAGCACAACTGGCCACAACTTCAGCATCTCGCCGTCCGACAAAGGCAGCCTATGAAAGCTGTACGGGGTGTTGCACGACATCCTGTTCTTGCAATTCGGATAAGCACAAACACGAACCATTGTTTTCAATCGATGCAGTAAAACTCTCAACTGTACTCCGGGACAACCAGCGCCACTCTGAGCGGCGCTCAGCATGGCTCCTCTGTTTTCTTCCCGCAACAAGCAAAGCTCTCGCAGGATGACGTCACACAGCCCAGAGGAAGTGAAGGGTAAGGGAAACGCTTAGTATGCTATTTACAGAGATAGCACTGGCAATCTGAACCAGTCAGCGGCGATAAAAAGCACTTTTAATGCGCAAACTTACACGGGACGCATTTGCCCCCGTTACCGTTTTAGCTCATTTCACGGGTGCCGGCTGCATCCGCCTCCCTCAAAACTGAACCAATTTTAGAACGAGTTGTACCTATGAATCATACGCACACATACACATGGGGAAATAGGGCCCAGGTTAAAAAATACAGAAGTTATCCTTTAAGATTAAATGACTTGTGCTCATACTAAAAGGCATATATTTCCTATGCTCTGTGTGAAATGATCTAATAGCTGCTGACTCCACATTGCTAGCTCAAAATTGTAAATGCCCTTCCTGCCCCACTTTAACTGGGACTTAACTTTTTTCCTTGTCTTTCCTAGCCACATGATGAACAGTGCAGTTGACTCCAATTCCAGTTTCTTTGACTCCATCCTGCAGGAATCCCACAGGATTCCCATGACCCACAGCATTCCTGAAACAACATCAGCCTCTACTTTAGAGGCCAGGTCCATGCCTTGAACTCTTTGTGGAGTGCCATTGCCATGAGGGGGTGTACGTGATTTGCAATAGTGTTTGGGTGGGTGGTGTGTGTCACATGGCATCCGCATGAATGCCAGGACCCAAGGTTTCCCAGCAGAACATTACATTGTTAATGAGATGATCAATGTTTTTCACTTCACCTGTCAGTGCTTTTAATGTTGTGGCTGATGGGTGTATGTCTGGTGTGTTAAACTGTTTGCATGGGTCCATGAATTTGTGTTCAATGTTTGTTCATGCCTTGTAGTTATTATTTGGTTTAACGGCCCTCACAGAGTGTAGCAGTCCTCGTCTTGTTAATACTGCTGAGGCTGTAAAAGGTTTTGGACAGAAAAGTCAGTCAGTGTGTGGGCTCGTGATTCCTATAAAAGACACAAGCCGTTTGCACACCACTGCTTGAGTTGTACTGCTGAGTGTTCTTCTCTGTTTTTATCAAGATCTGATGCTCTAAATCTGATTTGCAGCTGTATGATGAACATTCTTTATGAGCAGACTACTGCAGGCACTGCCTAATGTACATTTGACTAGAAAGACCACAATGAATAACTGGTGGAGAAACAGCAAGGGCCTAAATTTGTGATTGACCCAATTAGGTAAGAACAGAGTCTGGTCATAGTAGTGACTAGAAATTAACTAAAACTGAGTTTGAAGAGGTGAAAGACTCAAAGAGATGAAAGCCACAGCCAGATTAAACACCCGTTATGTAATTCACTTAAACAGTCCTCAGTAACTAAACTCACCAAGCAGTCCATATGCCTCCACCAACCAGTCAAGTTGCAGTTACAATTTTCATCAGTGTCTGATCAGAGACAGTGGACAGTGCCACAAAATGAGTGTTGCCACAAAGAAGGTAAAAAACTGATGCCTCACACACATCTTCAACACTGCAGCACAGAAGATCTATACAATTAGCACACTTTCAAGGTGGACACTCAAGATCAGCATCATCAATTCTGTATTTGACCTATATCTCCCCTTCTGCTCTTGAGTTGTTCCTGGCCAGCAGAAGCTCAGTCCATAGGGACTTGAGTTGGGAACTGGAGGGTCGCTGGCTCAAGTCCCCATCCGGACCAAATATATGGAGTGTGGACTGGTAGCTGGAGAAGTGCTAGTTCGCCTCCTGGGCACTGAAGGTGGCCTTGAGCAAGGCACCAAACTCCCAACTGCTAGGGGTACCTGTCCATTGGCAGCCCCTTCCCTCTGACATCCCTACATTTAATGCATGTATAGGTCCTGTTTGTGCATGTGTGTATTTCAGGCCTGTGTGTATATGACAGCAGAGAAAAAAAAAAAGAATTTTCCTTCAGGATTTAATAAAGTATAACTTCTGAGTTATGGGTTTGAATACTGGCCAGTAATCATTATGATGTCAAACTGAAGTTGACTCATGATCTTTTGGATAAATAATGTCATCACTTAATCATTTTATTTTATCAGGAATTAGTTTGAAATTGAATTTGTCATAAGAGTATAAATTCTTGAATAGTGTATGTTGAGGTCACAGTGACATTTGACCACCAAAATCTAATCAGTTCATCATTGCATCCAGGTGGAGGTTTGTGTCAAATATAAAGAAATTCCCACAAGCCGTTCGTAGGATATGGTGTTCACAAGAATGAGACAGACATGAGGTCATAGTGACCTTTGATCTTTGACCAACAAAATCTAATCATCTTATCATTTGGTCGTGGACATTTGTGCCAAATTTGAGAAAATTCCCTCAAGGCAAACAGCCTAATAAAATTGCATTTTTATCCGTGCTAACATCTAGGCATGCAACATCGGTCTGTCAGGTGCTTGTTTGGTCCACCACTTTGGTGTGGACTGAAAAATCTCTTTGCTTCAGACATTCATGTCCCCTTCAAATTGAATTCTGATAAATTTGGTGATCCTCTGACTTTTTATTAGTCCAACATTTCATTTTGTTCAGTACTTTGGTTTTAACCAAATCCCTGTGAAACTAATGACTAACTTCCCATCCGCCTCAGCTACTGTATAGGCCTACTTTATGTTGTGATAATAAGCAAAATGTGAGCATGCTAACACACTAAACTAAGATGGTTAATACATTAAACATTCTGCTAAACATCAGCATGTAATCATGCTAATGTTAGGATGCAGTCCAAAGCATTAGACTCCTAATCTTGGTGATTGGTAGTGCCTATGGTAATGTTTATTTTATTTTCAGCAGAGGGTTTAATGTGGAATTATTTGCCATTGTAATAATGATACATAAAAAAAGATTTTGTTTCTTTTACGCCTGCATATTAAATGGCAACAAGAACAAGAACAAGCTCTTTTCCACTGTGGTCTACCCTGGCTTGTTGTAAGATATAGCCCAAACCAAATAACACAACACTACAATTTTCTAACAAATCAAATGCTTTACTATGCTCCTCAACAGAAGTGGATTGGATATACCAAGCCTATACCTTCTTTTATAGTTCTAACAATTCAGACCACAAAAACTGCATGAGAACACTGACGCACGTTTCAAAGACGGTCCTTAAAGTTTAATGGTAGTAAAAGTTGGAGAATGAACAAATAAGAATATGAACAATAAAACTGTGTGTTCATTGTGAAGGCTTTTACAATGCATCAGTTATGCTTCACTGACAAATCAATATGAGCTTTACAGATTCAAAACAAAGCTGTAACTGAAGCATATGATCTCCTCTGAGGTTTTGTGAGGTAATCCATTTCCTTTAGCAGAATGAATTCCAGATTCAGTCAGTAGTCGTAATGCTGTTGCGAATGCAGTTCAGACAATGTGCCAGTGAGTACAAGAGTGTGTGAGAGATGAAACGCAGCACAGTCCTATCCTCTCTGCTGATTCCAGACCAGCAAGTATGCCTTTAAACCCCAGACACTCTGTACTGATTTCCAGCTCACCTGGACAGGTGTTCACCATAACAGCCATACTTGTGCAGTCTGAAACCAGGAGCAGCTCTACACATGCTGTGTGTAATAATGTAGGCCAATAAACAGAAGGGTTAATTACAGGTGAGTATGTCTGAACAGAGATTAGAACGGCGGGACACACAGAGGGTACCGTGAGGATAATAATGTGGTATAATCATGTAAGGCCATAAGTAGAGGGGGAAGACAGACTGGCCTGTCTGAACTGGCTCAGGTGGGATGTAGAGAGGTAAGCAGTGAATAAATGGCTTTCATGTGACATTATTTACTGTCTGGTGGCCATATTGGAGGTCCTCAGCTCTGCAAACAGCTGGTTGCGTCTGTGTTCATCTCAAGAGTTAATCAGACATGTTTTTGTCTGCTTCTGACTGAAGACTAAATAATCTCACTGCTAAATATCAATGTCCTGTTTTTGAAGCAATAGTTTCAGTCAAAGTCAACAGTTTAGGGGTCATGCTCATTGACTTTCTTGCCGAGATGAGAAGATAGATATCACTCTGATGTCTGCAGTCAAAAACCTCCCACAACATTGGTACCCATCTACCGAGTATCAGTGATATTAGTGAGGTGAGGTGCGTGTGCAGAGCTCAAAGAAAATTGAAGACATACTAACCACGGTCAAACAAAACCAGACTTTCATTCAGAGGACTGCTGTTCGTGTCCTGTGTGAAACCAAAAATCAGTGTTGTTTTAATGTTACATTACAGATTCAAAACAAAGCTGGAACTAAAGTATATTTACATACAGATATTGCGCACTGACATCACTGATGTATTTACATTTTTCTAAACCTAACCAAGTAGTTTTCTTGCCTAAACTACTAACCTAAGCACAAGTGTTTCACAACACTAATCACATGATATGTTTCTGCTGTGCGTCACATAGATAGCTGTTATGAGATGCTGATATGACAAAGCGTTGGTATTTGGGTGACCTGGAGATGTAAATAGGTTGAATATGTAGTTAGTTAACCAGTTTCAATTAGTTAGCTTAGGTTAGCACAAAGACTGAGAACATGGGGAAACAGTTAGCATTGCTCTGTCCAGTGTTAAAAAATACATTTATCAACCCCTACTAGTGCCCACTAAAGCTCACTAATTTACAAGTTACATCTCATTTGTTAAAGGGAAATTTCGGTTTATTTCAACCTGTCTCCTATCGTCCTAAATTTGTTTCAAGTGACTAGTGACATAAAAATAATAGTTAGAATGTTAGCCGTTAGCCTAGATACAGCCAGGGTGCATAGTAGCATCAGACCTGTTAAAACGTAAGTGAACGGGCATACTTCAAGTGCAAAGTTAGTCCACTAAACAAGCGTTTTTTCCACAAAGACCGCCTCATATCGTTAGGATAAATGTCAGAGAACATTGAAAATAAGGCTGCAACCGGTCCCATTCCTTGCAACAGAGGCATTCCTCTCTCTGTCGTCTTGACAGAGACTCCACAGTGACCGGCAAATCACTCGGCGGAGGCTTATGTCTATATGTAAATAAAAACTGGTGTAACACTGTGGTTGTTAGGGAGACAGCGTTCACTCCTGATATTGAACTCTTGTCCTTGTCCCTACGCCCCTTTTACTTGCCGAGGGAATTTCCTCAGGTATTTGTCACGCTTGTTTATATCCACCCTAAGGCTGATACTGATAATTCTACTCGAGTTATGGTTGACTCCGGCTTCAAAGGATCGCGCCGGACGCACCAAATCTTGTTATGGGCAATTTTAATAACTGTAAACCGGGGAAGTCCCTGGGAAACTTTTACCAGTATGTTACTTGTCCAACATGTCTCACGAAATGCCTGGATCTCTGTTATGGTTCTGTAAAAGGAGCATACAGGTCCTTTCGTAGAGCTCCACTTGGTGCGTCGGATCACAATGTTGTTTATTTAGTTCCGACCTACAAACCGGTCCTGAAGAAACACAAGCCGGAACGACGTTTAGTTCCGGTCTGGTCTGAGGAGTCAGTGCAATGCCTCCAGGACTGTTATAGCTGCACTAACTGGGACTTTTTCAAAGAAGCTTGTGTTGACTTAGATGAATTGACCGAAACTGTGTCAGCGTATATTACTTTTTGTGAGGAGCTGGTCATCCCACGGAAATCTATTTCCATTTATAAAAACAATAAACCATGGATCTCCAAATCCGTCAAAGACTTAATTAACCAGCACAATATCAGTTTTAACCAGGGTAATGACACCCGATACAGGGAACTCCAGAAACAAGTCAAAAAGGAACTCAAGGTTGCTAAATACAACTACAAAAATAAGGTGGAAAAGCTGCTCAGTACGGGAAATTCACGCTCTGCTTGGGAGGGAGTGAAATCCATGATGGGGATGCAGTCCAAGAAGGGCCTCATCAACCTAAATGGAATATCTGACTTTGACTTTTCTAATGAACTGAACGCTTTTTACAATCGTTTTAATACTTATGATTTTAGTGAGGAACTGTCAGCTTTTAAAAATGTCGTGCCCGAGGAGACTGGTATCCACCTTGACAGCGGGAGGGTTCACAAACTTTTCCAGGGGATTAAGGAAAGGAAATGTCCTGGCCCAGATGGTATAGGAGGTCG